>NC_138576.1:12347927-12787707 GCF_964289735.1 Phaethon aethereus
CTAGCAAAAGAAACAGAAGGAAGATGAAGATGGTTACTGATGTGGAACTATTTCCACTGAAGAAACAAGTAATTTGGCTTAGAGTCTTCAGCCTGGGGAAGGTCTTGTAGAGGTATGTATAATTATGTCCCTCAAAGAAGCTGACCTGAAAACAGACGGTCAGTGTCTCTCATTTTTTTCAAGAGTGGGTTTCACCAAATGAGATAAAATCATGGCAGATTCGAAAGAAATGCTTAGGGTACCTAACCATAAGAAATTAAATGGCAGAACTCATTGCCCTGGAATGCAGGAATGGGTTCAATGAGATCAGGCACATTCATGGCATAAAAATAATTCAAAACCTGCTCTCAGATACAGGACTCTGGAGAGTGTGGATGTTTGAGATGACCCATTCTTATGCTCCTTGTTTTCTTCTTCTGAACGGGTCTGCGTGAGCCATCACTGAGGGGCATAGGAAGCTTGAACGCCGGCCAGTCATGCCAGTAATGTTTGTTAAGGGGGTGTGAAGATCTTAAAGTGTTGCCTAGCCTCATTCAGGAAATCTGTGGTGCAGCAGGGCAACTCAGTCCAAGTCTACAGCTAGCAACCAAAGACATCCATCATGTCTAAACAACATCTTTTTGACTTACACAGCTTTTTTCAGGTGTTCAAACAATTATCCACAGCCTGAAAAGAGGGCATCTGTAGTGACTTGTAGGATTTGGTCTCCTGCATGGCCATATGAGACACTTCAGTTGACTTGTGGGCACAAATATAATTTCTGAATTGCATGTGTGTATATCTATGTTATCATATTCCTTCACTGTGAAAGTAGTAACTACTGTATGTGGTAAAATGATATATTGTTGTCCACAAAATGTCTTTGGCAACAGGATGTTCACTAGCCTTGGAATTTTGCCTTGTATAAATATTTTTAATCTACTCCATGTAGGCATATTTTGGCTGCAAAATAAAGGGTTTTGGAGATTAATATATCCAAGCTCAGTTCTGCTTATACACCCTACATACATCAAGGTTTTATTGAACTCTGCATCTAGAAACTTTGTGTAGCAGCTGTTTTGGGGGCTTTTCTTTTCTTTTGCCTGCTTTACTCAAAGGAGGATTATGACTATATCCTATTTTTATACTCTACAAATGTAGTAATTTAATCTACAGATATATTTTCATTCTTCAGATGTAACCTATATAAAGCATGTTCAAATTTATGGTCGTTGCTTTTTCTGTAAAGAAAATTGTTGGCCTCTTTTCAAATGTCCACATTTTCCCAAGGAAGGTCCAAATAGCTATTTATCAATGAATAACAATTATTTGACAGTATCAAGTACCTTTCAGCTGAGTATCTCAAAGCTCTTTCAACTATTTATTAATCCTCACTATGCCCTTGGGAGAAATCTTTCACTAGTCTGTTTTATTGGCACAGCAACTGGGTCTAAGAGAAGTTGCATGCCTGGTTTCAGGTCTGAGAGTCCGTTAGTCACAAGCAAAAGCACAGGCTAGAGCTTCTGCCTCACCGCTGCTCAGTGGAGCAAAAGTTTAAAGGCAGGATGAGGTGGTTATCCTGCCCAGGTGTACTTTGCCAGCTCTTTTCCAAGAGAAAATGATACATATACATAAGCATACACATAAATATCATGTAATCATTTAACCAAGTTTTGTAGGTTACATTTCTGCTGCACTGAGCACGACGCTGGTTTTCCCAGATTGTCAATCTCGTGGTGGAGAAAGCGACAGGTAATGAGTGGATCCTCCCATACCTCAGCCCTTGCTGCCTGAGCACAGGCAGTCCAAAAGAGGGGCTCACTACAGGAAAAGAAAATTGCTGCTAGTGGAGGGGTGAAACAACATAATGGAGAGAGGGGGTGTTTCTCTAATTCCAATATCAGCAGTTCTACTGTGAAAACAGGAATAGCTTTCAGATGAACCAGGGACATTCACATCTTTGTCCAATTCCTGCCTCAATCTGGATGTGATAAGACATCTGCAAATGCCAGTTCAGAATACAATTTAGCAGCTGCCCAAAGAGCCTTTCATTTAAGTCAAACCCCATTTGAGCAAAAAAAGTGTTTCCCGCTTCTTACAGAACTGGAAGTTGTTGCTCGCACTGGTTGTGTGTGCTTTTCTTCATGCGGCACTGTATACATTTCATGTGCAATACAAGTAATATTAATTGAAAGAGACTGTGAGATCTTTTATTTATGCTCGCTACCACATGATTTTTTTCAGAACCTTGCTGGGACAATTAGTCTAGTATTCCTGTAAGCTTATATCTCATTACAGAGGACCAGACTGTCCTCTGTAACACAGACACACATATTACCTCTTTAATTGGAAATGAAAGGCTGACACCAACACCAGCCTCTGCACCTTCCAGACCAGCTCAACGGCCTTTGCGACGTGTGAGTGCAAGAATGCAGGGGTGGGTGTGATCCCTCTTGCCTCCTACTCTCCTGCCCCAGGAATCAGCAGAGAATTGAAAGCACCTATTCCATGCGTTCTGCAAACATCTGGCCAAGATCAGCGCCATAGGAACAAGAAAGGGTGGAGGAGTTGCGGCAGTGACTAGATGCAGGTTTCTAGAAATGTAGTGTAATGCAGAATGAGAAATATGGGAGAGTCATTGCTTAGCAGCTGATGGTGCTGGCTGGAAATGTAATGGCAACCAAGAGATGCTGTCTTTCAGAGAGGTGAGATCGTATCTGTCCTCAGCTTGACGTTGCCATCATGCTGTAGGGCATTACTCAAAATCTGTCATGTCCACGGACTCATTGACCTAGTATCCATTAGCCCGGAAAAAGGATCAAGTGTGACCTGGGTCACACTGGAGCAAGATGTTGTGTTTAAGCTGTATTTGGAGCCTCATGTGAAAAGACCCTCACCTAGATATCTTTACCGAACAAATCATGGACAGCTGTACTGAGTTGCTCATCATCGCTGTAGAGCTTCTTCTTTTATTCTGTCTGAATGTGGGAAATAATTCACTGGTTTTCTTTCCAAAACATGTATTACAAAGAGGAATACTGCATTGTACACTGCATTTTTTTCCTCTGATGGAGAAAATAAACTCAATCCTTTCAACTTTTATTCAGAAATCATGTTTTTTTTAATCTTCTCTCACTGTGTTTAACTTTCTCTATCTCAAGCATACCTCTGTCCTCCTTGAAACCCAGACCTCGCCACATCACTTTATCTGAGATCTCGTCACTTCCAACCAAGTTACCTACCACATCTTATGTATAACTTTCTGCTTAATTTCTCCCAGAGTGAGACTTGCAAAAGCATCAGGTTGCCGGTTGATAAGAAGCACAAGATTCACTCTAGCCGCAGAGTTACCTTCTGCTCTACTGCTGTGATGCAGAATCATGGATTTTGGGGGGATTTTGGACCCCATGTCAATCTTGCAGGTATACCAATTCTCAGGTTCAAAAGAACTGTTTGTTTATGGGCCAGAGAAATATTATTTCCCCTTAAGGAATGATCTTGAAAATTTCCACGTTCCCCAGAGACTCTCCTTTCTCTTCCTGCCTGGTTTCCCACAAAAGCTGAGTGATCTGGCCCATGAAATGGATGTTATTTTATGAATAGTTAGCTTCACGTGTTTACAATGTGTTAATGATAGTAAAGCATAGGAAGTCTTTAACCTAATGCTATTGCAGACTGAGCCACTGTATACATAGAGACTTTTTTCTTCTTGCCACGGCTTTTTTAGAACGCAATTTTCCCTCTAACTCATTTCTACCTTAGCTTCACCATCAATATGAGCAAACTGCAGGCCTCTCCAACAGACGTGGCCTGTTTCCAAACACAGAGACCCGTCTCTAGCAAAAGTCATTTCCAAGTCTTGCCACAGAATAGCTTCTCTTCCCAAAAGGGAGGTTATAACAATATCATATAACGCCATGTGACCACGGCTGGCTTTTTAACGATGGCCACTGTTATACATTGGAGGCATGAAAAGTATTGGTGGTAGCTCTCCTCCTTGATCTCCATGTCGTTGTTCCTCTCTACCTCTGTTTTACCACCAGAGATAATGGAACTAATGCCCTCACACTCCCATGGTGTGATAATCAACTGAAAATCCCTGGTCTGGCCTCACAGGCCTTTCTGGATACATTCCTCCTCAGCCTCATTTCACTTACTTTACCCTTCAGGATGTTGTAACACTTGATCTTCCACAATTTTATTTATTATGTGACAGTGCTGGCTTTGCTCCTTTGGCTGCACAGGCTACACATTTTGCATCCCAGGAGTCACCAGGGATCGTGTGAATGTCCCAGTAACAGAGAATGCAAAAAGTCCAAGATTTAAGTACAAAAATGGGGATTAAACTCTTAAGAGCCTGTTTTATACTCAGAATCCTCCAGCTAATGTACCAGTGCTCCTGGCTGGAGTCTAGTAGTAAAAAGTTCTGGTATTTTGCTCAGCAGGAAAGATTCAGAATCATACTGTCTTTTTTGGATATACATGTGTAATCGAACAGTGCATATTTCTGTGGTTTAGGTAGTCATGTTTGACATGATCTGTAATAATTAGCAAAGCCTTGTTGACCTATAGCACTCTTAGCTGCAAAGCAGAGTGTGTGAATTGCTCCTTCAGGAAAATTCGCTCTTAATGTACTTCCATTAACTTCATGCCCTTGAGATTTATACTGATATCTACCACTAACATCAAAGGGTTTGGCTAATTAAAATGGAGAATAAAAATTACCCTTTTCCATCCCTTAAAATTCCACCCAGGCCAGAAGGGAAATCCCCTGTGGTTTTTATTGTCCCTTCCCATAAGGATAAACAACCTTCTCTGAGAGCTCTTGTCTTTACCCACTGTGACAGTTAAATGGACACTGCTGGGTTGAAAGTAATGCTCCCAATTCTGACTCTTATTTGCACTAGTATAAATCACTAGTAGCTCCACTGCAGCAAAAGAAATTACAATGGTAAAAAAAACAATATAGGTGGGAAGAAAAGCAGACCCTTATATTTACAGCAAATGAAACAACACTATCTATATGTTATCTATAACCTGTCAGACTCCCAGAACTGTACTTGTTCTTAAAATCCAATTTACTTATCAGTCTTTACAGTGTTTATCTCAGTGTTTCCATAAACTTACAGACTTTACATGCTTCAATTATATTTTGTTTTCACCACATACAATAAAAAATATTTTCCATGAGTTGTATAGTATAATAAATAACACTCTTGTAAACAGTTAATGTCAGGTAAGTATTCTACCATGACATTAGGTATTCTGCTACTTTAAACAGTGGAATACCACTACATGTTCCTGCCCCAAATAACATGTTGGTGTCGAAATCTGAGGAGCTTATGTGAAATTTTGGAAAATCTATGTGTACCCTTTCAATAACATTTCTATGCCATCAACTACATGAGAAAAAGTTGAGACTTTCCTTTCATGGGAAAATACCTTTACTTAAAATAATTATAAAACACAGCACTACCTTTTGGAAACTAGAAATATCAAAACGTCCCATGGAAAAGAAAATCCATGTAAAAAGGTTGTTTTGTCATAATGAAGATATTGTTTTGAAATTTTCATAATTAAATAATTCTTGGAAGCTCACTCTCCAAACCTCAGCCAAGGTTTCCACACCACCCAGCCCCACCAGCACTAGGGAGGGTCAGGACCTGTCGAGGTTGGGGCAGCCATATCAACATGAACCTTGGGAGAATAAGGAGTTTCTGGTCCAACAATAACCTGTGCGTGGGTTGGCAGGAACATGGTAGACTTCCAGCAGGACCCTGTTTGTATTTTATCAAAACCTCATCAGACCTGACACATTCCTACGAAATACTTCTGTTTCCTCACACTGGCATTTTCCAACAAAAGAAATGTTTGATCACTGGCTCCCAACCAATTCTATTCTAAAGCGCTCTGTACAACCTGGTCCATAAAGAGTAACAGGTTATTTCCAGCAGTTTACACCTGACTGGCACATACTCAACTCTCTTTCACTACCCAAACTATTCCTCCAGGCACTTTTGTTTACACGCATATCCTTTGGATAAGAGCATAATTTAGTCTCACTAAGAAAATGTATCAGTGGTCACTGATCAATGTAATATACTTTAGAGACTAACCTAGATTAAAGTGAGCCTATTAATACCAGAAAATACCAATCAATATTTGAACTGTTTATCTATATATATGCTAAAAGTGCATTAGCAAAATAGCAGCTTATATACAAAGCAGCCCATTGTACCCACGTTGGTCCATTTTTCTTCAGTCTACAGCTGTGCACGTAGCCCCACTGGTTGTAAAATGCCAAAACACTGCTCCTGACAGATCACACCTGCTTCAAATAACACATCTCACCCCACACTAATCTACAGCTATAGGCTGGTTTTAATGATTTTAAAATGTTGGTATTAACTCTTAATGCTCAACTGTTTTTTATGGAAGCAGCAGAGTCCATTTTGTCTAGTTTTAATACAATCCCAATAAAACAGCTGGGAAATTGCAGTGCCAGGGAAAAGACATTCAAATCCACCATTTCCCCTATTGTAATAATAATCAGCTTGACAAAGTCAGATAGTAAAGCAGATTGTAGCACTTTGGGGCTTTTTATACGTATATTTAATTATATTGTTAAGTTCCCCATTGGAAAGCAATTAAAAAAATACTTTCAGCTCAAGATTATAAAACTACCCACTTCTGATTTCAGCCTGACATTTTTATTGGTAATCTGAGTTATAACATGCTCAGGTTCATTCCTCACTGATTGGCTGCTGAGCTTTCTGCCAGAGTTTTATAGCTTTATGGGAAAGTACAGTATTTAAAACTCCTTTAAATTCATGGGCTACTCCTGCTTCTGAAAAAGCTTCTCTTGACTTCTCAAAAATGCATAGCAAGAGCCCATGTTTACTTAAAAACATCTGCTTCATCCTTTTTGGTGTAACATAAAAAGTGGGCTGATGTTTTCCATGCTTTCCCTTTACCCTTGTGTCAAACTATGAGACCATTTTTGGGGGGCCAAACCTGGCTCCCCCTCTACCCCAACATAGCTAGTGGAGTTGTGTGGTGAAATGGGTGAAAAATGGGCGTCCCAAGGGAAGGGCTCACATACCACATATACCACAGTCCTGTAGGACTTTGACTTACCGCTTAGCTACAAGTCGACAAGGAGAGGATGTGAGCAAACACTAGGCAGGAGATCTCATTGCCTGGGCTTGTTGTTGGTTTCCCAGTTGAGAATAAAAGGGGCATAAAGACCACTGGAAAAATCATATAAATCAGAAGGGTTCCTTTTGCAGGTCTTACAGGGAAGCTCAGATCAGGTACTGCTAGTAAGTGCAAAGAGTGGCTCTTTATACCAGAGACAGAGACAAAAAAATACATTGAAATGGCTCAATATTCGTTATACTTATTATTCTGTAGCATTTCTGTTCTTCTATTATTCTGTTCTGAGCTATTTCCAAGTTACAGTTTTTCTATATTCAGTATGTAACCAGCTCCCCTTATCTTACTGAAGGCAGGGGCTGGTGTGCGTGGAGGGGAAGGAGGATGCAGGGCATCTGGACAGCCTCACTGAGGGCAGGAGACAGTGCCCAAAGGCTCTGGTGGCCATGGAGCTGCTCGGTGGAGAGCCACCAGTGTCGCTCAAAGTTGCGCCCAGCGTCGTGCCCTGTGCCTCATTCAGCATCTGCGGTGGTTCACATCAGAGGCTTGAAGTCGGGATGGGTGAAGCTTTGGCCTAAGACAATACAGCCATTCCTACTCTATACCAAACAATGCCCAGATAATGTTATAGTCATGATGTTCTCAGAAGAATGAAATGGGTACCATCTGTACTGAGGCCATCTCAGTGTCGGGCATTTGGCTGCAGTTTGGTGAGGAGAACAAGTGAGTTTTGTAGATGCTAAGCCACTGTCAACAAATGAGGATCGCCACACTGGACTTTCGAAACATGCTTTTGATACCTGTTAGCCAGAGACTGCTACCTCATACTCGCCCACATTGATGCAGGCTGAACCTCGGCAGTGATTTTTATGCCACATAAATGCAAGTTGGTTTTTTCAGAGCCCTTTCTAAGGAAGCAATGATTCGCAGCTAAGTCTCCCCCAAACTTAACACTGTACTTACTAAAGGAACACAGGGTGTATGAAAGCATAACAGTAAGAAGCTGTTTATACCCTTTAATATTATAACTCAGCTTTCATCATAAATCTCTCTCCTTGATTGCACATACCTCCAGCATGAACTCATGCTCCTTTTGATTTTCCTCTTTATTACCCTTAGCCAACTGAGTGATGTGTGAGTTCCTGTCATGGTGCTGACTCTATTACAAAGTGCAAAGGTAATTTACATCACGGGGCTGGCAGGGCAACCAATAGCACCATGCCTGGGAGGTGTGCAGCTCCAACAAGCCTCTCTCTTTTATGGATGATGGAGAGCAGTATTTTTTTTTAAAACAAACTATAAATTTCTGTGCATGGTCAGAGGCAAGTCGTTGAGGTGGGAAAGCAGATTTACACTCAGCCCACTAGAAGCATCGTGAGGAGTCAGCATCTTCTTTCCAGTGAAAAGCACTGAGAGCAGAGCTTGAGCCACCTCCTCCCTGGCTGAATTCCTCTGGCTCATTGTAGGGGAATCAGAGAAGTGGGGGGAAAGGGAAAATTCATGTTTCTTTGCTGAAGAGGTTCACTGTAAGCCAAGACTCCCTGGAGTCAGAGCTTCGGTTTTCACACAGCTATATATCCTGAACTATTTGGAAATTTTCATTCAGTTTGGATATAAACAAACCTTCACTCTATCTGAGTTCAGGCAGGGCAAAAAGCTCTCCCAGGAGCACAGCCTGAGTGAATGGAGCCAGTCTTCAGAGGGTCAGGAGGAAGCAAATCCTTTCCAGGTGGCACTCAGCAGATACTCACAAAACCAATGGAAGCAAGTAATTTTGGAGGCCAGTCACCCTACACTCTCTTTATAGAAGTATAGAACAAGTACAGTTCTGGGAGTCTGACTCCTCATTAAGGAGAGATAGGCACCTCAAAAAGTGGTTCAGAGAATCCTAGTTAGGCCCTTGGCGTGATCTGTCCTTTGAAGAATCCTCACCTTTCCCAGCAGTGTTTAATCTTTACTCCTATCTGAGACAAGCACCCACAGTTATCCAGATGAATCCACCCATCTGCTGCTCCGTGCGACCCCGAGACTGGAAGATCCCAAACCTCCCTGTGGCTGGGGACACAGGGTCAACATCAACCCTGTCCCAGGCCTTCAGAAAAATGGCATGGTAATATGCACTCTGTTGTCTGTCAGTTTTCGTTCAAAATACTGCAGGATACACCCCGATGTCCCAAATTTTATAAGCACTAGAAAATTTGTATTCTTTGGTGGAAAGGTCATTTTTAAAAGCAACCCTACAACCCTGTCCCAGGCCCTCTACTGACAAAACCCTCCTTCTGATCCTAAACTTTGCACTCAGAGAAATTTGTTATTGCTGTCTTCACACAGAGCAACACGAAGGGAGGTAAGCTTCCTCGCCTTTACACACATCACATACATTTATGTGTGCTAGTCCTATTTTACCTTTTAAGAAGTTCAGCAATATGACAGGCAACAGTGACACATGGGAGCCCTCATGTCACTTCTGCATCACATAGTGGAAAGGTTTTTCCTGCATCTTCCTCAGGTAGCTCATGGGCACATGGTTTTCACAGTTGAATGGAAAGGCTGAAATAGTTGTTGCTAAATGTCCATGTGAACAGCTATTTCTCTGGTGTTTGACAACATTCTAATATTAGAAATGTGTTTGGAAAATATTATGAAGTTTGATAGATACAAAATTTGGGTCCATCTGATCAAAGCTTTCAAAGCAATCAGAGTTCCTATTCCAATTATATGGGAGTGAGGGGCCCAGGTAACTTTGGCTTCAGTAGCCATTAAACTCTGATATTCATAAAATTCTGATATTCATTGAATTTTAGAAGAAATATTCTGTTAAATTGCAATGGTGGTGACTTATCTTTACTCATGGATGATCTAGACAGCGTCACCAGCTGAATTTCCTAATAGCTTGCATTATATACCTAAGACGACTCAATATAAAGTTTCCTCTACCGGCTTTCAGTGCAGAGCTTAATTCAAGTCCTTTCATAAAGGGGCTTAGTTTAAGCTGGGGGTATTAGGATTGTAGATCTTTCCATAAAAGTATAACTTTTAAACCCCTCCCTAAGCAGAAATGGAAAAGAATTATGCTCAGCATAACCTTAAGAGCCTCAGCATTAATACGAAAGGAACCATTGTAGCCTCTCTGTAAATAATCCCATGCCAAACATTCTACAGGACTTGTTTTTGCAGCAGTAGCTTAATTCCAAAGGCATATAAATCTACCTTGTTTGTAAAACTACTGTAGGGCAATACAACGCAGGCCAAAACTTCGTTCCACTGACATCCAAGAGACCGATAGCAGCAGCAGAAAGCAACACTCCCATATGTTTATTATATCATATTTTATATGGCTGTCATGCTCCACTAGCTTTTCACCGAGCTGAAGTCTGACCTTCAGCTTAGTACGAATATGCAGGGCAAACGGGCTGTACGTAGACTGCTTTATTTACCAGCCATCCCTGGGTGTTGCATTATCTCCCCCTGGGGCATGTTCTACATCTGCTTTAAGGGTGTGTTTACACTGGAGTGAGTGTAGTGTGAGTAGACATTCCTGAGCAAGCGTTTTAAGGAATATCTGAGGACTGTTTGCAGCACAGCTGTGATAGCACAGACTTCAGCACAGACTGGGACCCCCATATTTGCTTAGTTTTGGACCTGGCCTGCCTGAGCCCAAAACTGCTGGACCGATCAATCTCCCCAAAGTCCAGGGAACTCGAAGACTTTGTAGGTCCACTCGTGGTCTTGTTCTCTGATCCTGTGCACAGCACAACATGGTGAGATTGCAGAAGCCAGAGCAACAATGGATCAGCACCTCCAGCATCCCATTGTTAGCAGACACCATGTACTAAATAGACTTATTAAACATATCGTGTCCTAGACAGCTAGGAGAAAAATGTATAAACACTTACTTAGCCCCAAGCTGCCTGGACTAAGACAATCGTCTGTTTGCCTTTAGCAATGAGACCAACCTGATCCCTTAAGTATAGTCTTTGGGAGTGTTGTAATGTTAAAGTATCATAAGGTCATACTTTAAAAATGCGTGACCTCAGTGTATGTATCTACTGATCAACTTATGGTTGCTTTAAATGTTGTGCATGTCCTTTCTATTCCCTTGGCACCCAGCGCATCCCTCAATTAACCCAGAGAGTCAGAGTGAAGCAAACAAAATCAAGGGTGTTCGACAAGAAGCAGAGAGAGCAAACTGAGACTTAGCTAAGCCGTGAGGAGGAAAGAGCATGAGCACGCGCCTCTGCATTGTTCTGCTTTCCTCATTCTTTTAATTCACTGTTCTCGTAAAATAGCTTTTGTGCCCTCCTTTCCATAACTTGTACATCCCTGTGTTTGTTCACTGTCTGTTAAGTCAATGAACTGTGACTGTGACTGAATCTGTGACTTAGAGATTGCATCATTTTTTCTGACCTTCTTATCCACATTTAAGTAATTGTACGCAGGAGGAGAGTATTTTCATGTATGTGACAGGGTCTGCCTTTTCTCCTACAACTCTCCTCAAGGTCCAGCCAGGCCTCCCAGATTGTTTGAATTCTTATAGATGCTATTTGAAGTGATGTTGGTTATTCTGAGAAAAATGCACAGAAGGCACTGTTGCAATCTGATTTGAGGACACTGTCCCTCTAAAGACAGCTCTCTAAACAAAAAGTGTCAAGTGTATATTTAACCATTTGCATCAAGTATAATCCATGCAATCAGTGCTATCATGATCCTGTAAACACAGTATTGAATTGGACCTGAGACATCTGGGGTCTGACTAATTGGATAGTGCTGAATAAGCTGTTTTCCTTCTGAAAACCTTGATTTCTTCATCAGCGAAACAAAGATAACATGAATTTCCCCTATAAGTCCTTTGATATTCATTAATGAGTAAAGATATCTACAGAAGAAAAGTTTTGTAAGTGTTTATATTTAATACCTTTATACCTTTTTGGCAAGTCCATTTGTATTCAAGATCTGCTGTACTGGTCAAAATTAAAATAATCCTGATTCATGTGTTTGTATAGATTTTACAAATCTAAATATTCATATTTTTTCAATGTTTATATCTTCATTTTCCTTAAAATGTAAGGTTTCTTACCTGAACTTCCACTGTGCAACCCTTTGAATAACTATTTGAATTAGTGACAGTAAAGCTTGCACAGGGGAGAATTCTGGCTATATCTTTAATAATTGTAATGACTTCTTTATATGTATCATAGCAGCTCCAAACAGTAAGCAGCATATTGCTATAAATGACTATTTATTACACCTACTGTACAAAAGAAAGCAAGTCTCTATTACTTTTTTATTCATATAGATGTTCCTATAAAGCAGATAGTTAAGTGATGTATTTATTTTGGTTGGAAGCCAAGCAGAAATATTTAAATCCTGCTTTTGGAAGCAAGAATTATCTAATCACTCACTAGCTTTTATAATAAAACATTTATCATGGAACATTAATCCATTAGTACTTATTTTCCATCCCATCCTTTCACTAGCACCTTGCTTTGAACAAGGTTGAGTTTGGCTGTGATTTTTCCTTTTATCATATATCATAGTTACATGATGGGACACACCAACATTGAATTCAGAAAAAAAAACCCTTGCACTTTGCTTGAACTTGGCACCCAGATGTTCTGCTTGTGCTTCCACTGCTAACAAAATAGTGCATGTGTGAGTTCTGAAATTAGTCTTTCATCATTATGTACCAGGGTTTCATGGCTGCAAGGAGGCATGTGGAAACAGCTAAGAATAATTACCTGCTAAGGAAAAACTTGTGTTTAACTAGCTTTGTTTTTTCACAGCTTTAATTTGCATAGCACATCACCAAACTGCCACACTTCAACTCTCTGGCATTAAAGGCAAAAATGAAATGCTGCAGGGGATTTTCTGCCTTGTTTTGTTTTGCCAAATTGGAGATTAAAGGTAACCCCTGACTAAAAAGTGCACTCCCTGACTCTGTGATACCATATCACCTATGGTGCTGTGTGACTGATCAAAGGTTTGACTTCCTCGGGCTCTTGCCGGACCTGGATTTACAAAGTCGCTGCTCAGACCAATGTCAGTTGAGGACCAGAGGGTGACGGGTCCTTTTACAGCACAAAACTGATGAGAGGAAGGGGACCACTCGGGGAACTCCAAAGTCTCTTTGCATTTTCTTCATTGTCCTCTGAAAAGAGAGGAAAAACAGAGAAAAAGAAGCTGAGAAAACCAGAAAAAAATGGGAGGGAAGGTCCACAAGGAACCAAAAACTTCCACAGGACGTCTGTGTAACAGGGAAGTCTCAGCTGATCTATGGACCTTATGTGCTGCTCTGCCCAGCAGTAGTTTGATGCCCTGGTAGGTGTCCCTGAAGACATTGTGACAGCTGGATCTCGCCTCCATTCCCCACTGTGTGCTGGGACTGGGAAGAGGGGCTCAGGCTGCAAGGCTAACTGATTTGGGATCTTAGCTGAACCTAAGATTTTTGACACGGTCCTTGACAACATCCTTCTCTCTAATTTGGAGAGAGATGGATTTGGTAGGTGGACTATTTGCTGGTTAAGGAATGGGTTGGATGGTTGCATCCAGAGGTCAACAGCTGAATGTCCAGATGGAGATCGGTGATGAGCAGTGTCCCTCAGGGATCCACACTGGGACCAGTACTGTTTAATACCTTAATCAATGACATACATAGACAGTGGGATCAAGTTGCACCCTCAGCAAGTTTGCAGATGACTGAGGGATGGGATGCCATCCAGAGGGACCTGGACAAGCTCCAGGAATGGGCCTGTGTGAACCTCATGAAGTTCAACAAGGTCAAGTGCAGGGTCCTGCACCTGGGTCAGGGCACCCCTTGGTGTCTACACAGGCTGGGGGATGAAGGGATTGAGAGCAGCCCCATGGAGAAGGACTTGGGGGTACTGGCGGATGAAAAGCTGGACATGAGCTGGTAATGTGCGCTCCGAGCACAGAAGGTCAACCACATCCTGGGCTGCATCCAAAGCAGTGTGGCCAGCAGGTTGAGGGAGGTGATTCTGCCCCTCTACTCTGCTCTGGTGAGACCCCACCTGGAGTCCTGCATCCAGCTCTGGAGCCCTCAGCACAGGAAAGACATGGACCTGTTGGAGAGGGTCCAGAGGAGGCCACAACAATGATGTGAGGGATGGAACAGCTCTCCTATGAAGACAGGCTGAGAGAGTTGGGACTGTTCAATCTGGAGAAGAGAAGGCTCTGGGGAGACCTTATTGTGGCCTTCCAGTCCTTAAAAGGGGCTTCTAAGAAAGGTGGGGACAGACTCTTTAGCAGGGCTTGTTGCGATAGGACAAGCCAGACCGAGTATCCTCAGGGTATTCAGATCCTGAGCTGGAAGACAGGGATGGAGAGCACAATAAACTCCTCATAACCCAGCAGGAAACTGTTAGGGACCTGCTAAGCCACCTGGACACCCACAAGTCTGTGGGGCCTGATGGAATCCACCCAAGAGTACTGAGGGAGCTGGCGGACGGGCTTGCCAAGCCACTCTCCATCATTTATCAGCAGTCCTGGTTAACAGGGGAGGTCCCAGACTAATAGAGGCTTGCCAGTGTGACACCCGTTGACAAGAAAGGCCAGAAGGACAGTCCTGGGAATTACAGGCCTGTCAGCCTGACTTCCGTACTGGGGAAGATCATGGAGAGGTTCGTCTTGAGAGTGCTCATGGGGCATGTGAAGGACAACCAAAGGATCAGGTCCAGCCAGTGTGGGTTCATGAAAGGCAGGTCCTGCTTGACCAACCTGATATCCTTCTGTGACCAGGTGACCCGCCTAGTGGATGAGGGAAAGACTGTGGATGTTGTCTACCTGGACTTTAGTAAAGCCTTTGCCCCTGTCTCCCACAGCATTCTGCTGGAGAAACTGGCGGCTCGTGGCTTAGACAAGCTTACTCTTCACTGGATGAGGAACTGGCTGGATGGCTGAGCCCAGAGAATTGTGGTGAACGGTGTTAAATCTGGCTGGTGGCCGGTCACAAGCGGTGTTCCCCAGGGCTCGGTTCTGGGGCCGGTCTTGTTCAATGTCTTTATCGATGATCTGGATAAGGGGATCGAGTGCTCCCTCAGCAAGTTTGCAGATGACACCAAGTTGGGTGGGAGTGTTGATCTGCTGGAGGGTAGGAGGGCTCTGCAGAGGGATCTGGACAGGCTGGATCGATGGGCAGAGGCCAACTGTATGAGGTTTAATAAGGCCAAGTGCTGGGTCCTGCACTTGGGTCACAACAACCCCATGCAATGCTACAGGCTTGGGGAGGAGTGGCTGGAGAGCTGTCCGGCGGAAAGGGACCTGGGGGTGCTGGTTGACAGCCGGCTGAACATGAGCCGGCAGTGTGCCCAGGTGGCCAAGAAGGCCAACAGCATCCTGGCCTGTATCAGAACTAGTGTGGCCAGCAGGAGAAAGGAAGTGATCGTGCCCCTGTACTCGGCACTGGTGAGGCTGCACCTCGAATCCTGTTTTCAGTTTTGTGCCCCTCCCTACAAGAAGGATGCTGAGGTGCTGGAGCGTGTCCAGAGAAAGGCAATGAAGCTGATGTGGGGTCTGGAGCACAAGTCTTATGAGGAGCAGCTGAGAGACCTGGAATTGCTTAGTCTGGAGAAGAGGAGGCTGAGGGGAGACCTTATCGCTCTCTACAACTACTTGGAAGGGGGTGTGGTGAGGTGAGTGTTGGTCTCTTCTCCCAAGTAACTAGTGATAGAATGAGAGGAAATGGCCTCAAGTTGTGCCAGGGGAGGTTTAGGTTAGATATTAGGAAAAATTTCTTTGCAGAGAGAGTGGTCAAGCATTAGAACAGGCTGCCCAGGTAGGTGGTGGTGTCACCATCTCTGGAAGTGTTCAGTGTGGTTGTGGTGCTTTGGGACATGGTTTAGTGGGCATAGTGGTGTTGGGTTAACGGTTGGACTCAATAGTCTTGAAGGTCCTTTCCAGCCTTGATGATTCTGTGATTCTCTGAAAGGATAATGGTTTTAAAATGAAAGTGGGTGGATTTAGACTAGATCTGAGGAAGAAATTTTTCACCATGAGGGTCGTGAAACCCTGGCACGGGTTTCCCAGAGAGGTGGTAGATGCCCCACCCCTGGAAACATTCCAGGTCAGGTTGGATGGGGCTCTGAGCAACCTGGTCTAGTTGAAGATGTCCCTGCTCACTGCAGGGGGGTTGGACTAGATGGCCTTTAAAGGTCCCTTCTAACCCAAAGATTCTATGATTCTATCTCAAACATTGTAAAACATTGATATCATGTGCCTCAAAAAAGGGTTCTGCAGTCTGGTGTCAAAAGGAGGCTGCTGCATTTGTTTCCCATTTCTGTGAAGAAATTTCCCATTTCTGAGACAAAAACCCACCCTTTTTGTAGCACGCATTATAGAATGTATGAAACATCAGAGACAAATCTTGCAAACTCTGTGTGTAATATTTGCTGCTGGAGTAGACACCTTGTAATCCATAGTTGTAATCAATTGTATGTCAAGTTTGTACAGAACAAGAGCCAACCTGTTATTAATTGTAACATTGGAAGACCCTGATTCACCCCACCTCTTTTTGCAGATTTAACGGAGGTGCCTGTGTCAAGTGCTGGCTTTAGGCAGGCAGCAGCTCTGGAAGAGTAGCGACTTTAGTCTCCGCAGTGATTAGTGAGGCTGCAATAAGTCAAATAAAATGCACGCAGAATCAAAAACTGACCACTAAAGCAAATGTCTTCTGGGAAATAAGGAAGAAGGGAGGAGATGATTTTGAAGGCCGTGCATTGTTTCAGTATTCAGATACATATTTTCCCTGTCGGTTGTTAATAGATCGATGAGCACTGTGGTCTCTCTGGTCCCCAGAGGAAAGTGCCTGTCACCCTACTGGTGCTTTACGTGGCAGAACGCAGCTGGGTACAGAGACAGGCATAGTTCTTTATAGGTCTCAGAGTTGATGATTAGTTAGAAGTCTCCCCTATGATTTTGGGAGGGAAGTACTTTCTGTCTTCTCCTGACTGTAAATTTTTAATCCTCAAACAATTACTGTGCATCCTACACCTGTACTTCTCATAGACCTTCTTTGGACATTAAAGAAATTTTGTGTGAAAGAAAGATGCAGTGCAAGTTCAAAGAAAGCAAGCTAGTCACTAAGCAAACCCCCCTTAAAAAGTCACTTTTAAAATTCTTTGTACTGTCCAAGCATTTGAAAGAAAACTACAATATGTTCACTGTTGGAACATGAGCAGTAGACTCCTTAATTATGCTACATTTTCTTTAGTTATTTGAGTAATTCCTTCCTACTAATTTATGTGGAGGTGTTATCTTTGCAAGATAGGACACATATATGTACAAGACTATAACACTATACCTCTAAAAATAGGCCTATCCTTTCAGATGACTTGTATTTTCAGTAGAGTAATCTAAAGTTTATATTTAAAGACACCCTTTCATATTTTTCATGCATGCTTCACTTTTTTCATTAGAAATAGCTCTTAAGGTTTTTTTAACACAGGTAATTCAAAGTTACATTTAAAAAATTATCTGGATTGAATATCCAGATATTGCAATTAATGGAAAAAACTATTTTCTTTCTTCCCGTTGGGAAAACATTAGCTGCTTGCTCAGAACCAAGTTATCAGCACAAGAATCTGAGGATTTCTTGTCACTGAAATAGTATTACTTCATCCATTAAGTTCACTGAGCTGTCAGTGCAGGTGTGTTTAAGGGATCTGATGGAATTCCCTCACCACCTACTGAGCCAAAGATTAGTTCAGCACTTGTGTCAAATAGAGTAGCATTGAGGCCACTCTATCTTTTGAAGATGGGGGCTGTTCCAATGGGCTGCTCCAGCAGCCAGAGAGATGCAATGAAGGATAACATCCATATCAGCTTTCCTCTTCAGGAATCAGATTTACTTGTATAAATAATAACATGCAATATAATATAATACAATGCAATACAGTATGAAACAATAGAGCACCATATAATAATAATTAAATATATCATTGCTGAAGAGTTATGAAATCAGACACTGAACTTCCTACCATTTTCTGATATCAGGGGACTATTAGGACAACTTCTTTTGATAGGGTCGTCATACCTTCTTCTGTTGAGCCCTCTGTTTTGCTGGGGGACATTCCACACAAAACTGTGTCTTATCCAGTATGGTCATTTGTACAATTGTTCTTAGAGAGGTTTATAACATATCTGCACATTGAAGAGATAATCCTCTTTACAGCTGACCTCTACCAAGTGCAAAGGTGATATTTATGACCATGCAAGACAGGCCTTCTGCTGTCTTATGACAGAGAAACTTAATCTTCCAGGACATATAAGCATAGTGACAGACCTCAGTGTCCTCTGAATAACCATTCAAATACATGTATTTGACTAGCCTTTTGCACTCATTAATTAAATACTTAAAGAAAACTTTACAGATAGACAGTTGTTTGTGAGAAAAAAAAAAACACCTTACCATCTCCTCCTTATCAAAGGGATGGATATGTTGTCACGACAACAACTGATAGTTAAGGTAGCTCTCAGTCTCCCAAGAAACCTTAAATATATTTCACTTCTGTGATTTCCCACCTATAGGAAAGGCAACTTTTTCAGTATTTATCCTTTATTACACTACCTAATGTGACTACAATGACAGGGACTGTATTTGCAAAGTATTGCATAATTTTGACGGTGTGTACACAAAGACATTATAGGAGTTCTTAAGGGGGGGGACGTTTCTAGCACGGGTAAAATGTGAAACAAAATCACTCCACTTAGAAAAAAGCTGCATGGAAAAAAAACAATCAAAATTGCCTAAGCAATACTATCACGTAATTAGATTCGTTGGCATAAGCTTAATACATGAAATGTCTTCAGTTCTTGTACCATTCTGTGTCTTGACTGAGGAAGGAGCTAAATGACCAGACTTTTTCCATTGCTAAATTTTCCATTGTGAAATTTGACGTGTTCATGACTGCAGAACCTCTGTTAATCAATAAATCACTAGACAACTTTGATTAATTAACTAGTCAACAGCTCATAAGACAGTTCAGTCAGACCATCTGCATTTCCTTTTGTCCTATAGGATTTCTCAGTGAAGTAAAATGTGGCTGTTTCTGTTCCCAGACTGTTTGCTTTAAATGTTCTATGGAAGAATTATGGATTATTTTTATTTGTACTTCAGTAGCAACTAACGGCCTCTCTAAGCTCCAGGCTCAATTTGTGCTAGGCTTTACATGACCCCATTTTAATAGGCAAGGCTGTGGGGAGGAAGAGATGCACAGTAATTCCAGGGATGCTTTCCCGTACCCCTGTACAAGCTTGGAGGTAAAGTCAGCACCAGAGCTCGGATGTCTGGAGCCCTCACCCAGCGCCTCGCCAGCCACGCTGCCTTTCCTGCAAGAAAATACAGAATGTTCTGGTCCAAGCAAACAGCCTTGTTTTCAAAGACAGTTTGCCAGCATGAGCTTTCTTGTAAAAGGAACCATTTTATTAGCACTCTGGGTGGGATGTCATCCTCCAACGGGATGTCTCTCACGGAGCCACCTAACCTGCACTTAAACGTTAGGTGCTGCACGCAGCTGACCTTCCAAAGGCAGTGCCCCAGCCCCTTCAGCAGGGGCGACAGGGCTGGTGGAGGCCGGTAGCAAGCAGTGCAGAGGCACATGTGGTAGGTGACAGCATTTTCCCCTTCAGAGGAAAATAAAACTTGCATGTGTCTTAGTCAACACAAAATAATTATGACTGTGAACATGTCTGGGTTGTAGATTCAGTCACATCAGTGCCATTCTGATGCCTGTCACAGGAAATGGATCCTGCATAAGGAGGCAAATATAAACTTAATCTGATTTCTCACCTTGATGTTCCTGTTGAGCTACCTCGGATTTCCAGCCTCTTCAAGGATGCAGCAAGGAAACCTTGCATTTACTATTACTGACATACATTGTTTACTATGCTGATCAGGATCAGGCTCTTCCGTTACTTGGTGTTCCTTGCTTTATTTCAGATTTTATGCACTCTCTTGCCCAGCTGACATTTCCAAACTCCCCTGATCAAGGGGCGTTCCCAACCTTCCTTCTTCTCTCTAGCCCAGCAGAGGCCTCTGAGCCACCCTTGGCTGACCATGCATGGAGCATTCATGGTCCCATAACCTCTGTACTTACACTGCACCATGTTCTGGTTTATTTAAATATGTGAGTTGCTGCCTCTGCTCTTATTTCCTTGCAGTGGTTCCATTTCATCTGTATTCCTCCCACTACTTTCATCACGGTTCCTCATGATAAGCCATCTCCTCCATTGCTGCAATTCTCCCTTACAAACCCCTGTCGCAAAACAGGATGAGAAAAATAGGAAATGTTTGGATTACCTACTACACAGAAATTCCAGTATCTTGGGCAGACCTGTTGCTGATCTTTTCAATTCTGACACAACTAGGCAAGAGTTTTCCTATCATTTGCCAAAACACATGAGAAACAAGGTGGATACCAGGGTGTCTTCCCCTGGGCACAATTAGTAACAGATTTTGGTAGCCAGAGCACCATTTGAGACTTTGATTTCAAATACACGATAGCTCAGTTTCCATCTGAAGCAGCCAAGAAACAAGCAAACCAGAAAACATTACTCGTGATGCTTCTTCTTAATACTTTTTTTTTACTTGCCTCAGAAACAAAAAACAGAGGCCACAGAGCAATATATTGAAAAAGTTGAACCATACCAACCTTTGAAGAATCACATACAAAATACTATTTTAAATCAAAAAGTATGTGTGTTGCACTTTGGACCAGGTTGCCAGCTGATGTAAAACAGTTCAGCTCCTTTAATCATATGGGGCTATGCCAATTTACATCAGCTGAGGATCTGTCTAATAATAATAATATGTGAAGCAGGGCTTCACCACATACTGTACTGAACGTTGGAAAACATCCTGTACTTAAATGCATGCAGCTCTTTAACTCGGAGTATGAGACTGGCCACATTGTTTGACATAAGGGTTAGTTTTCAGATAGTGAAATTTCAGTTGCCAGGTGCCAGAGGCAATTTATCAGACACTCATAAAATAAAGATCAAAAAGCCCATCAGTCTCCCACTGCATCTGGGATCTAGGAAGGAACACTTACAGCCCCCTATCCTTTAAACAGCTCTCACTTAAAGAGCTCACTGTTTATAATAACAAGAAAAGGAGAAAGGGGTCAGGTCAAAACCAGCAGAACAGCAGGTGGTGTTATAAAGTTTTTTTCCGCAGTTAAAACTTTTGTGAAATAGTAGTTCAAATGTACTCCTACATGCCTGTTTCATATTTTTAATTTGTATTTTTAGATAATTTTTGGCTATTAGAATACAAGTCACAAATGACTTGACCTCTTTTTCTCTGCTGTTTACTCCAACATGTTACAAAACCAATCCTGAATGATTTCCTTTCATGCTTCCCTTTTGACTGAAAGCCCTTGTTACACACTACTGAACTCAGATTTTAGATCCAGAACCAAAATTCCTCCAAAGTTCAAAGGAGTTTCTGAGCAGTGTTCCTGTTCATAACCAGCTTAGTGGGAATGGTGCAAGATGAGAAGTTTGGATTCAGATCTGAACCATACTATTATTTAATATTTAATGAGCACTCGCACTCGCTCTTCGCTGGAGTGAGAGATGTGAACCTTGACTTCTGAAAAGTTTCAGTGTCAATGCTCCGGTGTTGCCCTCAGGTCTCCTTAGTGGGAGAGGGAGAAGCATCTCCCCAGGTTCAAGGATTGTGTCACATTCTGGTTTGACTCCATCTGTTATGAGACCCTCCCTCAGAGTCAAAATAACCAGTCCCCATCAGGTAAGAATTAGCCACACATGCTGAGAGTTGTCATCAAAAACTCACATAAGAACACCCCTCAAATGAGATGAAGATATATCGCTATCCCAAAGGAGCATTGAGAGTCCCATGAAAGCTTCATCTCTAGTCTGCAACTGACAGTGACAAGCTGATAAATTTGATCTACTAATTAAAATCTAGCATTACCACTGAGAACACAAGATCAGAAGAGATGTTCCCCTGACGTACTGAATACCTCTAAGAAGCAGAGAGCATACGCAGCTCCCAGAGACCTCAGCATTTCCTGGCATTGAACACACTGGAGCAGAGGGAACGGAATTTGCCCTGACTAATTTTAATCCCTTGATTTAGGTACCTGCTCAGGCTCTGTGTATAGTAAAAGGAAAGAAGAAGGTAGCTAAACTAATATCCTGACTACAGACCAACTCTGATATCCTGCATAATCCTCTAGAGGCGCTTGCCTCCATCAGTCTTGTCTTGGGAGCCACATGAAACACTTCAATTAGATCCTTACTGCAGGCAATGGGGATGACCTCCCAGATACAAACACAGCCTTCTGTAGCGTGTGCTGTTTTCTCATGCACCCTTTCAGAAAGGTTCTCTGTTGCTGTTACCTCCACTGAGTCTAACAGTTTCTTCACCACTGCATTGATTAATGGCCAATTGTTGGGAACAGAAATGCCTCCAAGTTCACAAACACAGCGCTCATCATTTTTCAAAAATGTAAACGTTTGTCAACAGTTACTGCAGAGAGGTATTAAAAATCCATGGGAAAGAAGTGCTGTGTCTTGGATACAAAAGTAAAATAATAATAATAATATTATTATTATTATTATTATTATTATTATTATTATTATTATTATTATTATTATTATTATTATTATTATTATTATTATTGCTGGCAAATGTGATCTTTTTAATAGTGACTATAATATTGTTCCTAGACATCAGCATCCACTGAAGCTCGTACCCCCTACTTTTCTGACTGCTATCAAGCTTCTCAAACACCTTGTCCCAGAAATAATTTTCCTACTCCAAAACATGAGTCAGGTCTCCCATCTGCTTTGGACATCCATTCAAAAAAGCTTACTTGGCCTTAATCCCAGTCACTGAATTCTGTGTGGTATCCAGTGTAGAGTATGCATTATTTTGAAATGCTGTAATATTGACTATGTTATCTTTGCTTTATAACTGTGATCCCATAGAGCTTTCCTTTGCATTTCCAGCATTCATTTCCCAGGCAGTTTTATAAAAATGTAATGAGGTGTTATTATTAAAGCCTATTAACTTATACAGTCTTGTTGCCTGATGAGAACTCAATTTTATTTTCCTTAAGCAGCAGGCCAGATTGCAATCAAGTAGTTTCTCCAGCGAGTATCCCAACAAATTCATCACCCTATTTCTTAGTCTGAGATAATGCCACAGTAGAGACCAGGCCAAAACTTTCCAACAAAGTTCCAACAAAGAAATATTTACTCTTTTCACACTAATTGGCTGTCATAAGGTAATTTTTTTCCTTCATTTCATTGTTTCTTCTCCTGCTTTTCAACTTTACTCCCAGAACTAACACTGAGATATTTATGGATTGTGCTGAGCTCATGGGTTTTGATTAAGATTTCTACATAACTGAATAATTTCTTTAATTTATCTCTTCTAGCAGGACTAGCATTAGGCTTATGCAGCATGTATAGGCATGAGACCACACAAAGGAGGAGGCTTTGCATTCCAGGTCACCATCTCCAGAGGCCAGAGCAGAGCAAGGGCTGCCAAATTGGTTAGATGGGCCCCAGCTCCGCCCTGCAGCTGTCAAAGCCCTCCCACGCACTGACAAAGTGAGATTTTCCCACCCTCCTCTGACCTCCAGAGATGTGCTGCGTATGGAAACTTGCCCAAAGCACCAAGGTGTTAGGCATTTTTGCTAAAAAGGGCTGGAGGAGGAGAATGACCTTGCAATGAAAGCACAAGGTTGTCTGGCTTCACTTCCTAGTCCTGTTGCACATTGTTTGTCTGACCTTGTGTTTTACTCCCTCTATTTCTATTCTATCTTTACTTTGTGTTTCATAAAGCATGAGAAGAGAAATTCTAGCTGTGATTGGTGGAGAAATATGGCAATCAAACTGTGCTCAGGTCATCGGCATACTTTGTAAAAATAGGGAAAAATTAAAAAAAAGGGGGGAGCTTTTCAGTATAGGCTAGGGAATGCAAACAGCAGATTCATTAAGAGATAATACTATACATTTTACAAATATTAATAATTCAGCAGCTAGGATATGTGATTCCGCTCTTACTCACCAAAGATGATATTTCAAACATACTGGGCTCCTGAGAAAATATTTTCATCCTGAATCGCAAAGAACTTCATCTTCTGGCCCTGTAAATATCCCATGAGATTCCTTAATTGATATACTTGTGAGTGTCCAAAATGTACAGATTTTTGGAAAGCTCCTTTCATTGAATTGGAAATCATCCTAAATTTCCTTGGCATCCATCTGATGATATCTGAGGTGATTTAACAAGTATTTCACAAATACCAGACCTAAGAGAAAAGTGCTACTTCAAGTCGTCTCAGTGGATAGGACTTTAATGGGATGGCTGAGCCACCCTTTCACGGCAGCCCTTTCAGCCAAGGATCCAGTGAACCTAATGTGTGCATCTAGTCTACAACATTATCTTCGCAATGGGACAGTCACTTTAAAGGAGATTTCTAAATTTCCCATGCAGTCCATGGGGAAAACTTAGTGCCTTTGAAGATCCTTATTGAGAGACTCAAGCTCCTTAATTTAAGCACAATAGAATGGCAAATGGGACTCCCTCTGGAGGAGGCACAGGTTACCCAGGCAGGTGAGGGTCACCTTCAAGGACCAAATGAAAGCTGACCTAGTTTTATGTAAGGCCTTTCTATGATACCAAAGAGTGCCACTTCACATAGGAGTCTCTCTTATCTGTTTTTTAACTTGGCTTTGCCCATGTTTCTCCTTAAACCAGCTAAGAAGCCAATCCTGAACAGAACAGCAAGACCTTCAGAGTATCAAATTCAGATCTCTATCTACGATTTTTCTGCATACTAAAATCAGAAGAGACCATTACGGTACACCTGTTGTGTAACACAATACCTAAATCTTCTCTCATAATATATTTTATTATAATATACTGGATTTTTAAGCAATTAATTTTTAATTATACACTTTAAAACTCCATGTTTCCTTAGCTCAGCTGCTCCAAGCTTTCATTAATTATAGCATAGAACAAGTTTTGCACGTCATTAACTTGGAGGAGCATGATTTAAAACAGAACTTGTGAAATTACCACTTCTGTGTGCACTGGTGTGCAGCTAGATAGCACAAAATATGTCTCCATATAAAAATTGACATATCTATTTCTGATCTGAACCCTGTCATTAAATCATGTCAATTATTCCGCTTTGCTATTCAAAATTCTACCAAGTCATCCCAGTACAAGCCAGGTTCAGATCTTGGCTGTTTCTTTCCACTGGCTCTGTGACATTCTCATCTCTAGCTTTTCCACTCATTAAAGTCATAGCTAAATTCTCCTTTCCCTCCTGTCCCTCTCTGCCCTCAAATCCCTTCACCAGCATGTCTGACGTGACTTATCATGTCAGAAGCAAGCTCCCTACTCATGTCGACCAAAGCTCTGGAATATGGTTCCCACCTACCTCTGAAGCCTTCCCTCTGCCCATTCCCACGGTCCCTCTCCAAGCACCTCCCAACCCTTTAGCCTGTCTGCTCCAGTTGGCTCTTTTCCTGCTCCCTGTGGTCCTCAGGAGCTGCCAGCTGGCCTGCTCTCTCTTCTTCCTCAGAAAATTAGATACTCTTGCTGTCCCCACTACCTAATGCAGAGTCAGGTTCATGTAACCCCATCTCAACAGGAGAGCTCTAAACTCATCTTTTTTCTCTTGCCTTGTTGTTGTCGCTATTTCTGGGGCCAGACTCTGGCAAAAGGAAATCAAAAAGTTGTACACATTCTGATTAAAGGTATAATGAACTGGCTCATGGACATCAGCTGCTGGATGGACTCTCAGTTCCTTGATGGTTTTATGAACACATCACCAAACAGTGATTTGCCTGTAGCTCCAAGGCTTTTGTCTCTTGTTTGGGACGCAGAAGCATCTTAGTTCTACACAAAGCTAGTGAAAAAAATTCCAGAGTTGTCATAAAAAAAAAGGGAAGAATTTTCAGAAAATGTTGCCAGAAAAATATTTAATTTACAAAAAAAAGTGCCTTTCTCGCTCCACAGTACTTGAAAGTCGAAAGTGGCCATGCAGTTTGGTTGTAATGTCATTGATGTTTTGCTTCAGAGTGTTAATATCTAGTTTACAAATTACCAAGTGTTGAACTTCTAATGATACGGTTATTTAATATTTCTAGACAAAGGGAATTACTTTTCTCATATGTTATGTGAGCTAATCATCATGGGAACAAAAGGAAAAGTTGGCTACTGAACTAGAGGAACTAACAGATCCATTACGTTCCTGGAAATGTTTCCTTTTAGTTGGCTAATGTGCATTATGAGCTAATGATAATGCTGCTCATGCCTATATGGAAGGGATGACCTCTTTCTGTCTATTCTCTGAGCAGACAGACAAAATCTGTCTCCATTTCAGACACCACATAGCACATTTTAGCGTATATTTATACTAGAATTGGGTGCTAGGACAGCTCTGCAATTTCCAAATTGCAGATGGTTCATGTCTGGGCCATTCAGACCGCACCCATTTATACGGACATACCCACACGTAAAAAGCTCTGTTCTTTGAATATCTTTCTCATCCTTTTGATTATCTATACGGTAAAGTTGTCCTCTTAGAAGAATTATTTTCAAGCCTTCTTCTGGGAGCGGACTCCATTTCATTTGGCAGATGTAAATGAAAAGAAATTTAATATCGAGTTACCCCTGTGCCTTTCTCCCAGACGGTGTTCTGAACCTGTGCGGCATTTACATCCCCTGTTCTGACAGAGACAGCTCATTCTTACTTGTCCCAGCATCATCTTATTTTTGACACCCATGATATGTTGGAGGGTTCAAAGAACTCAGTTCAGTCTTTTTTTGTTCTCAATCAGTGGGGAAAATTTATCTCATTCTAGAAGTGGTTCCTCTCCCTTCTTTCACTCCCTCCCTCCACAAGCACAAACAGATGAGAGGAGAAATATCTGGTAACAACTCAGGACAGGATGGGGAAATTGCTGTATGATTACAGTGCCCTGCGAGGTTTAAGTGGCACAACACGTCCTGCAAAAGAAAGTACTCCAGGCCTCAAAGAACTTTTACGCTCTGTGCCTCCTAGTTTGAAGTATCAGTGTGCTTCACTGAGGATAAAGGGAGACATTTTTAGAAAACTTACTTAAAAATTATTATGATGCTGAAATTCCTCCCTCATCGCACAAATCACCCAAATATGCTGTGATGCAGAACCTGCTGATTTTTGAAAATTTGCTTTGTCCCTCAGGCTGCTAACCAGCTTTTAGGGCAGGACCTGTGGAATCTGGGGCTGAAGCAGCATCATACCTTTTGTAAAGAAATACATTTTAGAGATTATATTGTGCAGCAGTACAGTTAAACATGGGCTCCTGAATTCCTCTGTGTATATGGGAGGGCTGCACTTGTGTTTGTATGCAAGCAAATATCTAAAATGAAGCATGGGGCAGTTAGTTTTTTGGTTATGACAAATTCTGTATAGAAACAAGAGATTAGGGTAAGGTACTATGCGAAAAGCTCCAAGCTTTACTTTCTGGTTTGGTTCCTAATTTAAAGCATTTGTGAGTCAATTTTTTCTGGGAAACACAGAAAGAAATTTTTATTCTGCTTGTTGATTGACCACCTCTGGTCCAGGACAGTAAATGAAATACAGTTTCTCTTGGATTATACCCAGTTTCACCATCACTGATTGATCTTCCACTGAGAAATCAGCACAAAAGTCTTGTCATCTGCTACTGCTTGGCAGAGAGGAGACAGTAGTGTCAGGATGGGACCGTTATGTCAGGAAGGCAAAAATAGACTTCTGAAAGCAACTCAGATTTAATGTTATTTTTGTAATTCACCCGTGGTGTTACATCCTTCATAGTTGGGAATGCTTCATTAAATACCATGCATTGTTTAAAAAGCAGTTTGCCAACATTTTTTTCCCCCTTTTCTTTTAAGTCTAGAGCCAGCAAAGTAACCGCTTTCTAGACAACACAGATAGTTTAACTTCAGCAAATGTACTAATGCTGATAGTGTCAAAGAAGAAACACGTCTCTGACAAGAACTAAGCAGAGGCTGCACAGTAGATAAGGAAATTATTTTTTTAAATGAAGTCAGAGGAAAATGGAATAAAGATAAAAGAGTAATCAAACACTTTATAGTTGTTTTTTTTTTCCAAGTGACAGAAATCCACTGGATTAATACAAAATCAACAGGAATGCTCCACTAAGGAACAAAGTTATCTCGAGACTTCTTTATCAAATGAGACATTCTAAGAATCTGTTTTAATTAAAAGCATTGCTTCTATCTTTTACCAAATGCAATCTTCTATTTGGCACAGCTTTAATAACAAATGGCAGGTATTTAAACAAATGGGATTTTAGCTGTGGAAAAGGGACGATATCTATCCATTTGGTTTGTTTAGAGTCCATTCACACCTTGACTGATGTCTATAGGTCTCGCGCAGATGCAGGAAGGGAACCGCATGTTTTCTTTTGTGGTGTTTGTTCTCTCTGACATCGCAGTGACTTGATCCTGTCCCGCACCAGCCGAAACCTGCGCACGCAATGCCACTCTCCTCTCCTTCTGGTAGGCAGAGCAGGGCTGGATGCAGCCCCAGCAGTAACGAACAGCTGCAGAATTGTCCCTTCTCGCACGACGCAAATCACACGTGCTGTGTTAATGAGGAGTTAGTTCTGTCTAATCCTTCCTTCTTTTTTTCCCCCACCTCCCGTCCCCTCTCCGGCAGGTTTGCCCCAGCCCCGCACACCTGGGCAGTCCCTTGTCTCTTACCACCTTTGTACTGTGGAAGCAAAACTGTCCTGGTATCCTCTGCTGCAGAAAGGTGAAGGTTTAGCTGTGCCGTGCAAAGCATACATCCTCATTTAAAGTAGCTACCTGTTGACTTCTGTAGTTAAACTTCAAGTACTGTTTTGGAGAAGAGCGTGGGAATTGAGATTTTCTAGATGTATCCCAAAGGAGAGTTCGTCTGGGTTTAGACTGTGAAATACTCCAGCTTCTGGTATTGTTGTTCCTTTTTATTTCACAGAGTAAACACATCTTGCTACTCTGATGTGCCTGGTCCTTCAAATGCTAACGCACAAGAGTAAACTTTTATGGTTACATGGATCAAAGGGTTACACAAAATTAAGAACACGCATTAAGTATTTGCAAGGTCAGGAATGCAATCTACTGTGCCCCCCAAAAAATTCAAAGAAATTAGAGAAAACTTTGTAGAGATTTTCTTCATCTTGAATTCAAACGAATACTTTTGAAAGGCCTGAGGCTGAATATGAAACCTTTGAGTTTCATCCTGCTTCATGAAATCTCTGTCTAAGACAAAGAATAAACAACTTATAGAAAATAAAAATTTGGTTTTGGCTCTGCAAAGTGAACGTCTGTGCTTAACTTTATGAACAAAACCTTTGACGTCTGTGGGTTTACTGTGTAATGGTTTGTCACACGCTGGATCTGTGTGACTGGCTTATGGCTTGGCATACTTATATGTGCTTTTTTGCAGAGCACCAAAAGCAGTCATTGGTCTTCTATGTGTAAATTAGCTTTCACTCTAAGGTATTTTTTAAATAGCTGGATTTTGTTAAGCAATCCATAATATAACAGTTCTCCCTTGCAGTTGAAAAACAGCTTCCCCAACGCTAGTTGTACTTCACATGCATATAATGTTGCTATCAGCTGCCTATTGACTTAAAAAAGTTTGATTTCTCTCTCTCTCTCCTACTTAGCAAGATTAAAGGCTTAAATGTTCTGTTATACCATACCATATGTTAAGAGGAAAGACTAATTTTGGCTGCCTACAACATTCCAAGCCCTATTTAAATAATATTAGCTAAAAGCTCAACTTGTATAAGTGCTTAAATCTGCAGATGTAAAGCTTTGACTAACAAAGTCCTTTAAGGACCAAAATCTGCAATTTACTGCTTTTGAAAGGTCTGCCATGCTCCAGGGAGATGTACTGTTTCTTGGTGGAGTCCTGGCAGGGCTTAGCGATGTATTCACACGATCCTTTCACACCCACTGAATTTCACTTGGGAAGAGATCTACGCAACTCCCCTAACCACATCATTCTGATGGTTAAAAAGCTCTCAATTAAAGCCAATTTCAGCTTTTCACTTGCTTAGCTCATAGACAACTACAAGCAAATGCTTCCATTCTTTCTGTATTTTGCTCCTCTCGCTATTAAACAGGGCCACATTTTCTGTCTGCTGGCTGAGCTATCATGCCATGCAAGCGCATGGGTGAGAGATGAGCAGAACTGCTGACATAAGCCTTCTGTCAAACGCTCATGAGCTGGAAGGTCAAATTAGACAAATCAGCCCTGTAACGAGAGGAAGCATTCTCACTGCAAGGAGAACTAAACAGTGTAAACCATAAGGGGAGACGATCGCATACCCATCAACTGGAAGAGTTCAGTACCTCTTTATATTGTGTTTTCAGGTGGCTCCTGTGATTAAGGTTATAGGTATTAAATTAAGGGCTTATGGTTCTCTCCTGGGTGTAGAGTCAGTAAATCTCCATTCTTACGGAATCTGGAATGTGTGGGCTGCCACAGCAGGTGAAGAGTGTCAACTGCTCTGGGCTCAGATGGTGGCTGCATTTCAATCTCATGCTTCAGCTTGTTGCCTGAAGAAATCAGAAAAATATTTTTTTCATCCTTCAAGATAAACAACTTCAAGAGCTCTTCTGTTTATTTGCTCATTTTCTGTTTAGCCAGTGGGTTGTTATTTTGGGTTGTTTGGTTTGGTGCGTTTCTCCTCCCTTTACGACATTATGCATTGGCTGCTGCTGGAGATGTGGCAGCTTTAGGACAGAACACCACTCTGTGAGGATACAGAGGATTCCCTTAGCCAGCTGGGTCTTCTGCACGAAAATTAATGCACAGAAATACGCAGAGAGTTAGACTGAATGATACAATCATCCTATCTAGCATTAAACCTTGTGAGATATATATATAAATTCACATATATATTGGTAATGTAAATTATCTCATTAAGATATGATGGTTTAACAATTGCTATTTTAAAGCAAGAAAGAAAAATATAAAACCTATGAACTTTATAGCTCATCATTTTTTTAATCCAGTGAAGTTATTATGCTTACTTAAGTACTCCTCTTCCCATAGAGATTCACTTGGCATTCCTTCCGTATCTTAACTAGGTGTGGTATCTGCCATGCTAGATGACTGATCCACATCTATCTCATGTGCATGTACAGTACCATCATTAGTTACGGGTGAAATCACATCAACGGACACAGGAAGCTCATTAATTACTCTGAAATTGCTTCAGTCTTTCACTAGAAGTTGATCTAAAGCTCCGCTTTGGAGCATAAACACATCCTTATGGATTTTTCTCTTAAAACTTCTGTCTTGCTTACAATGAAGTTCTGAGAGTAAGCATCAGCCAATTGGGTTTTAATGTGGCACTGAAAATATATGTGTTCCACTATGCCTTGTAAGCACGAAGCACTCCAGCTGATGATCTACATCAGACCATGCATATGGCAAGCATCAAGAAACCACTAAAACTGCTGCCTTGAAGAAAACACCACCAGCACTCTGATTGTATTAGGTGTTGCATACAAATACCTATTTCCATTTTGATATAGGAATCATGCAGTGTATTGACTCTCCTCTCAACTCTGGACTTCTTGGCTATTATGACACCAAGTTGGGTGAGAGTGTTGATCTGCTGGAGGGTAGGAGGGCTCTGCAGAGGGATCTGGACAGGCTGGATCAATGGGCTGAGGTCAACTGTATGAGGTTCAATAAGGCCAAGTGCAGGGTCCTGCACTTCGGCCACAACAACCCCATGCAACGCTGCAGGCTTGGGGAGGAGTGGCTGGAGAGATGCCCGGTGGAAAGGGACCTGGGGATGCTGGTTGACAGCCAGCTGAACATGAGCCAGCAGTGTGCCCAGGTGGCCGAGAAGGCCAACAGCATCCTGGCCTGTATCAGCAATAGTGTGGCCAGCAGGAGTAGGGAAGTGATCGTGCCCCTGTACTCGGCACTGGTGAGGCTGCACCTTGAATCCTGTGTTCAGTTTTGGGCCCCTCACTACAAGAAGGACATTGAGGTGCTGGAGCATGTCCAGAGAAGGGCAACGAAGCTGGTGAGGGGTCTGGAGCACAAGTCTTATGAGGAGCGGCTGAGGGAACTGGGGTTGTTTAGTCTGGAGAAGAGGAGGCTGAGGGGAGACCTTATCGCTCTCTACAACTACCTGAAAGGGGGTTGTGGTGAGGTGGGTGTTGGTCTCTTCTCCCAAGTAAATAGTGATAGGACGAGAGGAAATGGCCTCAAGTTGCACCAGGGAGGTTTAGGTTGGATATCAGGAAAAATTTCTTCACTGAGAGGGTGGTCAGGCACTGGAACAGGCCGCCCAGGGAGGTGGTGGAGTCGCCATCTCTGGAAGTGTTCAGAAAAACGTGTGGATGTGGCACTTCAAGACATGGTTTAGGGAACATGGCGCTGGATTAATGGTTGGACTTGATGATCTTGAAGGTCCTTTCCAACCTAGTGGTTCTGTGATTCTGTGAAATACCTTCCGGCCCAGCACCAGGCACATGTGGTGGGTCACCCTTTAGATTCCACCTGTCTGGGCCAGTCCATTCATATACTTCACTGTATAGACAGAGAGCTACTCAGGCATTTCGTCAGGCTACCTGAGATGGTTCATAGGAAGATGGGAGATGTGTTGATGAGAGAAAGCACACATTGCTGGTCACTCCTGGGTATCTTCTTTATAATTAACAGACACAACCCCAAATTCTAGTTTCTTAGGGAAACCATCACTAGTGTTACTGCAGACAAAGAGAGATATAATCATGCTTTACATTACACATTAGCATTATACTACATGTTGAACTATTCTATCCAGTCAGATTATGTTTGAAAGTTCTGTGTGTAGTGCTTTCCAGCTTTCTTACAAGTGCTGAATCAGATTTAGGCACCCTATGTATTATTTTTTTTAAATTAATTGGATATGGTGGTTTTTGAATGATCTGCAAAAAGACCAGTGACTGTGCTTCCCACTTAAATTAATGATTTTAAAGGACCATATTTGTTCCCAAACCTGTGCCTTAATTATTCATTATTGGACATGTTGTCAATTATTTACTTCGTTTTCTGGATTTCCTACCAATTCTTCCATTCCTACCATTTCCTACCATTCCTGGTCCTCTAAATCATGTGGTAATTGACTTGGTAATTAATTTTTTTGTTTGCTCAAAAAAATGAAACTACATCTACAGTCATGTGATAGTCACCATGCTTGAGTAACACTGCCAAGAGAAAAAATACTATTGGAATCTCAAAAGATTTCTTGTATTTCAAACATCGAGATTCATTACATTCCCAAAAGGATTAGGAATTCAAGGGAATAAAAAGCTATGTCTATTATTCAGCTAGGCATGATGTGAACAACAGAGGCTGACCAGAACAGGCTCAGCATTACTGTAGCAGCAGATACTTTTGCCAGAGGAGAAAAGCTCAAAAGGGGAAAGGAAGCTGTTCAGAACCACTTCTCATGGAAAATTTTTATGTGCTTCCTTCCAAAGCCCAAATGTGCATGTTCTGAGGAGCCTCAGAAGGACATTTCTACACTGATGCTCTGTTCGAAGGGTCCAAACAGGGCTTGCTTCCTTTCTGCCTAGAGAGAAACTTTACCTTGAGGGAAGAAACACCAAAGGTTTGTGTTATGCTGAACTCTTTCTTTACATACGTCAAAAATGTAAGTTTCTCTAACAATGGTCTATTATTATGTCAAAGTCATAGGATTATCTTAGGCTAGTCTGTTAGGATACGCTGTGCTGACCTACATCAGTATCATGTCAACTTGCTGCCTGTTTTAGAGGTGCTTTGGACTCTGATAGAGAGACACAGGATGGGGGATAGAAAAACAAATTGAGAACAAAGACAGGGTTTTTTAATGGAGTAAAAGGCAATCAATAGCAAAACAGATATTCCTGATGATAAAAAAGTCTTTGGAAACCAGCCATTCTTACTATAACGTATGTGTAAGAAGGAGAACCTCGGAGTGGTTCCACTTCATCTATATACCTCCCACTGTTTTCATCACTGTAGCTCGTGATAAGCCCTCTCCTCCATTTCTGTCAGTCTCCCTCACAAACCCATATGATCTTTCCTCCTTTTATGGTTTTATGCTTTTAAATTGCTCTAAATCTGCCGGTAAAAGAGAATGCCTAAATATATAACAGATACACCCATTCACCTTGGGATGAATGTTTTATCAGTTTGGATGTCATCATATTCCTCACAATCACATGTTCCTCCCTCCAACACATATGGCAAACAGCTGTATCATACGGATACTGCTCTCACAGTTTAAACATGGGAGACTCAGAAGTTCAAAATTAGAACAACAAAATAACAACTCTGACCTATTCTTAGAGACCGCTACTTCTAATCAATGCAGAAGCAAAGAAGATCAATGAGAAAACAGAAAGTAAGCAAGGAATAGTATTTCCCCTGTCTGTCTTCAGAAGATGCTATTCCAAAGGAGAAAGGGCACTCTTAGGCCCAGATGTGTGTCCGAAGGTGCTCCAGAAATGGCCCAAGTTTCTGGTCACATCTTCGCCCATCTTTATTGAAGAAAGAGGAGTGAGTATTTGCATCTGGTATAATCAGGCACCAGAGTGCTCTAAAAATAACATCCAGAGTTTAAGTAGCACTTTTCATTCAGATATCTTAAAGCCTTTACAGGGACGGATAAGATATATTATCCTTGTTTTACAAGACAGAAAAATCGATATACTATCGAGATAATTCACCTGCCCAAAGATAACCCTTAATTTCACCTAAGGGACAGGATCAGATTTATGGCAATCCAAGAAGCTAAATCCTGTTCTTCCATTCACCCATTCTCTCAGATTTCCCCACTGTGACACATTTCACGTTACGCGGTGGCGGGGAAGCCACAGGACTGTCCTGGGCCCCCTTCTCCCATTCACCCCACAGCTGCGTCCGGCCCTGGGACTAATCATGCCCCATGAACAGGGACATTGGTGAATAAATGCAGAACTGCTGAACACTTAGCCTGCAGGAAAGCTTTAAATCACAAAGTCAGATGTTCACCTAAACTTTCTCTTTTAAAGACCATGAGCAGAGATGGCCAAGACTGCAGAGATTGCAGACACTGAAACAAAGCCTTCACCCATTGCAGGCTCTTGGCACAAATTACTCAACACAGCAGGAAATCCAATCATGCAGCAATGCATAACAGCGTAGCACCTAGTTGCACAGAGCTTGCCTCCCACTCACATGGCCATCAGGACAGAAACCTTTCAGCATGACTGCACAGCACACAGCAATCAGCCAGTGTTATATTTAGGTTGAGAAGCCTTCCTTCACTCCTGCAATGAGAGACTGGAAATTGCATTGCATACAAACCCCAGAATTAGCTCCTTGACTTCATTCGCAACATATTGCTTGCTTTCTCCTTCCGTCCTAACGTCCTGACTTTTGTCAGACACAACAGAAAACTTTTACACCAGTTGAAATGGGTGTGTGGTGGGTGGGTATTTTATTGGCACATCTATCCATTTATGCTGAAGCATTGCTGATACATTCACAACTACTGATGGATTTTTTTCTTCTCTCCTTTTTAAACTTCAAACATCTGCCAGTTCCAAAATACGACACCTTCTGTTTACAGCAATGCCCTAGCTGTGGAAATGCAACCTTCATTTATTTTTTCTAACTAAAAAAAAATATTTCATGCCTTTTCCCTATTTTCTTTCAGTTAATAGAAAAAAAATGCCCCAAGAGATAAATGAAGACTAGTGAGCATCAGCCAGAACCAGTCGTTACCATCACTTTTCAGGATAAGCACAGGAACAGATTTAATCAGAATATTTTCTCTCTTCCCAAAGCTTCCCTGCTACCATTTCCAATGGGATGGTTTGTGGCAGTCTACAGCAATCATTATTAAGAAAATAACACATGCTGTTCCAGCTCACAGTGCCACAAGTTATCACAGAATCACAGAATAATTAAGGGTGGAAAAGACCTCTAAGATCATCAAGTCCAAGCATCAACCCAACACCATCATGTCCACTAAACCACGTCCCGAAGTGCCATGCCTACACATTGTCTGAACACTTCCAGTGATGGTGGCTCCACCACCTCCCTGGGCAGCCTGTTCCAATGCCCAACCACTCCCTCTGTAAAGAAATTTTTCCAAATATCTGATCTAAACCTCCCCTGGTGCAACTTGAGGCCATTTCCTCTCATCCTATCACTAGTTACTTTAGAGAAGAGATCAACACCCACCTTGCTACAGCCTCCTCTCAGGTAGTTGTGGAGAGCGATAAGGTCTCCCCTCAGCCTCCTCTTCTCCAGACTAAACAACCCCAGTTCCCTCAGCCGCTCCTCATAAGACTTGTGCTCCAGACCCCTCACCAGCTTCGTTGCCCTTCTCTGGACATGCTCCAGCACCTCAATGTCCTTCTTGTAGTGAGGGGCCCAAAACTGAACACAGGATTCGAGGTGCGGCCTCACCAGTGCCGAGTACAGGGGCACGATCACTTCCCTACTCCTGTTGGCCACACTATTTCTCATACAGGCCAGGATGCTGTTGGCCTTCTTGGCCACCTGGGCACACTGCTGGCTCATGTTCATCCGGCTGTCAACCAGCACCTCCAGGTCCCTTTCCGCCGGGCATCTCTCCAGCCACTCCTCCCCAAGCCTGTAGCGTTGCATGGGGTTGTTGTGACCCAAGTGCAGGACCTGGCACTTGGTCTTGTTAAACCTCATACAGCTGACCTCGGCCCATCGATCCAGCCTGTCCAGATCCCTCTGCAGAGCCCTCCTACACTCCAGCAGATCAACACTCCCACCCAACTTGGTGTCATCTGCAAACTTACTGAGGGAGCACTCAATCCCCTCATCCAGATCATCGATAAAGATATTGAACAAGACCGGCCCCAGAACCGAGCCCTGGGGAACACCGCTTGTGACCGGCCACCAACTGGATTTAACTCATTTCACCACAATTCTCTAAGCTCAGCCATCCAGCCAGTTCTTTACCCAGCAAAGAGTACACCTAAGCCACGAGCCGCCAGTTTCTCCAGAAGAATGCTGTGGGAGACGCTGTCGAAGGCTTTACTAAAGTCCAGGTAGACAATGTCCACAGCCATTCCCTCATCCACTAGGTGGGTCACCTGGTCATAGGAGGAGATCATGTCAGTCAAGCAGGACCTGCCTTTCATGAACCCGTGCTGGCTGGCCCTGATCCTTTGGTTGTCCTGCATGTGCCCTGTGAGCGCCCTGGAGATGAACCTTTCCGTAATCTTTGCCCGTATCGAGGTCAGGCTGACAGACCTGTAGTTCCCTGAATCCTCCTTCTGGCCCTTCTGGTATATGGGTGTCAAATTGGCAAGCAAATATGTTGTAGCTGAGCTGCTTACTCAGCTGCTTACATTGGTGCTGTTTATCATTTAATATTATTTGTTTTGCTATAGTGCCAGCAATTGCCCAGTGTCAAAAGTTCTTTGGAGACAGCCTAAATAGACCTTCAGTTATGAGTTTGGTTTGGAAGGTTTTATCCCTAAAAAAAGAAATGCTGTGAAGTTACACTGATGATTTAACACATGTAGCCTCCCTAATATAAAAGATCGTCTTCCTAGTAGGGCTGAGATGAAGAGATGTCAGGTGGTGGAGGCCAGAATCCCTTCTCCTCCGTATCAGTAACCAGGGGATCATCCCAGAACATGGCAGGAGGCTTTTTGATGAATGCCAGCATAGGAAAGGGAATCAAAATCCAAAACAGTTGTGAACCAGTAGGATATCCAGCAGAAGTGCTCAAATTGGGAAATGGCCAGGACATGGAGACTAACAAGATAAATGTGCAGAATATGCTCACTTTATTGCTAACTCATCTTTGTATTTCCCTTTCTCCTCCGCACATTTATTGCTGTTTGACGGTGTTTTCCAACAGCACCGTAACTTTTCAGTGTACCGGCCAATGGGCCGTAGTGTATAAATAAGAGACCGGTGAAGCCTGTTCTTTTAATACTTCCAGATTTCTGGGTGTATCCTTCCATTGTTCGTCTTAGTAAGTATGTGAGAGTGGGATGACAGAACGGAGCAAGGGTTAGGAGATGCCGAAGGGAGGTGTAGCCACCCAGTGGTCATTCAGCGCGAAGTTACTCAGCAAGTGCTGCTCGGCGCCCGGAGGATTTGCCGTGGCTCTTCCTTAAAGCCATGAAAGAATCCACTCGCAGAAACAGCGCAGGATGCAGAATCACTTTACACTTTACTGACTATAGTTCGGCTTCCATGAGATGAAAGGAAAGACTTCAAAACTTTTAACATAAGTCATCCTGTTAGTCAATCTGTCTGCAAGCAGGAAAATTACTATACAAGAGAAATATATAATATCCCTACGGTGTTATTTCAAATTTGCATTCTAGTAGTATCAACAAGACCCAGCTGAGATCAAAGCCTGATGAGCAGGGATGATACTATGATTTCTAATGAATGGCAGCTTTTTTTCAAATACTTTAAAATTAGACTGACAATTGAAAAATCAAAAGTTCCACTAGTCCTCTAAGCCAGAAGGAATACCTATGCACAAAAAGTTTCTGTGACTTCCAGGGTCACCCCAGGAAGTCGTGGTTAACCGGTGAGGTGAATCTCTGTGCCCTGTGTTTTAATTTAAGTGCCATCATCACATTGTTTTATTTCCTACGCTGTGCGTTCTGTATTGAGGAGCTCGTTGGTTTAAATTCACACTGCCTTTCATTTTCCAAGTAGCTATTAGGGAAATCACAGGAGCTTGAAAAACTGCAAAAAAAAAATCATATTAGCAACACAGCTACTGTGAAACAACTTTTTTCTGGTCACAGAAATAGGGCGGCTAGATTTCAGGATTTTTTCTTAGGTGCAACAGACAAGCTTTGTGTTTTGGGTTCCAGATGGTTTTGGGCACTGAACTGCCCATAAAGAATATGATATCAGCTACGTATTTCAGAGATATGTCATAAGAGATTTTTGTAAAGTGCTTTCAGATGATTACAAAAGAGAGATCATAAAAGACCTGAGAACTAACATTATGTTAGGACATTTGCCCTCAAAGGACCATAACTGATAAAACTATATATTGTGATAAAGAAAGTCCATTTTTTATTAGGAATGGGCTGATAGTGTCCAGAGTTAGGTTAGGGTTGTAACTTAGGTTCGAGGGCAAATTGGACAAATGCTCAGACATATTAGTAGTAATATCCTGAGGCTGATTTCATGAGATTCAGGAATGTCTGAAACAGAGAATAGGCCCCTTCCAGTATTGGATCCATCTGCTGTTTTGATGGTAAACATAGATATATAAAATAAAGTACAGAGAGGTAGGATTCAAAATTCTATTCAGATCATCTTTACTTTTCAGATTTAATTAAAAAATTTAATTAAAAAAACAAATCCAGTTAATTGGAGGTTGAATACTCTGCAGTATTTCCAACAAATTCTGGAACCTTAATGAAATCTCGGTAGTGAGCAATAAGTGGGCATGTTGAGTGTTGGCCTGTCTGGGGTGAAGTCTTCAGAAAAACCTTATCATTCTTTTTGTGATTCTGCTATTGCTGAATGCTGAATGCTAAAATAAAACCCGTCCACTCAGGCTGGATAATCACCAGGTCAGCATTAAGCCCTTTAAAAAGTCCCTGCTTCCTGTCTTCCTTTGCACAGACTTAGTTTGTATAATTGACATATTGAGCCTCATTATTCTGGGCACAAACCGATCCCTAATTATTATATTACAACAGATCTATGTTGGGAGATCTTGAAGAAAGAGGAAATGAGCCATAATTTCCCTTGAAGCATCTCCTTCTGGTCATCGATCACTGTTGAGTAACAGCTACTGGACTGTATAGACAACCGATCTGATCCACTGCGGCAGTTCCTTGTAGCCTTCTTCCCAAAGTATGTTAAGCAGAGTTTTCAAATTGAAAAAATCTCCTCTGAGGAGGATATAAACTATATTTACAATTAATTGGAACATACTAGTGGGGTTTTTTTTCTCCTATGGTATTCCTAGTAGGTAAGATAGTACTGTGTGCTTCCACAAAACTCAAAAAGCTCCTCCCACAAGATGAATCCCCTTTCATAGAATCATAGAATAATTTGGGTTCGAAGAGACATTTAAAGGTCATCTAGTCCAACCTCCCTGCAATGAGCAGGGACATCTTCAGGTTGCTCAGAGCCCCATCCAACCTGACCTGGAATGTTTCCAGGGATGGGGCATCTACCACCTTGCTGGCCAACCTCTTCCAGTGTTTCATCACCCTCATGGTGAAAAATTTCTTCATTAGATCTAGTCTAAATCCACCCACTTTTAGTTTAAAGCCATTAGCCTTTGTCCTATTGCAACAGGCCCTGCTAAAAAGTCTATCCCCATCTTTCCCCTTTAAGTACTGGAAGGCCATAATATGGTCTCTCCAGAGACTTCTCTTCTCCAGGCTGAACAATCCCAACTCTCTCAGCCTGTCCTCATAGGAGAGGTGTTCCATCCCTCGGATCATTAATGGTGGCCCTCCTCCGGACCCTCTCCAACAGGTCCATGTCTTTCCTGTGCTGAGGGCTCCAGAGCTGGATGCAGCACTGTAGGTGGGGTCTCACCAAAGTGGAGTAGAGGGGCAGAATCACTTCCCTCAACCTGCTGGCCACGCTGCTTTGGATGCAGCCCAGGATGTGGTTGGTCTTCTGTGCTGGCAGCACACATTGCTGGCTCATGTCCATATTTTCGTCCACCAGCACTCCCAAGTCCTTCTCCATAGGGCTGCTCTCAATCCCTTCATCCCCTAGCCTGTGTTGATACCGGGGCTTGCCCTGACCCATGTGCAGGACCCTGCACTTGGCCTTGTTGAACCTCATGAGGTTCACACGGGCCCATTCCTCGAGCTTGTCCAGATCCTTCTGGATGGCATCCTGTCCCTCAGGTGTGTCAACCGCACCACTCAGCTTGGTGTCATCTGCAAACTTGCTGAGTGTGCACTCGATCCCACTGCCTATGTCATTGATGAAGATATTAAAGAGTACTAGTCCCATTCACATGAGTGAATTCTCTTTCCCCAAACAGCTGAATGAATTAAAGCAGTTGTTCTTGAAAAAACTTGTATTTTATATATTTATATATCTACAAAAAAATCCAGCAGTCACATCATTCTCAGGAACATATCTGGAGCCTTAGGAACCTGTTGACAAATATTTATGTTACTTATTCAATCAGCTCCTGATCTGTTGTGGACTCACCTAAGTGGACTTCACTTTACAGCTTTAGAAGTATTTTTGTGGTGAAAAGATCCTGTGAAGCTTCAGAGGTGCAAAGAATAAACAGAACATGATAGTTAAATAAACCTGAAAAAAAAGTAATAGTCCTCAAAGCAATAAAACTAATTCAATCTGGTTTCCTATGGCTTAGGATTTCAGGAATTGATGCTTCAGTACCTCAGAAAGGGTTAACGAGGAGTGACACTCTCTTTCATTCATCATGTTTTTACTCATAAGGCAAATTTTTTGACAATCACATTGCAGCCTTCTCCTCAGACAGGACTCTCAAACAGCCCCTACCTGAAACCTGTAGGAACCTGGTATCCTTACTAGGTCTACCACTGTCACATTTGTCTGAAATTAGCCAAAATTTCAAAAGCTTTCAGAGATACAAACAAGTACTTTGATAACCTTTGCTACTATTGGAAATAAATAATAAAACAATGTGAAAAAAACCCCACCAACACAACAAATAGTAACTTTTCAAAGAACTTCCTGAGTTTTGGTTTGTTTTATAACAATGTTTGGTGGAAAATGGACTAATAGCAGACTATTTTCTCATAGCCAAAGTTCAAATGCACAAGTGATGTCCCTTTGACTGCTTGTAGAAACCATAATCTAACCTTAAAGATTCAATTTTGCATTCTGCAGAGCTCTAAGCAGTTTCACTCGTGGCCAAACCCGGTCTGGCTGCAAGCACTACATTTGCTTCCAATTGAGTAAAGTAAAACTTTTGTGCAAGTATTCTTGTACCGAGTTCCTGAATGATGTGCATCAGCGATCAGTGCTTCTTCAGTTGGGACAATAATTAGAAGCGGGGACTGCACCAAAATTCTTGGAAAAAAATAACCCCATTTTTGCATTAATTTCCAATCCAAACCCAGATGCAGCTCTGAATTTCACAAATGAGATCCCCATCAACAATGAGCAGAACTAAAGCTTCAGACCAGATCCCCCAAATTCAAGGATTTTAAAATCCCACTCTGTATTTTGTGGTTTGGACCCCAGTCTCTTTCTAGAGATATTTTCAAAGTTAAAACCTAGTAACGGGCAAGCAGTTTCTAGTGTTTTTCTGCTCAGAAAGTATTTCTATATATCTTTCAGCTGGTCAAATTATCCTATTTGAAACGCATTTGTAATTTGCTGTGACTGAGTGACCTGCTTGTGAGGCTGTATCTGATCATTTGCAGACCCTGTTAAATAACAGCTTGTGCATGACTTTAGCAGATGGTTTAGCTAACATATAATTTCTATAGGTATATAAAATAACATTTGGAATAAGAAAGCATAATGGCCTCAAGATTCTGTCTTCATTTTTGCAAAGTCATTTGCTTCTAGCTGTTACAACACGGCAGCAAAGGACCATACAGTGAAAATTATGATAGGGGTAAACTAAGCTGAATAACAACACTATTTAAGTAATGCTCCAGAAACTCTACTAATGTGTGTGTAAAAACAAGCATTTCAAAGTTAGCTACAAAGGGGGAGGTCTAATATTTCCAGATCAAGCAAAACAGTTTGATCAGCACTGATTTGGTCATGGTTTTAAATATCTGCAATGTCCAGAGAAGGTTTATTTTGACATAGCCGTCATTAAATCTGGTCTTTAAAAAAACATCAGCAAACAATTCCATAATTTACTTTCAGGAGATAACATATTTTAAAGGATATGCATTGGCAGAATTAAGAGGCAAGACTTTGCTCAATGGCACTTGGATTTCATTCCAGATGGTAAAGAAACAATTACTGGTTCACAGTTTATGTTTTTCAGACTTTGGAGGGAGAGGTATTCCAGAGCATAATTTCAGAAATAAGTACTTATTCACTCTACACTTCATCTGTAGCTGACTGGGGGAGTCGGAGGTCCTGGAGAGCAAGAGGCTACTCTGCAATACCGTGAGGGCGCTCGCCGGTACCACAATTGGGGAGTGCCGGTTGCAAGGGCGGTCCAGATCCCAGGATGTGCACCCCAGGTCCCAACACGATGCAAAGCGTATCTTCCCTGCAGTTTGCCCCACGATTTTTCCCTTTGGGCAGTAAACTGGAACGATATGTGCTATTCACTCTACCTATGGACCTGCATTTCCTTTGGAAGGAAATCCTGATGCACAAGCGAATGAAACACAACCCTGCCCGCTCCCCTCGCAGAGCTGGAATGAGGCCACGGTGCCGCGTCAACCGAGCCTGCGAGGTTTCGCTGTAGGACCTGTCAGTCCGATCGTGCTGGCTGAGCCAAAAAGCCCCTGTGGGAAGTTTCTGCTTTGGATCATCCCCTAGAAGAATCTACCGCTCTCTGCCAACCGTGGAGGAAACCTAAGAAGACCAGTTTGCTGTGTCCAGAGTTAGCCTTTGTTATCACAGAGCTAGCCTTTGTTTTTACATTTGTTAATTGTTTATCCTCTGTTAATTACATGGCACTTTGTTCAGCTAATATTAATTCTGCTGTGAACATCAGCAAATGTCTTGCGTGCAGACTTGTGGATGTTCTGCACGTGTATTAATGACAGAATATATCATCCTCCAGAGCAAAATTAATATATATCAGAGAGTTCTGCCAAAATGCGTCCTCAGATGTGTTTTTCTTAAATATTGCAAGCCACAAAAAGGGGATACAGTTTTGTAAAAATGTTTACAGTTCCCATTCCAGTTCTTATTTCTGATATGCCCTACCTCCTTAAATTTCTTCCCCTAGCATTTAGGATGCCATAATTGTCCAGTTCAAAACTAAAGCGAATCCAATATCATTATTAAGCAGTGGGAATAGCTCTGCTCAATGACGTCTGTGAGTGTGGCAGAAAGAATCCCCAATACTGTCAGAAAATAAAATATAACCATCAACTCCAGAAAATAAAGACAGAGCTAATAAAACTATCAAAACATATAAAACTATCACTGAGAGTCCTTCAGCACCCACATACATGAGTCTAATTTATATGAATTGTTCCAAGCCTCATTTACCAAGGAAAATTGCTGTCATAACAGATACATCAGTGAGTTGGTTAGGAACAATTTTGTTCTACTTTTCAAATTAGAACATATTGATTACTTCATACAACATTTTTTCAAGGGGAAATGTTGGTTTTGGGAAATGCATTGAAAAACATTTGCAAAAGTTTTTTAATGTAACTGAGACTTTGTCTCCAGAAATGACCATTCGATGGCTCAAAATTACTTTTCATAGAGAAAGATAAGCAACTTAAATCATAAAGTACATATTGAAAACAACCAAAATGTTTCCAAATTGCCAAAACAAAATGTTACGGTTGATCTGAACCAAAACCCTATCTTCTGGATTTACAGCCCATGATGTTTTTAGGTTTTGACTTCTTTGTCCTGATTCAGGACATAAACATTTTTCCATACTGTTACATTTGGCCGGAATGTGAAACCTATTTCCTGCCTGTTTCTTTTTTACTACCTTTCTGATGGCAGTTCTCCTAGCACAGTCACAGCTGTAAGATATTGGCTATACTGCAACTGTAAGATTGCTTTTGCCGAGATACTTTCTGTCAGTTCCACAGACCCAAAAGATAACTGTTCTGCAAAACCAATGTTTTTGCTTGCTAGGATAACTGTAGATATATAGTTTTACACATGCACACAAAAATCCCTCAGATCTAGATTGTATTATGGTGTTAGCCGTAAATTCAAGAGAAGATTTTCCCTTACTTGCCTCAATGAATCTACTTCACTGAAAGCATTCCTGTAATACACCAAAGTGCAAAGGGTCTTGCGGGTCCCATGCGGGCAATTTGAATGTTAGCTATAATCCATATTTTAATACTTGAATATAGTGGTGGGAGATGCACTAGTACTATGGAAATGGTCTTAAATATCCTCTGTTCCAAACAATGCCAGAATTATTAGATGTTAATAGACTTGCTGTATCCACTCTGCTAATTTTGTGTCCTATTCCTAGTCCCTTTGTGACCTTTTTGTTCCTGCCTCGGTTTCTGTCTCAGAGCACAGATAAGACTGCTTGAATTCCTTCTCTGCTCCAGCACTTGGATGTGGAAAGAGCTGAAGAGGGACCACGTACTGTATTCCTTTCCCCCAGCTGGGTGTGCTCCTCTCTTTCCCAGCACGATGCTACAGTACAGGAGAGTAGCCTTCAGTGGGATTTTATGGAATATCTACAACAAAAAATAATTCAGGGTCTATTCCTGTATCCTGAGGACAGCTGGCATGGCACAACTCATATCCACAAGGGTAAGAAGAAAGAAAATTTTGCTGGAAAAGGCTTCCAGGACCCCCAGCCAGCAGAGAAAGATTTACTGGCATAAGTATAGCAGATGCCAGCCTGGAGGTTAAGCCCCAGAGACAAGTCTCTGACCAACTGGAGGGTGGAGGTTCAGTCAGTGGACAAGCACCCCTGCCCATATCCGCAGCTCCCTTGAAAGCGCACTAAGCCCTCATTTACAGCGTACAGGAAAGCTTGATGGTGGTGTGATATTTCGTTGACATTGGTATTATGGAAGACTTGAATGGAATTTTTTCACATACTTCCTAAAATATGAGCACTGTAATGAATTTCAGCCTGCTTGAATGAATACTGGGGTTTTTTCTATCAGCTGAGACTTTTCCTTAAGTCTATAAATACCTAAAAGCAAAATAACTTTATTTATTTATTTGTTTGTTTGTTTGTTTGTTTGTTTGTTTGTTTATTTATTAATTATGGAGAACTGAGAGGACAGATACCATGAAAGACGGAAGAGAGAGGTTCAGCATTTTTAATTTTGACCTTAGCATCGCCCCTGGACAAAACACTAAACAGTTGAGTTTGCACATGATACAAATTTCTTAGCCCCTTGTGGCTAATGAGAGCTGCAGGATAATGAATCACATCATCACTTCAAAAGATAATACGCACAACCCTAATGTTTTCAAATTTCATAGAGATGACATGAGGGCAGTTGGAAACCTGCCAAACTTCAGAACGGTTATTGAGTTATATGTACAGTATCAAGGCACGACATGCATAGAGGGAAAAACAGTGTTTTGTAGAAAGAGACAGAAACTGGAAAATAATACGTTAATGGATAAACAGACATACAGAGGTTCATTTTTTTGTTCCGTGACATTTCACAGGCTGGCCATGTCTTTTGCATGATTCATTAGTCTCCTCCATGTTATGACCCCCACAATGTTTCTGAGATGGTAGACAATTCAGTTCTATTTGCTTTTCCCATGTGTGTTTCAAACTTCTTGCAACTGCGAAAAAGATACCGGTGATCTTACATATAAGATCAACAGTTTCGCACATTTGTTAACAGCTAGCAGCTCGCTGCATAAAGTAAGTGTATGACCTAATAAAGTTGTGTAAACATACTGTCATTAAGTATATGTAATAGCCATTATAATTCGATATATTCTAAGCTGTCAACAGGTTTTGGACGGGGCTCTGGGTGTTCCTACGTGGCAGTTCAAGCGGAGGTGGCAGCCAGCAGATCCCTTGAAGGCGCGCTGCCAGCTCTGCGAGCGCCGGCTGCTGAGAGAAGAGGGAGCTTTTCAGGGGTGACGTGAGCGACGCCCGGAGCGTGCCTCCTGGGGACGCCAGCGTAGCCGCGCAACGAATGACCTGCTGCGCTCGGGCTTGCTGCAAGTGATATCTCTGCTTCGCCAGCACCGAGGAGTCCAAAATGCCATCGGGGCGAACGTGGTAGTTACAAGGAATGCAAATTGTAATGGCTTTTCTCTTTTGACTAGTGCTGAAAGACACGGCGTTTGCGTTTGCCTGGTGTTGTGTTAATACCACGAAATTCTGCTTGTGCATAACCAACAACAGTATTTTAGGACTTGATTTCAAAGTGATCCATGGGGAATGAGATTGGCCAACTCCACTAGCCAGGATAGGCCCCATTTCTGTGTATCCCAGCTTTGCGTTTTCACTCAAGAAAAAACCATGACAAGAGCTGGAAAATAAATCATTAGGTTTTAAGCGCAGAAAGGGACAGGCTTCTTTTTCAGAGTTGGTGCCAGAACCACTTCCAGGTATGACCAGAAACTGTAAACTTGCAGTTAAGTCCTGGGATTTCATTTTGTTCTTCCTCATTTGCCATCAAAATGACGAAGGACTCAGAGAATGCTTTGCAGTAGAGGTGACAATGAGGATCGCAAGCATCCTTTTAAATATAAAACCACCACAGTAAAAAAAGGAAAAATGGGCAAAAAACACAGAGCTTTTTTTAACCTGGCCTTACTTTATCACCACTCCAAATGGGTGCTCACAAATACTGTTTATGTGATATTATACTCTACGTACTAAGGAAAGAAAATTTGGCCAAAACTCATAGCAAGTCCTGTTTTGTCAGTGTGAAATACTTGATAATTTGTAACGCATTTAGCCATTAATCATTTTAAAGGGCTTTTAAATGGGCATGAAGTCCTTTGAGTCTTTTCTATATACAGACATTGGATCAGGGACCTTTGCTACAAATTACTTTTGTCTGGACTTCTAATACAAAATCAGCTTGAGAACAAGGGAAATACATCACTGTTAAATTTTATTATAAGACAGAGCCATTATAACACATCATGGGAAACATTTTTGAGCTGCTCTATTAATAACAGCAGTGCCTGATTCCTTTGGTTTAAACTTACCTTTTTCACATTTTCTTGTGACATTTTCCAGATATAAATTGTTATGATGAAGAGTCATTCAAAGCAAGGGAAAAGGCTGTAATTATGTTTCTCTTTTCTAAAAGAGAGTGGAGCAGGAGGGGGATTATTTTACACAGATCAGTGAAGGACACCCTAATAAAGATTGGTCTGGAACATTTCTTTTTATGACAATTGACTTATCAGCAAGAGCCATTGTAGCAAATCTGGAAATTACATAATTGCCAGAAACTGTAGATATTTGACTTGGCAAGAACCTTAGGTGTCTCTGATTTATTATTGTAAGAATTTGGCTCTGCAAAGATGAAGAAATGTTTAATGAAAGAACAGTAGAATACAAATGAAACAGGCAGAGATCCTGTTTTCAGAGGCTATATTTAACTGCATTGTCACTACTACTATAACACAAATAAACTAAACTGAAAATGTCCGGACTGGCGAACTGGCACAAAGATCAATCTGCGTGAAAATACTAATTTCAACAGCTAAGCACTCATCTTTTCCTCTCTATTTTGCACTACTATTTGGGCAAGTTATTTGTGGGTCATTCATTTTATTAGATGTCATCCCTTTTAGCACAGGCACAATAATAAAACTGTAAACCTGAAAGAAACTTGTTAATGAGGATTTGCATTTTTTCGATCTGTCCTCCACAAGGCAGTGAAGTCCTTTCAAGTAGCAAAGTCTAAAGGCATTAGGCATTATTAAATTCAAGAGAAATGTAGGTGACTTCAAGATCAGAGTGGTGAAGTGGGAACACTATAAGTACTTATTTTAGGTCTGGAGGATTTGCAGACCACAGCAATTCTGAAAACACCCATAATTATTCTCTGTGTCAGAAGACCAGGTCACCGCACAGTAGATTAAGGTGAATGTCTTTGCTTAAACCATTTGCATCAAAGAGATTTACTTTGGCAAGTCCTCCAGGAGAAGTTTTCCCTTTGATAAAGTTCAGCCTTTTTTACTGGAGAAATGTTGTTTCCTGAAAATGGATTATCATCTACTCTTTAATATCTCCTTATGTTCCTCTTGTTTATCTTACTACCTCATGGAGGAGCTGCTAAGAACATCCCACAGTTTATCTGTCTTGGCATTCAGCTGGGCAGCAGCAGCTGGAATCAATGCCACTGCTGCTGTGGCAAAGGAAAAGAAATCCTGCTGCAGTGTTAGATCGACATTCCTATCTCCTGGAAGACACGTGCTGGCACCACCATCATCCATTAGACCACAAGTTTTGAGTCTGCTATCAGGCTGGAGGTTCTCTGCTGGCACTTGGACAGACCACTGCCCTGCCAGGACTCTGATCATCTCGGTGTTACGGAGGAGTAAAACACCCTGTTAGAAAAAATGTTTCTGTTGAAGTGGAAAACTTAGATGATATATTTCATTGCCAGGAGATTATGAAGAAATATAGCAAAAAGTCATATAAAACCACCTTGCTATCTCCATAATTTTTTCCAGGAGTAAATACTGGACATGTTGGGAAAGGGGAGATACGTCAAATTGTCTGAGGCTACCTTCACTTAAATGACGGAGATATCACTAACAATAAATTAATATTGTTCCATATTGCTCCTGCTCCATATTCATCCTGATAATTATTAACTACTGAAGATGCATAGTCAAAAGTCTCCAGAGACCTGAATGCAGAAATATTCTGCCTAAAAGCCTTGATCCTCACATGAGTAGACTATTCAAATTAAGTTTTTTAGTAAATAGTAGTATTCCTGTGGCATCAGCAGTGAAATACGTAAGCATCAGAAAATGAAGCACCTCTGAACTGTTCAGCTTGGGCTTTACCACCCAGGCAATGTAAGCAGAAGTACCGCGTGTTATGTGCGACAAGAGCATTTCTTAATGGACAGGTTTAGAAAGGCTTTACTTTCCTCCCTCTTCCCATTAGCACCAGCTGCAAGATCATTCTCTCAATAAATTTAATATGACCATGGTCTTGCAGACTTCTCAATAAATTTAATATGACCATGGTCTTGCAGACTTGCATCCAGCTCTGTGTTTGGACTCCTTTCATCAGTTTACCTTCCTTTCACAGTTATATTCCAGCTATTTCATACGTCTACATTTAAAAACCAATGGGAAAAAAAACACACTCAAAGACAGAATTCTCCATTAGTGATCCAATGTGTACATTATTTTCTTCTGAATGTGAGCAAGCCATGACGTGTATTCCTTCCTTAATAATTTGTATTTTCTAAGTCCACATTTTTTCTAAGGAAACAATAATCACTCAACTCATCTTCATGATTTATATCACATATATCATATTTTACACATTTATTCCTTTATAACGTAAATATTTTTGCTTTTTTTTCTTTTCCTTAAGTATATTGCAACCTTTCAAAATAAATACAAAGTAAAAGGCCAAGCCAGTCCCAGAATAGTAGGAAAGTCACTGGCAGGAAATTTGAAACTAAAAACATTATACAATTATTATTTTAGCAGTGGTTGGGTGTAGAAAAACACACTTTAAAAGGTCTTAGATGGCTTTTTCATTCATTCTCCATAAAGTCATGCAATAAGACTCTAAAATCAAATGGCAAGAGCAAGGAGGAATTTCAGTCTCATCCCTAATGAAAAGGACACGGCCGTACTGGAAAGGAGATGGAGCACCAGACACTTTCTAGTGTTCTTCCTTATTACATACACACTACCTGGCCCTCAGCATGCACCCTCAAAAACCGAGAGCAGCCACTGCATTGCAAACAGCTACAAAAGCCGGCATCAGGTGTCCTAGAGGTCCTGATGCCAGGCTCCTCTCGGTGGCATCATGGGACGAGGTGCTACTCTACCAGGACAACATGGGTGCTTTGAGCCGGGTGCCCCTGCCAGCGGCAGAGGGAGGAATGGAGACTTGGAGCACCTCTGTGATTTTCGTGGAAGATGGAGAGGATCCTACACAACCAAATCATTGCTGTTCTGTGCTAATTGAATAAACAGCTTCATTCGTAGACACTCAACAGAATCATGAACCGAATGGGGCAGCTTACTGGCTGAGGAAAATAACATTTGATGCTGCCCTGAAACAAGGGTTTCAGCTGGGTTGTCAGGAATCAAACCTGTCGTTATGTCATTCCAGGTGCATCTGGCCTGGTTTGTAGGATTTTTTTGGTTGGTTGGTTGGTTGGTAAGTTCATTGGTGGGTTGGTTTTAAAAAAAGGGCTTTTAGGACAAACTGGAAAAAAAACTGTTTGGGATACAGATTTGTTTGTTTGTTTGTTTGAAACTAGCTGAAGTTATGAGGAATTTTGATCACCTCAGTGCAATTATATAGATTGAAATAGGAAGAAATGTTTTAAAATGGCAACAGGATTTCAACTCTGCTGTTGCAACCTGCCACAACACCATCTCACAAAAAATGCCTCAGAGTGGCTTATAGGGAAACGTGTGCTGTTAGAGCTTATTATTTTTTCTAAGATATCAGAATAGTTAGTATAGCAAACTTTACAGTTGCTATTTTCACACATTTTTGCAATATCGCCTATCTTTATTGGGACGCATTATGAAACTGGTGTCCAAATCTTCTGAAAGGTGCATTTTACCTGTGTTTTTGTACTATAATTTAATTGACTACTTACCTTTGTTTCCATTTCATCAGAATCATATGCGGTGCATGGTCTGCTCTTCAGAATCTTTTTCTTGGCACTAAATAAAACCCAAGAATGTGGCTACCAGTTACTTCACAGCTTTTTATTCAGCTGCAAAGAGTTGTCCCATTTTGGAGTGAATACATTGTCGGCAGAATATGTATTAGTAACTATAGTTTAAGCTAACTAATATTTTCCACTTTGCCAAACTTTAATTCTTTGCAATTTTTTAATTATTTTTATTATTCTAAATTCAACCTGGACTGAGACAAGTTATTTCAGCAAAATTTGTTCATCTGCCTCCTAGAATGCATTTTGGGAACAATATATAGTTTGGCTTACATTAATATTTTGAAGTAACTTTTGCCATAATTCTGAAAATCAACATAAATCTGCCAAGTTCTGAGACTTCGGAAAATCTGTTTACACATGCCCAGGAAAGATACACGTAGGTTAGCAAGAACTCACTGAAGATGTAATCTGCACTGAGCATATTCTGTTCTCACCCAGATGCCCGAAAACCTCTTGCCAACATGCTGTAACTCACAGAAGAAAAAATAAGCAAAATCTATTCTAGAGTGGCACAAGCTTTTTGACCAATGCTTTTGAACTACTCAGAAACTATTAGGGTGAGGGAAACTGCAAGAAGATACAGGAATTTTTTTTTTCCCTGTTCTCTGTGGTACTTTTTTGACTTTCATGACTGGTGAGGATTAATAATTTGATGAAATTTAGCTGAACTGGAGATCCTAATGACTTATGTACATGGTTTCTAATTTAGACAATTCTTACAGGACCAGAGGAAATCTATTGCCTAGCTTGCCTAGTGCAACTCTTCCCTTTCAAAAGAATTTGTAGCCAAAAACAAACCCAGTTATTCCCGTGCTGTTTTCCAGTTCTGAGATGGTCTATTAAGAGTTAACGATTTAACTTCTGGGGTGGCTGTATGCAAACCTTGTCACCAGAGGTCTGCTGTGGCTCATTTAAGCCTCTTCCAGGACAGAGAACGTGGTTTCTGGAAGAGTGAAATTCTTCTGATGAAAATATCTCACTTCGGCAGGAAAGACAGAATTTTTACCATAGACCTTAATTGTAAGATATCATGTGGAAGCAGGTCATGCATAAGGAGGAAAACTATAACACTGATTAGAGAAGACAGTGAGAAATACCATATCCAAATATCTGTGATATTATTAGAGATAAAAGTGTCACCAGGAACTCTGTCATTTTGGTAGGAATGAATGGATACAGACTGGAGAACAAATGGTACCAGTAACGATAAGCACTAATTGCTCTGAATTTGATAACCAACAGATTTCATCACACACCTCTTGGCTGGAAAAGAAGTAATGTTATTTTTACTTGACTAGTATAAATGGTGACGATATTAGAGAAGCAATATCTACAGAGATAGCTATAGATAGCTTTTTATCAAACAGCTATTGAGTCAGCTGAAAATAAATTGAAGATACTAAGTAGTATTCAAAGCTTTAAGTCAAAATTAGAAAGAAAAATTTCATTCAATTATGTAACAAAGGCAGGTCATGCACAAATAAACATTTTTTTCATTCATATCTGATTTTTATGCAGAGGAGGTACTTCAGAACTAATCTTGAAGGTCTGTAGAAAAGTTGATTCTGGTTATGTGATATGACACTATATTTTATAAATTATTATATTTTATAAATTATTACTGAATAAATTTCATATTATATATAAAAATGGATGTTATTAAAAGAATTTTAGGATGGGGAAGGAATTACTAAATGGGACATGTGGAAACTCACTGGTTGCTGCTAATTACTCCTGAGTCATTCATTAATCTGATTTTACTTAATTTTTGTTAATGACCTTAGTTGTTAGTTAAAATCTTTCCTGATTTTGAGAAGTCAGAAAATTTTATCAGGTTTGCTTTTATTTGTTCAGTAAGGTTGAATGACCTTGAAAACTAGCAGATTAAAACTGAGATGAATGTAATGGTACAAGGTACAAGATCATGAGTGTAAGAAAAAGACCACGAAATCTAGCACCTCAGTGGTTAACAAAAGCTGTTAATAAAGAAACAATGATAATTAGCAAATAGGGCTAAAATACAATGAGTAAATACTGAGTGACACACAAGTCAAGGCTTAGGAGGAGTCCAAATTTCTTATTCCTGTTCAATTGCTTATTGACAGATTTTTGAGGCACAGCATTTGGCTTAAGTCTGTTTGTTCAGACCCTTGAAGAATGGGTAGTTCATAACCAGCTGCAGCAATCCAAATAACATGTTCAGTATTCTGGTAAAAGTAATTTGAAGAAGTCCTGATAAGACGTCGGTATACTCAATGAAATTTTGGGGTTTTTTGTTTGTGGAAGGCTTATTGGAATTGGAACAGATGCAGAGAAGGACAACTGGAGTCAGTGGGAAAAACACCTCACCAAATTAAAGGCTTGTAAAGATACCCCACCATGGAGACAAAGGGTAACATCATGAAAAGCTCTGGTATGACAGACATATTCATTAGCTTCAGTCTGGAAAGCAGGGAAAATAGGTCTGAGTAAGCTTCTATAACTGTTTTCTGACTTCAACAGAGAACAAAAGAAATCTAATTGGTTTTAATACATACATTGGTGTATATATTTACATTACTGTGAAATCAAGGAAATAGACTCGCAAAATCTTTTCTTACTCTTCACTGCTTTTTCTACTTTCTACACAGTACATTGCAATGTTTAGTTTCCCAAATCAAAATTTAGCCAGGCACCAGATTTTCAGTCTTGATCTTGTGACCAGTGCCCAGCAGTCGGTATTGCAGTAATGTTGTTAGGAGGTGAGTTCAGGACCACCTCAGCCTTCTGACTCAACAGTTGCACCCCAGCATCATCTAAGTCCTGATTTACAATAATCTTTCCAGCCTCTGCAAGCAGACGACAGTATAAAAGGACATGGCTGCAGGTCACAAAAACACTCAATGCAACTTAATTAAAACAGGCACTGCCACCAGAGAACCAGCAAATCTGAACAGGCCAGTGAGACCTGTCAGAGCCCTGCTCCCTGCACGTTCACAGTCTCTCAGTCTGAGTCTCTCCAAACACCTCACTCAATCCCATCCCACAGTGATTCACTGAGTTTAAACACATGAACAACCCTTCCTACCAACTTGTACAACCTCCCTCATGCCACAGACCACTGAATTTCACACAGTAATATACATACAAGCCCAACAATACCACAGAATACGTGTTTCAGAACAGAAACTACTTGTTGAGGTATGCTCACACAGCAGGAGGTCGTCAAGGTTGTGACTACAGCCCACGAGGACAAAACTGAATTATCCGATACTGATAGGAACAGGCACAGCAGCACTGGGCCAGCCTAGGTTGTAAAAACATTTATAGTTGTGCTGTGCTCTTTGCTGCTGCCACATTGACACAGCAGCACCCAACATAGCTATTTGGAAGATCCTTGGGTTACCTTTGACTGCAGTTCTCACAGACTCTCCACTTTTTGGTAGGCCTGTAGCTTCTAGCTTTTAAGTCCTACACAGGGCTTGCCAGGCAGGTTAAAAAGCTTGCAGTACCTTTGGAGACACTGAACTTAATCTTGTTTAAATGTCTTGGGTTCAGGGGTCTGGATTAATTCCCCACCACTGCACCAGCATTGCACACAGATTTCCCCAAGGCATTGGCCTCAGCAATACAGTCAGCTTAGGCTCTCCGAATGAAACAGAAGAGCCATCCATGGTGTGAGTAAAACCTTCAGTGTAATGAACTGTCTTCTACACATACCTTCTTCTCTACAGAGGAAGACCATAATGAGTGTATCCAGCCCGGGAGTTTCTGTACAGGAAGGAAAATGGGATGAAAGCAGGACAGTTTATGTGTTTTGTTCGAAGTCAGGAGCAGAAGCTGATAACTCAGATCACCCAGTTATGTAATCCATGGCCTACTGAAATCCCATTGAGTTTATCTCTTTGTTCTGTGTTTTTATAGCACCACATAAAATGAGGGTTGGATTTTGTGGTGTAGACACTTATGGAACTATATATCGTAAAAGCCTCCTACTGGAAACATTGCTTTTATGTTATTACTGTTGTTGTTACTCTTGTCATTACTGCTCGTATTGTTACCTTTCCATGCCCTCAAGAAAAATATTGAAAACAGATAAATGTAAATATTGCTTTGATGTTAATAGTACAACTTGAAAGTCGCTTTCAAGAGAACCAGAAGCAGATCACTGGAGTATTTTCTACCCCCGATGCATGCATAGCGCTGTACGGTGTTGTGAGTTGATGAACACGTCCAAGGAACATTTTAAGTTACACAACAAAAGGAGAAGCCATAGCACAAGGAGCTTTTGAGTGTGGGTCTCCCCTTTGGCTGCAGCTGAGTCCCACAACCTCATCTCATGACCCCTGCACCAGGCCATTCCCCTTAGTGGTCACACCAACCAGGTCAGCCCAGTTTTCTTGGCCGTGTGGGGGCCGAGTGCAGGAGAGGGACCGAAGCAAATACACGAGACGGCAGCCCGGCTGTGGGAAAGCACGCGGGGAAGGGCAACTGTGTGAGCCTCACGCTTAATGCTTGGGCTTGGAGAGGTCTGCAAAAATAATCTTCCTTCTACTGAGAGGGCTCGAGAGGGGAGGAGGGATGTCGTACAGGGAGTGCCTGCCTGTGTGTTCCTACAGCATCAAACACAACAGCTCCCCGAGACTTTTTGAGGCCCTTGGAAACTAGCATAACACAAACAATAGTACATTATCATCACTTTTAGTCCTTACTCGTTTTCTCCCAAATGCTGAACTTGCCAAAAGGAGGGAGGGGACCTGAACCAGAAACGGGATATCCATTCCCTGCAAAACAGAATCACGTCGTAACTTAAATAACAGAGACGTCGTATGCAGGTTGCTGACAGGTTTGAAGCCATAGCTTAGAGAAACCCTAAATCTCCTCTTGTATTTACACTTCTGGCCCCTCTTTCCCCCTCAGGAGCGCTGCACTAATCACTTACAATCCTCTTCTTGGAACCAGGTGGTAACTCTGCGCAGTCAAAAGCACTCTCGCTGCAACTAAAGCTTGTCTCCCTTATTAATAGGTATAATCACACCGTTCCACACCCCTTGCTTGGAGCAATTTGTACATTGGTACATTGGTCAGGCATTGGAACAGGCTGCCCAGGGAGGTGGTGGAGTCGCCATCTCTGGAAGTGTTCAAAAAACGTGTGGATGTGGTGCTTCAGGACATGGTTTAGGGGACATGGTGACGCTGGATTAATGGTTGGACTTGATGATCTTGAAGGTCCTTTCCAACCTAGTGATTCTGTGATTCTGTGATTCCGTGATTTTCTGACTATATCCCTACCCTTCATTGCCTAGGAGTGTTTAGAAAACATTTTGGGTTTTTTTCCACATACTCATAAGAAACAAACAAAAAGGCTTTGTCTTCAAGGACAGTAGCAGGAGGGCTGACTATGTAAACAAAAATCCTGTTTCCCAGTCTGCTGTGTATGTCCCATTATTTGTGAGTTACACCATGGAGTAAGGCTAGAATGAGGCTTGCTACGTATATAAAGAGGAAAGGCAGATGTCCCGTTTCAGGAAAACAGTGGATCTGTTTTTCCCAATATACGTGTGAAAGACAGTCAGTGCCATTACACAATCAGTGGACTTTTTTGCTCTAATGGTTCTGCTTTGCCATTGCTCCTGCGGCCCAAAGCCCGTGGGACCCTGCAGTCGTCGCACCAGGGGCCGTGCGGTAGCCCCCATCAGTGTCACTCGAGTGCACACATTGTGTGACACCTTCTTCCATTCAGGAAACGGGTGGGAAACCACACTTTGCTTGAGCGGGTTTTCTATACACGCCTCAGGGAGGGGAGGCAGGGAGAAACACATCTAACAGTCTTGCTTGTTCTCTCATTTTTTTAAACCATAATTAGCACAGTGCAACAGGGATTAAGTGATACATCTATGGTATTTTTGTACAAGTACACAAAAATATGACCTAAGAATCTTTTTCAATATTATTTTCTCATTAAAGATTTTAACATAATTTAATACTTAACTTGAACCCCTATGGAAGCTAGCACAACCTAATAGCTAAATCATGGGCATTTAATGCAGAATAGAACATGTAATTACCAGAGTGAATCTTAGAATAGTTTAACTTCTTTTGTTATGGTAAAATGAATCAATAGGGTTTCAACATTTAGGTCTCGGTCTTGCACAGACATGTCCCTCTGTGGAGCTGTTTGCGTGACTGGAGCCTCCATTTTTTTCTATTATTAAAGGGATAATTGGTGCATAATGAAAAATACTTAAACAACTGTCTCTATTATACAGAGCTGAATTTAAAATTTTTCATGATATTGTACTTTTTATTCAGTAGGAGCTAGGAACCCGGTAGGGTTTGCATGTATAATCTATCCACCTTCTATCTTATGTGTGGTTGTTTTGTAATGCAAATATTCTTCTGTTTAATCTTGGAACAGGGACAAAACTTCCTGCAGTGCATCATTTTTTTTTTTCTGTGTTGCCTTTACGCCTGCTCTGTAAGTGCCTACAGAGTAATTCCAGTACTGCAAAGTCAAATCCTGACCAGCTAAACCTATTATTATTGCTGTTGTAACTGTTGTTGGTTTTCTTTTTTTTTTAATACAGAAGTTATGACTTTATTACTGATTCTTTTCTAACACAAAAAACACCATTATAATTATTTTGTGATAGCATATGTGCCTTTTGTTGAGCCTTTTCGAACCACCAACTTTCAACAAGACTGTATTCTTGTCTTGTGAGGGACCAAAACAACCTGAATGACTGTCAGATGAACTAGAAAGCATCATGAGAAGAAAAAAGATAGTAAATACTTTGATGCAATGGGAACATTTATTCAGCGTAAATACACAGAATCATAGAATAGTTTGGGTTGGAAGAGATATTTAAAGGTCATCTAGTCCAATACACCTGCAGTGAGCAGGGACATCTTCAACTAGGTCAGGTTGCTCGGAGCCCCGTCCAAACTGATGTGGGATGTTTCCAGGTATGCGGGAATCTACCACCTCTCTGGCCAATCTCTTCCAGTGTTTCACCATCCTCATTGTAAAGAATTTCTTCCTTATGTCTAGACTAAATTTACCCTCTTCTAGTTTAAAACCATTACCCCTTGTCCTATCGCAACAGGCCCTGTTAAAAAGTCTGTCCCCATCTTTCTTATAAATCCCCTTTAAGAACTGAAAGACTGCAGTAAGGTCTGCCCAGAGCCTTCTCTCCTCCAGGATGAACAATCCCAACTCTCTCAGCTTGTCCTCACAGCAGAGCTGTTCCATCCCTCAGATCATTGTTGTGGCCCTACTCTGGACCAGCTCCAACAGGTCCATGTCTTTCCTGTGCTGGGGGCTCCAGGGCTGGATGCAGCACTGCAAGTGGGGTCTCACCAGAGTGGAGTAGAGGGGCAGAATCAGCTCCCTCGACCTGCTGGACACGCTGCTTTGGATTCTGCCCAGGCTATGGTTGGCCTTCTGGGCTGTGAGTGTCCAACTTTCCATCCATCTATGCCTTCAAGGCATGACACAGCTTCATTATGCACATCTTTGGCACAAACCAACTGCTTGCTTGTCATTTCTGACAGTGTTAGACAAAGTTTCATCAACAGGAGGCAGGCAACCAAAGGAATCCAGACCACCTGAGATCCACATTGAGGATTTGTAGGTTTTTAAAGAATCACTGCAATCTCAGTCTGAGGTGACCCTGACATGACTCTGGGAGAGTTAGGCCCTGGAATCGACATGTTTGTATATAATCATGCACAATACATATTAGGATCTAAAGGGAGAAAAAGTCCTTCCATTGAGAGTCTTCTCCTTACTTCTGATCTCAGTTTTTTAAAAGTTTGGAAATATTTCACATCTTTACAGATAGAAGCAGGTATCAAAATAAGAAAAAAACACAACTTTTTTTTCATTAGAAATGAACTTTCAGCTTCTTCTTGAACAAGAACATATCAATCTTACTTAGAGGTTGTTCTTAACATAGGAAAAATATTGGCAGCTCTGGCAGGGGAACTTTCTTTTCATTCTACTACTTATAACAGACTTCAAAGTATGTGCATGACTTGCTGCACACTTACTATAAAAAAAAAGCACATACAAAGATAGAAACACACATACTTTTTTGTTTGTTTAAATGCAAATGCCCTACAAATTAATGGGCGATAGCAGAAAGTTCCTTTCCTTTCTAGCTTAGCTCGGAAACCACAAAGTCATTCAATTTTGGATCCATTCCTACTTCTCAAACTCCCCAGGAGATTTAGTAAAAGCAAGACATAGCTCTTTCCTGGAACCCCATGGGCATTACTACATTTTTAAGATGTAGATAAGGCTGCTACACTCTGCATTTGGAAAGTCAAGATTTATATATTTATAAGGTGCTGAAGCTGGAAGGCTTTCATGTTAGGCCCTCAGTTCACAATCTCCAGCAAAAGAGGAAATGGAGGGTATGTCAGCAGCAAGCAACCGAGCACAGAACAGAGACATCTCAGCTCAGTGCATATGTTCACACAGCTGAGTGCTATGTAGAGATACCATGTGGGTCTGGAGAGCAAAATATTTATGTTAGCATAGCATTGCTTTCAGCAGTAGCACGTCAACAGCACTGCTCGCGCCCAGTACCAAGCTACCATATTTTAAGTTTTCAAGTGTCTTACAAAAGTTAAAAGGAGTCTTCATCGCTTGAGTGGTAACTCTTTTCCTGGGCAGACGGGGAAGGAAGGGAAGAAAAATAAAACAAAAGGACATGCCTGAGGAGCTCTGGTTTTGCTCCTGAGTACATGCAGGGTGGGGGGGAACACAGCACGACAAGCGTTCAGCCTGGGCACAGCTCTGGGAAAGGCATTGCCAGTGGTTCATGCAGATGGAGAGCTGACAGTTCAGCTTTGTAATCACCAGAGAACTGGTTCCTGATTCCTCCTGGTCTTTTCCCCTCTTCTCCAAGGGCAATGGACCCACCTGCAGTATTTAACCAAGAAATAGATGCACGGATAGCCTCTCCTTAGAGTTCACTTTCTTAGACAGATGCTGAAGTCTCTGAGCAGGACAGGGGTGGTGACTGGGACCAGGAGCAGTTGTTCTGTGGCTTGAACCCTTTTTCCAGCTTCTCCCAATCCTGTCTGCTCAGCCTGGTGAGCTTGCAGCTGGCTTGCAGCCACTCATGGAGAAGAGGGGTGGAAAGCAGGGATGTTCCTGACCTGACTGCTGCAAGCAGAGCAGGTGTTTTCATGCTACAGCTCTGAGTAGCGACACTAGAGTGAAATATTCAGGATCAAAATTCAAGGAAAACAAGCACATCTATCAGCAGCAGAGCCCAGAGCTGCTAAAATATTTCTTTTTCAGATTTATATTATGCCTTTTACATCTTCCCATAACAGTAGCCACCTACAATGATCCTAACTCCTCTCTTCTTATCTGTCTTCCTAATACACTACTCTCAGTTTACCTAATGTTTCCAGTTCCCCTTTCCCAGTATGGTCAACTCTCATTTCCCATTTACACTAACCTCTCAGTCTCCACCACTTCCCTGCTTCCAGATCCCTCCCTGGTTAGCTGGGCAATGGGCAATGTGGCAGATTTGGGAGATGGCAGATCAGCCAGGGAGTATTCCTTTGCTATTACGTAGCAGAAGAACAAGCAGATATATATGCTGCATTTGCACTACAGTCCTTCCCCCAGTAGGGCAACAAATTGCATGTTGCTGTTGATCCTCATTAAACGTTTTAAGAATTTAAATCTCTTTGAGATCTTTATCCTTCTGTCAAATTCATTTGTAGCTGGATATCACTGGGGAATGATGGACAGATGGTATAATCGCATAAGCCTCCTTTCACTGGGAAGCCACAGGAAAAAAAACAAAAAAAACCCCAAACAAACAAACAAACAAACAAAAAGAAAACAGGCAAAAGTAGCAAAAATAATTATGCTCCTTTTTGAAGACTGGATGGAGGCAGAAAGATGACAATTTGATAAAGATCACGCAGTGAACAGGGCTAGAAGCAATGTTTAGAATCTCCCTTCAAAATGTTAAGTCCGTTGGGTGGCGCTTACATGTGCTGTGACGTACGGATACCACCGAGTCGCTGGCTGCCAACGACTGCGAAGGCTGCGGGTCCTCTGCGCAGCCCCCATCCTAGCTCAGGGGGAAAGCCGCTTCCTTCCTCACTTCCCATTCGCTCCTCCAGCTCATCATCTGGGGGAACTCTGCTGTGGTTCAGATAAGCAAGTCCGCGGAGGCAGCGGGGAGCGTTTCAGAGAGGTGTGCATTAGATAAGTAGTCCACAGCCCTGTGTGGGATTCTGGGTTTTAGGAGCACCCAAACCTGGTGCCAAAATAACAGTTTATTGCGCATGCAGCATACGCCCTCAACACTAGCGTCCAACGACTGTTTCTAAAGGGTACTTTCAGCGTTGCTGTGTGGAAGAAAGGACCCCAGGTCACTGACACCCCACCCCATTTTCATGCTAGAAATATTATCGCTATATTACATAAGAAATCTCCTGGAAATTTGTTGCAGTTGATGTGAAATGCATTAAGCCACTGCACCTAAACGATAAATCTCTAGCGCTGTAGGTAAAAGCAGCGCTGGAGGCTGCCTGTCATTAAGCAGCTGTGTGCACCGCTGCTCAGAGCAGCAGCGGGTGCTGCGAAGGGGCCGCTGCAGGTCTGCGCCCCGCGGTCCCTTAACAGGGAGCGGGGAAGGGCGGCAGCCCCGGCTCCTGCTCACCCCACGCGCGGCGCGAAGAGGAGCAGTGCTGCTACCCTTGGGCTGCGAGACGCGGGGAGGCCGCGGCCCCGCTGCCCCACGCGGCCGGTGCTGCGGGATGGGAGGCGGCCAACGCCCCTCGGAGGCGCCGCCTCGGGCGCGGCCGGGCCGGGGGAGGGCCGGGCCGGGCGCGGCAGGGCGAAAGGGAAAGCCAGCGCCCAGGCGACTTCCCCCCGCCCGAGCGGAGCGAAGCGGGGCGGCCGCCGCCATCGCTTCCCGGTCGTCCGCGCCGGCTGCGGCCGCCTGCCTGCACCGCAACCCCGGCCCCCGCCGCGCCGGGCAGCATGAGCGGCTCCGGCCCGGAGGCGCCCCAGCCCGGCGACGTCGCGGAGGTCCGGCTGCAGGAGGCCGAGCAGGACTGGGCGGCGGCCAAGGCTTTCTACGACAACCTGGTGTCCAAGAGACCCCGGCCGGTGAGTGCGGGCGGGCGGGCTGGGGAGGTCGGGAGCTGGGGGCTGGGAGCTGCCGCTGGCGCTACCCTCCGCTCGCTCCGCAGCCCAAGCCCCAGCACGCCATCACGGTGGCCGTCTCCTCCCGAGCCCTCTTCGACCTGGTGGAGGAGCGGCGGATCTACGAAGAACAAGGGGTGGAGAAGTACGTGGAGTACCAGCAGGACAACGAGAACGTCACCCTCAAACCCGGACCGGCGTTCTACTTCGTTAAGGTACCCGGGCCGGGCCAGGGCGGGGTGCGGCGGAGCGCGGAGGATGCTGCAAGGCCCAATTTCGGGAAGAGGAGGAGCCCGCAGCCGCCTTGGGCGGAGAGAATCCTGCCCCGGGGAGCGTACGGGGCCCCCTTCCCCCGGCAGGCAGCTGGCCGCGCCGGCCAGCCCGGCGTCACCCCCGCACCTCGCCGCGGCCTTGCGGCCACCCCTGCCCTCCCCTCCGCCGGCTCCAGCGCTGGGCGCCCGCGGGAGGTCACGTACTGCCCGCGTCACCGGGACCGGGCTTTCACCCTCTGCGTCACGGTCTGTATCCCCCGGCGCTCTGCGTCACGCCTGAGGCGTGGGCAAGGAGCAACCTGCATTTTCTCGGGGACACGGGGCGCTCGAAGCGCCTTTCCTTTTAAGACCGTTTTCAGTTACGATAGGCCCCCAAATAAAAACCCCAAACATCTTAAGTTCCTCATTCCATTTTTATGCCTCACTTATTATAGGACTACTATGATTCAAGACAGCATTGATTCATAGAATCGTAGAACAATTTGGGTTGGAAGGGACCTTTAAAGGCCATCTAGTCCAACCCCCCTGCAGTGAGCAGGGACATCTTCAACTAGATCAGGTTGCTCAGAGCCCCGTCCAACCTGACCTGGAATGGTTCCAGGGATGGGGCATCGACCACCTCTCTGGGCAACCTGTGCCAGGGTTTCACGACCCTCATGGTGAAAAATTTCTTCCTTAGATCTAGTCTAAATCCACCCTCTTTCATTTTAAAACCATTGCCCCTTGTCCTATCGCAAATTAACCTTTTCTTTTTTCTTTTTTTGCTAAGCTTTAACTTTTCCTTGCTTTCGTTGTCATCCTGGAAGTTGTTCTTGAGGACCAGCAAGAGAAACAGACCCTCTAGCTGGGAGTCAGGGTTTAAGCAGAGGTGAAATGGAATATTTTACTTTCATTGCACAAGATAAGAGAAATGGAAAAGGTAAACAGCCTCCAGCATGGAAAGCAAGTGAAATTACAAAAAAATGGAAAAAAAAAAAAAAAAGTATGGGTTTGAGGAACACAGGGTTTAGTGAGACTGACTTGAAAAAATGCCGTCTACAGAGTTCATTTTATGTCCATGGAGAATTGTTTGATAAGCTCTACCACAGCAATTTTAGAAAACTTATTAAATCATAATTAGCAGTCATACTTGCTGACATCATAGTTGTAGCAGAACACTTCTTTCAGGTTTTAAAAGTAGTTTTTCATTGCTTCAGTTTTAGTCTGAGAAAGTTAAAACATTTTCAACATTGCTGATCACTTTGGAAATAGAGAGTGGAAAAATTACTTATGTAAATTACCGTAAGTAATACCCATGCTGTTCTAGATATCACAGATAGCTGTTAGTAGTGTTGATACCGCAAGCATAGTAGAGGTGTTTTTAATATAAAAGCATTGTCATAAAATAATTCACTTTGTACACCAGTGAGGCTTACACTGACTAGCGAATTTACTGCATCTTTTCCTATCTGTAGCAGCTGGAGATAATAGCCCTGCTAGCACAGTCAGTTTTCAAGGGATTTGTTAAGAGTTTCAGTGCCAAATTCACTTTGAATATAAGGAAGATTTGACTGTTTAACTCTTCACAGTTTGAAAATCAGAGCTGTTAGCTATGGCCATCTAAATGCACCTTGACGTCTTCCAGTATGCTATTTGATTTTGAATTCTTTATATGTTTTTAAGAGAGTCATAAATTGCTTAGTCACAAGAATCATTAGGCTAAGAGAACGGCAGGTTTGTTGGGTGATACTTTCTACGTGGAGACAAAGGTGGCAAAAAGAAATAATATATTTTTGTTTGGATTTCTTAATTGAAATCTTTAAGACACTAACCTACATGTGTTATATCTCATGCTTGTAGCACTTAAGAATCTTAATCACAGGCCAGGATCTCTGTGGGCTGCAAAATGTACAGACACTGGACAAAAAAATGGCATCCCCTCCTCCACTCCCCCTTATTCTCTAGTACTTTAAGAAATTGCTAGTGCACTAGAGTAATAGCAGAGAGTACAAAGAGAAAAAAGGTACAAAGGGGTTATGACCAAATACTAAGATTTTTTCCCTAGATCTTATAACCAGGCTCTCACTTAAAGTTTTCCTAAGCATAGGCCCACATGACGTAGCCATGCTTTTTAAAGTGAGATTCCCAGAATTTAATTATGAAATCTGTATTTTAATTCTTAACAACTGGCCTTACTTTTTAAAGCATCTTAATGAAAATCAACCCATCTTGCATTCATTTGATGATTCATTGTTGACTTTATTGCCTTAATGCCAAGGAATTCCATTCAAGGAGCAAGATCCCAAAGCAGAGGTCTGTGTATAAACAGCAAAGTCTGCGTATAAAGAGCAAAAAGCAAGTCTTACTTCAAAGTGGTAAGTTTCTAAATAAAATAAGAGAACAGATGGATGCAGAGAGAGACGAGCAGGTGAAAGGTCAAGGAAATAAAAATGCCAAAATGTGGATATAACATGTTGGGCCATTTGAAGAGATCTCAAATGAATCAAAATCTGATCCACTGCTGCAGTTAGAAACCGCCAAGGTAATCATGTTTAACAGGATGTGATTTTGTACTCATTACTTAAGGACGGTCCTTGACACCTGACCACCTGAACTGTGTCAGTAACTCTTTGCATAAGTATGTGGCCCAAATTCACATCTGTGCATGCAAAACAAGTAGTTGCACGTATGAATTCCTTTACACCTTCTCCTTAATTTCACAAGAACAATTTTCCAGTGGACAAGAAAGTCCAAACCCAAGTTTCAAGCGGACAAGAAAAAAAAAGAGGGAGGGATTATGATAATTTTCCACAATGCATTGATTTATTCTGGACGATCATGGTGTCCAAAGAAAAAGAATTTCCACAATAACGTTAAATTCTGTAACTCAGCGAAAGAAACTTGCTTGCTTCCTTTCAAATGAACCCAGTCTGGGAGCAGCAGAGCAGAAAGGAATAAAACAAGTTCAGCAAGTTAAACTGTCAGGTATTTCACATTCGCCTTCAAGACAGTCCTGTCACTAAACCCACTGTGATTAAGAACTGAGGCACATTTCGCTTGTCCATTGAATTCCACATTTTTCACCTGCAGGCACTGGAGCATGTCAATGCCCGGCTTCTTGAGCTGTACCCTGATGATGAAGAACGATTTGATATTGTTCTGATGACTAATAACCATGCCCAGGTGGGAGTGAGGCTCATAAACAGCATCAATCACTATGGTGAGTAAAATAGAACTGCCTGCTGTTACATAATAAAATTAATTAATTTCATTATTTGTGTTCTGACCTTGGTAAAAGCAGCTTCTTCAATACTGATACCCATTCCTTAGAGGACGATGTTTATTTTTGGGTGTCAGCATACATGAGAGAGTGTTAAGCAGAATTTGGTCCAAAGCTCTAGATTTAACTTGTCAGGTGTGAATTTTAATTTCTGAAAAAAAGTCCTTAAACTTTTCATTGTTTGGTGTTTATGCCCCCTATACATACACATTCACGGCAGTTATTCTGCTGTCTTAGAAGGATTTTGTGTTAAATTCGCAAGGAGGAAGGACTTATCACACATTATAGTCCGCTTAAGTTGACTAACTTGCTGGAATTACAGTGAACGTATTTTTCTAAGTTTACTATCAGTTGTAGGCTAGTGTACCTTTTTATGGGTTCCTTTTACAGGTTTGTAGTGTCAAGGCAGAGTAACACCTTGTTCTGCTGTTCTTACTTTAGGCTTAACAATCGAACGTTTCTGTATGACGGGAGGAAAAAGCCCTATTGGTTACCTGACTGCATATCTTACCAACTTGTACCTCTCAGCGGACTCTGAAAAAGTGCAAGAAGCTATAGAAGCAGGTTTGAGTTGACTTTATTTTGTTACCTCTTGGCTGAGCTTGTTAAAAAAATAATGTGTTGCGTGTCTTTCACAGAAAGAAGTGCTGCTTCATCAAATGCAGAAAGTCACAACTTTGTATGGTGCAAACATCGCTTATTTTTACTTAATCAAATAAAATCAGGTTATTTGTCTGTATTTTTCCTCTCTGACTCTTCAGCCTGACAATGACAATTTAATCAACCTCTACCTTTGTCGCATCTTTCTGTCTTCTCCCATGCTACAAGAAATGAATTCCCATACGCAACTACTTGTCTCTATTCAAACTGTCATATCTTTGATATGAACTTCTGTGTTTTGTAATGAGTTTAAAAATAACAAATAGTTTGACTCAATGTTCTCCTTGGAATTTCCTGCTTTGTCTCATTTGCAGCACACCTTGGGGACTGGTTTTGTATATTCCTATATGGAAGTGGAAGGAAGCATGGCTAAGAAGTTATGTCAGTGGGACAGCTTCCATGCATTTGTGTTAAAGAACAGCCATTACTAATTAGCTTTAGTGGTCGTTTCTGCTCACCATGTACAAAGGTCACCACAAATAAGTTGCTGGAACCGAACTGCTGACAGTTTAATGAACGACTTTGCAGGACATGCTAACTGAGGTTCTCTGATCCATTTTCAGGCATCGCATCAGCTACGATGTTCACTGCTAGCAAAGATGTTTCTTATTCAGATACACAGTTGAGGGTGGCATTTGATGGGGATGCGGTTCTCTTTTCCGATGAATCAGAACAGATTGTCAAAGAGCAAGGATTAGATAAATTTTTTGAACATGAACAGCTGAATGAAAATAAGCCTCTTGCACAGGTTTGTACTTCTTGAATCAGTGAGTTTTCAAAACCTTTGTTAATTTTCATCGCTGCTGTATTTCTTCAGTTTCCCCAGTGTGTATGTATTCTTTGTGGAAGCTGATTGCCCTATTTATTTCCTTTTCCAAGGATAATCTTTAAAATGCACATTTGACATAAAAAAGCCCACCACTGCAGTCCTTTCACCAGATCTCCCACTTCACTGAGAGAACTGCATATATAAGACAGTGGCTTACAGTTCTATTTTAATTGTATCATTAGAAAATGGAAACGCTACAACTGATTTCCGTGATTTTTTTTTTTATCAGATTGTGTAGATAGTGTTCATTTCAAACACTGGGATATTCTAGTTCTTGAAACAGAGTAGTATCTGTGTTTATTCCCAAGCAGAACTATGCCATTTGTCTAAAAGACACAAATATTTTAACATTAGCTTAAACTGAAAGGCCAGTTCTGCTGTTGTTAAAAATGATATAAATTCAGAATAAAAGCTTGATTTATGACCGAATTGAACAGTGCAATATGTTACAATTTGACCCAAACTATCATTTACTTCTTTTAATTGGAGTGTTAATATTGTTATTAATCTGGAAAGAGTTCAGTGATGTCTATGTAATTAAGTCTCTTACTGTTTTTTGCACAGAATAAAAAATTGCACCTCATGGATCATAGTAAAAAGTGTTAAGTGTTTTTAAAGAACACCTTATTAAAGTTAAAGACTATAGTTTTAACTTCATAAGAGATCTTGTAAGCTCTAGTGAGAATCAGTTTCCTACTGATCATACCATGTAGGATGGTTTTGACTTTTTTCCAGTTTGTGAATTCCTAGTGAGGGCGCAGACCCATTTGGACACATTACATAGAGAATTTGCTGGGTAGCATAGAATTAGGGAAGGAATCCTGTATGTAACTGGCCATGAGGAATAAAGCAAAAGAATTCTTTTGGGAGTTGTGGACAAGTACTAAATATGCTTTTGGTATTTCATACTCAGGGTCCTTTGAAAGGCTTTCTGGAAGACCTAGGGAAACTCCAGAAGAAGTTCTATGCAAAAAATGAACGATTAAATTGTCCTATAAGGACCTTCCTGGTCACAGCCAGAAGTGCAGCGAGCTCTGGAGCCAGAGTGCTGAAAACTCTTCGTAGCTGGGGTCTGGAGATTGATGAGGCACTTTTCCTAGCAGGAGCTCCTAAAGGACCGATTCTGGTGAAAATCCGCCCTCACATTTTCTTCGACGACCAGATGTTTCACATCGAAGGAGCACAGAAATTAGGCACCATAGCTGCACATGTTCCCTATGGCATTGCTCAGAAATACCACAAATCTGCCTGACTGGATGGCAGTGTTAACGATAAGGTTCTTAACTCAGCCAGCCTCTAATATACCAGTAGTTATGTCTGAAAACCTCTACATTTGTGTATTGTAAGCACTATGTTTATAAAGATTTAACTTCTGGCTAGAACAGCCTTTAAAGAAAATATTTTTAATATAGGTAAGTTTTTAATAGAGTTATTTTAATAGCATTCTTAAACAGTTTAGGTTTTTTACCTATGTGGATCTAACACTGTGTTTTTGATATTAGGGAAAGATTTGTACTGTTTTTATAACTTGAGACATGTTTTGAGAGACAGAACAGTTACATTTTCTCTAAAAAATTGTTGATGTATTATTTATAATGACAATCATGCTGCAGTGCTAGTCCTTGATGGTTGTTTCTGTAATTACCAAAACCACAGTTTACATATAAGTGTTTACCTGTTGGTGGTTTGCTTGGTAAATGTGTGTTCAGTGGGTTTGCTATCACAAGGTTTTATCTTCCAGTGAAATGTTAGCTTATTTGATCGTGTGTTTACTGGAACCCTTTATTTTTCTGTATTGTTTTCCTATTCTAATAAAGCTGGCTTTGTGGGACATTGTCATTTTTCTGTGTAGAAGTTTTGGCATAATTTCTTATGCAGAGTTTGCATGTCTTGCCTCCTTTGGGTATTTAGAACCAGAAGTGACCACTTTCAGCCAAATTTGAGAGAGAGCTAGAAGTCTGAGAGACACTTAAGTCCCAACAGATTTCACAGAGCTGGGCAGAAGTCAGAGGTGCTGTGAGTATCTTGACTGGGACAGAGACCAATGCTTCAGAGCATACCTTTGTAACAGCAGAGAATCTACCCTAAATAACGCTGTTGATGGAACTCCTTGTTTCTTGACTAGATGCAGTTAGGATTTACAGCTGTTCTGTGATTTGTGTGAGCTCAGTCTGGCAACCTCACATGAGTTTCCAGGGGACGGATGCCTGTTGCAATGTGAATTCATGTAAATTTACGTCACAGGTCTATTCTACTTTTTATGTGAAGTTCTTATATCTCAGTGTCATCCATGTATCTGAGTGCCTTCCAAATGACACAACATCTGTCAGGTGGTGTTCTCTTTCTCTCCCTAGTGGAACAAGTGTCCTGTTTTATTTTTATTGTTGCTGTGTATTTATACCATAAGAGACAAAACCAAAAGAATGTGCTTTACAGTGGGAGTAGAAGCTGGTGAAGGCTTGTGATGATCTGTGGTTCCTGGGGGAATTCACTCAAGAATCTCACCTCTGAGATTAGTTGGCCTCTGAGAAAGTTTGGTCTCTTCTGTCCAGATGAGCTGTCCTGTTACTGCAGAAAGATTCATTTCATTGCATTAATTGTGGTTTCCGTCCCAGAAACATAGGCAATCTTTTAAATATTCTGGGTCCAAGCCACAAAGTTCTTTGAAAACAAAGACAAAAGCCTTGATCCTGCATGAAACTCAAATAGAGACCATTAGAAAGGTTTTTATGTGTTCACACCAGCATGTGTTGTTGATGGGATGCACTGCAGAGTTCTGGTGTACTTGGAATTTTATAAGTGCTAAAGGCTTTGTGCCCAAAACGTATTACATTTCCCAGCCCAGCCAGGAGGTGAGGAAGACATGAATAATTGGTCATTGTCTGCCAGGATGGGCTAGAGTTACCTCGCCAAATGGAGATTATAAAAAATGTTATTAGCAGATGTTTTTATGTGAGAGCTCAGAATCAGCAAGGAATCCAAGAATACTCCTTAGCTGCGGAATATAAATTGTGTGTGTACCTTCACCACAAAAGCATGGCTGCAAATTTCAGGAACATCATTCCTGCCTTGTTGAAGCAGAACATGGATCAGGCATTCTTCACCCATGTGCTGTTAGAGCTATAGATGTTGGGTGCAGAAAAACATAAAGGATATATGCTGTGCAAAGATTGCTGGCACTTGACTCTCATTGAACATAGCAATTCAGGCTTGCTAACTGAAAATGGCTAATGGGATCCTCGATCCCTATGGTACTCCAAAGGTGAGTGTCTCATGCCTGACAGGATAAGGATGTAAATCAGTGAATAAATTGGAAACCGAATCGTCTGGTCTATTACGTTTACCTTTATTTCCAATCAACCATCCACCTACAGCAAGAATGAAACCTACTGGCCAGGCTATAGTTAGGAGCTTCCAGTTCTTACATCTTTTTTGACGTATACACACATGATACTAGAGGACTACCTCTTGCAGTGTCATTCCTGACAGCTCTAAGGCATGGGTGAAGAGAATAAAGAGTTCACATATTAAATTTACATAGTAGGATTTACATTCTTAGTCAGAGAATTCAAACTGACATTAAAGTCTGGAAGTTGATGTTAAGGTCCACAATCACTTCTCCTGAGTTAGTTGAGCAAAATGCCCTTAGATGTTTGTTCGTATTATGCACTGCCTTTTAATTGTCAGGCAACTGTCCCAGGCTTGATGGCTGCTTCTCTGCATAACCGTCTGGCAGCATGTTGGGTAAGTGGAGCTTCATTCGTTCATGCAAGTGCCTTCCAGACTAATACAGATGTTTGGGGAGACTCAGGCTTGCCAAGTAGTCCGTTACAATTATTGTCTTCTGCTCCAAGGCACAGCTTGGCTAGTCGACCAAAATAACCATTTTCAAGAAAACTTTCTGAAATGGGATGGGAGCTGAGAGAAAGGGTTTTCTATTTTTGTAGACAGAGACCAGAATAGTCTCGGAATAGCATTCCAGCCCACAAAACAAACAAACAAAACCCCTTGCTTCTCATGCTTATGCAGATACCATGAATCTATGCCCTAGCACCTCATAATCCTAAGACAGTCAAATTACAACGGATAGCATTTTTCAACAGGAGAAACAGAGAAGAGTCCTATGATTCTCGACTGTCCTGTCTATCAGCATGTTTATAACACTGGAAGACAGGCTCTTGAAGAAGAAACTGTCATCTCAGCCAAAACCTGGGAGAGGATTTAACGGTAACACAGATTGAGTTTTGTGCTGAAACAAAGCCTTGTTCAGGCAAAGCGAGTCCTTGTTCCCTGAGCTTCCAGGTTCATGCACCACATTACAGTGAAGAGTCCAGATAAGACAAAGGGGAACGTCTCTTACCAATCCCCATGGACAAAAATGTTGGAAATCAGACCCTGAAGGTGACTTGATTATTTTTTTCTTTTTTTTTCCTTTTTTTTTTTTACAATATCCTCAGAGTGCGTTGGATACTTACAGCCAGCTGCCAAGACATGATAAACCATCTTCCTCAGTTCCCTCGCACCTCCGAGACATCCTTTCAATTTCCAGGCCAGTATGTCATGCATAGTAAAACAACCATCTGGAGAAAACAAAATAGTTCAGGTGAAGATTTGGAGATGGTCATCGTCACATGTCTTCCTGATGTGTTCTAAGAACTCAGGAATCAGAGGGCTCCTACACCCTGAGAAGGATCCTCAGTTATCCCCCTTGGGCTTCTTGGCCAGATCCTGTAACCTGCACTGGCATGTGGTATCGCTAAACGGAACACACCCATCTCCTTGAGTGCAACAGCTGAGTAGAGCAAGCAGTGAAGCAGGTCAATATCTTAGGAGAAAAAATAATTTTCAGCTACCCTACTCAGTAGTATCGGACCAACGACACCTGAATGCGTATGTCAACCTGCCTAGACAGCCGCTTCTGATCACTAGCACCCATGAGCTCCTGTGCACTGTGCTCCTTGCACTGAAGAGTACCTTGACCACTGACGGACCCAGGCAGAATCCTTGAGGCAGCACCCTCTCCAACACATTCACGGTCTTCTGAAGTAGTAGGTGTATCAGAGATGACTGCCAGAGTCCCCACTGCCAGATGCTGAATAGCAGATTCTTTACCCCACAATAGGAGAATTTCTTACAGCATTAATCTGTTCCTCTAACAGGGCATTTCCTGACTCTCTTATTTTGGCATCTTGTTGGCAACCACTGTCACTTTCTTACCGTCCTTGGCTGCAAGGTCAGTGGGCAGCAGAGGTAGGTATGGCTCCAACACCTCCCAAAGATATGATTTACTATGAGCAGAGCATATTGAAGAACACCTCAAATGGTTATGGCTCTTACATCAGGTTAAGTGTGCCAAAAGCCATCTCTCTCACAAGCAGCCACAATGGTGCGGACTGGTTAAAATACTCTTTGGTATAGCCATGAGTCTCACAATGAAGTGAAGAGCCAAGAATGAAGAGAACAAGAGTTTGAAGACCAAGACAGAAGTTTCTCAGAGAATGCAGTGTGTTTAGATGTGGTACCTATAAAGCCTGTTAAACTGCCTGGGAGGTGTGACAGACGGTCAGAGGAGAGATGGTAAGGATACGTCCAGAAAAATCTGATACATCTCTTCAGCTGTAACATGAGCTGAAGTCAGCCAGAACACACTGTAGCAATGTAAACAGACTGTGGGTAGCATCAAGATGTGACAGTTAAATGGAGGTTACTACTGCAAATGGTTATCACATCCAGACCAGCCACAGGAAACCTGGTGAAAGGTCTATGGGTTTCCTCTTGGGTTTCTTACTCATTTCCCCAAACACGCTAGGTCTTGACTCAAGATGGAGACACTCAGTATCAGGCAAGCTTGTTTCTGGTCTCTCCCACAGACTGTTGTCTCCCTGGACTCTAATAACCTGCATGCTGGCACCTAGTCCTGATCCTGAATTTCTCTTAATCCATGTTGTTCTATCCTCATTGTCCCTATCTTATTCCTAAATCTGCATTGACTCTATTACTGCCTTTTTTTGTGTGTGTGTAAAACACTTTTTTTTAACTTACACCACTCTTGATAAAAATTCAGTTACTTTTTAATTGATTCTCTGTACGTTTCTACTAGCAACTCTCGCACATCTAGGATGAAAAGAATTTTGAGTGGGGGAACCTCAGTGGCCATTCCTGGTTCCCTGGATGGGCTTATATTGCCTTGGGTGGGCTCGTCAGGGTCTGGGATTAGTAGAGGTGGATCCAGACACACAACTGAAGATAATGGCTGAAAACAGGTTTGGGGTTAAGGATTCAAAATTAAGTTGGCAGGTCTGACAGGTCCAAGGGTTTGGGTGCCAACAACTGGAGAAGTCTGCTCCGGGTGCCAGCTACCGGACAAACCAGCTATTTGAGGGACCCACATTATGTGCATATGTAAACCACTAGCACAGTTCAAGCTGGACAACCCAGTACACAGGAGGAGACCAGTATCCGGGAAAATCCAGCATCAGAGCTTGTGCATGGGTTTCTGGTTATACATATGGGATAGACTTTGGGTCCATGCTACTACTTAAGAGACTGGTGAATGTGAGTGTGCTTGTGAGGAGTGTGGACGTAGACATATGTTCTGCAAGCAGGTTCCGTTCTACCAGACTTGGATGGGACAGACCCCCTTGGTCCCGAAGTCCACTAAGTTTGGTTACCTCAAACAGGCTACTTCTGAGCTAATATTACTCAGCTGAAGCTGGTCCTAGAACACTTGTTGTGTTCAGCAGGTCTGACTGTCAGCTCACGACTGTGTTTAGACTCTAGAGTAGCTATCAGAGCAGCCATCACCATAATGACCTTTGTAACACTCCCCCAACCCCATCACTTCTGCTTACAACATGCGGGTAGGTTATCAAGATATGCTTGGCCATGTGCTAACATCTCTGCTGTGCTTAAACACACAATCCAACTTGATCCAGAGCCACAGAACCTGCTGAAATACTGAAGAAAGAAATCTGCTCATGAAGGCAGCATGGAGGTATGTCTCAACATGCCGTTCAGACATACTCTCTCGCTCCACTTACGCTAGTAACCTAAGCTTTCCCAGAACATTTCATCAGCACAAAGACCAGTGGCATGGAAATGTCCATGTGCACGCTAACTCTCCAGACCATGATGGCTGCTTTCAAACTGTCTAGTGGGAGCTCACGAGCTGTGGAGGAGCCCTAACCAGCCTCCAGCTTTGGGCCAAAACTCTGCCCCAGTCTGCTGTTGCAGTGTAACAGCAGAGGTGTTGCATTCCTGTGCTGGGAGCCTTCCCTGGCACTGCCGCATCTACTGCTCCAGTGTCTCAAGCTGAAGACCCAAGGCAGACAGTATTGAATGGGAACTACAGGCCATCAGCCTGACCTCTGTACTGGGGAACATTATGGAGCGGTTGGTCTTGAGAGTGCTCACAGGGCATCTGCAGGACAACCAAGGGATCAGGCCCAGCCAGCATGGGTTCATGAAAGGCAGGTCCTGCTTGACCAACCTGATCGCCTTCTATGACCAGGTGACCCGCCTAGTGGATGAGGGAAAGGCTGTGGATGTTGTCTACCTGGACTTTAGTAAAGCCTTTGACAGCGTCTCCCACAGCATTCTCCTGGAGAAACTGGCGGCTCGTGGCTTAGACAGGTGTACTCTGCGCTGGGTGAGGAACTGGCTGGATGGCCGAGCCCAGAGAGTTGTGGTGAATGGCGTTAAATCTGGCTGGCGGCTGGTCACAAGCGGTGTTCCCCAGGGCTCGGTTCTGGGGCCGGTCTTGTTCAATGTCTTTATCGATGATCTGGATGAGGGAATCGAGTGCTCCCTCAGTAAGTTTGCAGACGACACCAAGCTGGGTGGGAGTGTTGATCTGCTGGAGGGTAGGAGGGCTCTGCAGAGGGATCTGGACAGGCTGCATCGATGGGCAGAGGTCAACTGTATGAGGTTTAATAAGGCCAAGTGCCGGGTCCTGCACTTTGGCCACAACAACCCCATGCAACGCTACAGGCTTGGGGAGGAGTGGCTGGAGAGCTGCCCGGCGGAAAGGGACCTGGGGGTGCTGGCTGACAGCCGGATGAACATGAGCCAGCAGTGTGCCCAGGTGGCCTGTATGAGAAATAGTGTGTCCAGCAGGAGTAGGGAAGTGATCATGCCCCTGTACTCGGCACTGGTGAGGCCACACCTTGAATCCTGTGTTCAGTGTTGGTCCCCTCACTACAAGAAGGACACTGAGGTGCTGGAGCATGTCCAGAGAAGGGCAACGAAGCTGGTGAGGGGTCTGGAGCACAAGTCTTATGAGGAGCGGCTGAGGGAACTGGGGTTGTTTAGTCTGGAGAAGAGGAGGCTGAGGGGAGACCTTATCGCAACGAGGGGCGCTGGTCTCTTCTCCCAAGTAACCAGCGATACGATGAGAGGAAATGGCCTCAAGTTGTGCCAGGGGAAGTTTAGATTGGATATTAGGAAAAATTTCTTCACTGAGAGGATGGTCAGGCATTGGAACAGGCTGCCCAGGGAGGTGCTTCATCTCTGAAAGTGTTCAAAAAACGTGTGGATGTGATGCTTCAAGACATGGTTTAGGCAACATGGTGGCGCTGGATTAATGGTTGGACTTGATGATCTTGAAGGTCCTTTCCATCCTAGCGATTCTGTGATTCTGTGATTCTGTGAATGTGGCTTTTGCAGAAGCATTTGATCTGCCATGAGACTCAAAGACTAGTAATAAAATATTATAGGTGCCCTTAATGTCTGTTTTCCCTGCCTTCTATGTGAGATTGATAAATATCAATAAAACATTTTGGTAAAATCTCTACTAGCAAACTAAACACTCTGGGCAATGCTCCTGGGCCCTAGAAATCAACCATCTCTCTGTCATTAAATTGTCAGCATTGTCTTCTAACCATAAAACTGTTAGAAAAGTCCCTGGTTTGGTTTTGGCCCAGGCCAGCTTAGCGCTCTCCCAGACGATACCCATCCACATTTCAGGAGTCAGCACGGGACGAAAACCAAGACCCAGCTTAGACATGTCGGGGTTTAACAGGCTGTTCCGCGCCAGCTCGCTGCCGCGCCAAACTGCAGCCCCAGGTACCTCTGATTTACTAGCGTGGACATGGCTATTAGCGAAACAGCCTTTGGACAGCTGGGGGACATCAGCTGAGGGACATCCTGCTGCTGGGACATCCTGCTGCTCGGACATCCTACCACGGGTTGTTTTTCAGCCAGGGAAGGAAGCAGCAGCCTCGCAGAGGTAACTGACCACCCGCAGATTGCTTTGGGTTGCCCTGGGGAGCGCGCTGGGGCCGGGATGGCGCCCGGGGATGCCCGTGGGTGTTTCAATTACACCACACACTCATTAAGCGACTTCCGGAACGGCCTTCCTCCGCGCGGCGCAGGACTACAATCCCCACAATGCCCAGCGGCGCGCCTGGCCAATCCTAACGCACCGCCAGCGCCAGCCGGCCGGCGGGCGAAGAGGCGGGGGCGGCCACTTCGGGCGGAGCGCCGCTTGGCCCAGCGGGATGGCCGTGGCGGCGACGGCGGCGCTGGCGCTGGGAGGGGGGCTTCTCCTGGCCGCCTGGCGCTGGCTACGGGGCGCGGCCCGGGCCGCGGCCGGGGTCGGGGCCTCCATGCGGGGCAAGACAGTGATCATCACGGGGGCCAACAGCGGGCTGGGCCGGGCGGCGGCGGCCGAGCTGCTGCGGATGCGGGCCCGCGTCATCATGGGCTGCCGCGACCGGGCGCGGGCCGAGCGGGCGGCCCGCGAGATCCGGGCCGAGCTGGGCGAGCGGGCGGAGGCCGAGGGCGGCGGCGAGCTGGTGGTCCGTGAGCTGGACCTGGCCTCGCTCCGCTCCGTCCGCGCCTTCTGCCACCGCGTCCTCCAGGTACGGCCGGGACGGCTGCGGGGCCCGCCGGGGATACCGACAGGTACAAGGCGGTGGTAGCCTGCTGTGGAGGCCCCGGGCTCCCTGTGAGGGGGCTCGGGATGCGTGAGCCGGGTGTTAACCGCGCGGTGCTGGCGGCCTCCGCGGGGCTACGTGTTCGCAGGGCTTGTTCCTCCTGCTGGCAGTCCGGCTCGGGGTACGGCGCGTTGCTGCGGTCACCGTAGGGTTTGGGAGGAGCGTGCAGGTAAATTGGCCGTGAATTCACACCTGAAAGCATAAAGCTCGTACGAGTTTGGGCGATTCTAGTCCAAACTGTTCTAGGCCTTTTCTGTTCTGAGGAGGCAGCACTTGTTTTTGTATGAGAGAAACGATATGTCTTCCTTTCTCTCTTAATTAACTCTACCTTAACCTGCCCTTGTTGCTTTAAACTGGTGTTACAGCACAACTTTGTCTCCAAAGAAATAAAAGCTCACATGGGTGCACTGCTCCCAGCTCCAACCATCCTTCTACCTCCGCCCCGGACTGCCGCCCTGCATTTTGAATCTCTTGGCCAGTGCTAGCGGAGTTTAGTAGATAGGCATTTATATAGTTTCTACAGATTTCCTGAAAATCCGAGTTTAAGAACAGGGCCATCCAGTTGACTGTCCTGACAGAAATGCCACTGGATGGGTTCAGCAGTGTTATTAGATGCCAGAGAGCAGAGGGAGGCACGGTTGGAAGCACTGGGACTCTCATCTCGCCACATCTAGCTACTCAAACCATGGGACGCAAAGTCATGGGAAGCCGGGCTTGATAAGCTCTTGCTGCTCGGAGAACTGCTTGCTAAGTACTTGAAAGATGCTCAGATGCTGTTGTGGGAGAGGAAAAAAATGGAGAGAGACTTTATTGCATTAATATTCAAATAGCTTTTATAACGCTTAAATGCCTGGAAAAAAATCAACTTTCAAGTTCTCTAGTGCAGCACTGTGTAGTTGTGTGCATTCATACAGATGAATCCAGTGGTAAGGTCTAGTCTTGCGTAGATGTTCTGTGAAAGTATACAGATACAAAATTATATGCAGAATAAACACCAGAAAAGAAACATACAGCGTAACTTTTTTTAAATTACATCTTTTGTAGTACAAAATATCCCCAAATGCAAGTTTATTATCCTCTTTATTGGTAAAGCCAGTACAAGTCAATTTAAGTGAGAAATGGGTGGAGAAAAAGAGCGCGTGTGTCTGCAGAGTACTGCTGACACCTGCGTTCTAACTTTCATTTTCAAAATAATTCCAAAAGCAGCTGAATGACAAGGGATGTGAGGCCAAGTAGTACTTTCAAGAGCTGTTCCACCCACATTTGTGTTCACTTCTCCAATCTCTGACTCCTTTTGGAGCTGTTTGTCTGGGGGTTTTTTTGTGGTTTTTGTTCGAGATGAAGACTTAAATGTAGGATGGGGAAACAAGGCAGTCCCACTGCCTAACTCAGTTTGTGGGATTTTTCCTTTCCAGAACTGCAAGTGGTTACATCTTTCACTCTTCAGACTCACTGCAAAAAGTAAAAGACTTAGAGATGTTGGAGGGCTCCATGGAAAAATGGAAGCGAGCTCAGAAGCTACAAGGAGTAGCACTGCCCATCTAAGCAATGTTTTGTGCTCTCAGTTGCATTTGGTCACAGTTGCCTGCTTGGTGCTGATCACTTTACTCTAGATTATTACATGTAGGAGTCTCAAAAAATAGCACAAGTGGAGGTCTTGCTTCTTGGAGTGTAAAGCCTTGCAAAATAAATCCTCCAGTCAGATGCTACAGAAAATTTCTAAAGCAATGTTTTTCTCTAAAGAAGAAGTATCACTTCAGTGAGCAGACCTACAGTCAGTACTTCTTTAGTCCTGTCCTTGTTTAGCGATTGGAACCATTATGTCCCTTTGAGTGAAGAGAAGTGAGTTTGATGCTCTTTGGATCATGCCTCAGGGACCTAATTGTATGAAACACTGAGGAACCTCAAGTCCTGTGGAAATCAGTCTGAGATGGAAGTACTTGGTGTTTTGTGTGATCGAATGCCAGCATTGTTAACTGAATACCAAATGCAGATTTGGGTTTTGCTCTCTTTGTATCTTTGCTGCTAATGGCAGTGAAATAAAAGGCAAATGGTATAAAATTAATTTTGAGGTTCTCTGTTTTTATCATCAGAATGACCCAAAATGATCTTAGCTTGCTTTCTACTCCCTGCATTGGGTTTAAAGAATTAGCAGCAAAGAAAACTCATGCTGTGTTTTCTATAAAGGGAATAGTTTTGCTTCTGATTCATGCAAGCACAAATTTCCTGTGGTACTTTCACAGTCTTGTCAGAGGTGAGTGAAAGCGTTGAATTTTGAGCTTAATCTGTATTTTTGAAAAAGTTACTGTTTTGGGTAAATTGGAGAGCTCTTAATTTTTTAGTGGATGCTGGAGCATAAAGTGCATGATGTATTATAAATATATTTAAATTATCCATACCACTCTCTCTGTTAATTACTTATGCTTCCCGATTCTGTAGAGTTTAACATACCTCCTTGAGTCTTTGTTTTCTACTAGCCTGAACTAGAATACTGATCTGTCAAATATGATGTGCTGAGCGTGTCCAAGCTTCAGTCCCATAGACATATCTTAGTTCACGAGTAGACCTGTTAGACTGAAATTGTTGTATGAAACCTGCTTGGATCGTGAATGTTATTTTCTATGATGAATTCTGCCCCATAGTTCTCACCAAGCAGCACAATGATGTGCGGTGATTTTAAAAGAAGATAGTGTTTAAAATCATGAGAACATTGTTTTGCAAAGTTGTTCATGACATCACCCCAGTGACATGATGGGTATACAATGTAACGGTTTTTCTTCAACCCTGAGGTTAGTTCTTCCAGCTAAGGATTTTCCTTCAGTGTTACCATGTCTTTTGCACAGTAGACCCCTTGCCTATGGCTGAGGTTTGCCATAAATTCATATGTCTTCTTTTGCAGTGCAATAAACAGGTTACTTTTTAGAGGGAAACAAAATGCATCACAAAGGTAAATTACCACTGAATTGCTATAGAAAAAGCTGCTCCTGGAGAAGCAGTTGATCGTGTTCTCTGCCTGCATTAAAAGTAGATACGGACTGTTCTCATGTACCTGCATCCTACTGGGGTCAAGTACTCAGTTTAGCGGTAGTTCAACTTACAGGTTTTTTTTCAGCCGTGCTGTAAGAGAATATCAGGACGTTACAATTCAGAAAGCTAGGAATGAAATTATTTCTTTCTAACAAAGGCCGATGAGAAATATTAAGCATAATAGCATGTTTTGTATGACAATTATAAAACTGAATGATTTTTTTTTTTTTTTCCTATTTAAAGGAAGAGCCAAGGCTGGATGTTCTGATAAATAATGCAGGGATATTCCAGTGTCCGTACATGAAGACAGAGGACGGTTTTGAGATGCAATTTGGTGTAAACCACTTGGGTCACTTCTTGCTCACCAACCTTCTTCTGGGCCTTCTCAAAAATTCTGCTCCGAGCCGGATTGTGGTAGTATCCTCCAAGCTTTACAAATATGGAGAGATCAACTTTGAAGACTTGAACAGTGAAATAAGTTACAATAAAAGCTTTTGTTATAGTCGGAGTAAACTGGCTAACATACTATTTGCAAGGGAGCTAGCCCGTCGATTAGAAGGGACAGGAGTCACTGTCAATTCACTTCATCCTGGGATTGTCAGAACAAATCTAGGCAGATATGTGAATATTCCTTTGCTGGCAAAACCCCTGTTCAACTTGGTGTCATGGGCTTTCTTCAAAACACCTCTGGAAGGAGCCCAGACTTCTATTTATTTGGCCTCTTCTCCTGATGTCGAAGGCGTGTCGGGAAAGTATTTTGGGGACTGCAAAGAGGAGGAACTCCTGCCCAAAGCCATGGATGACTTGGTTGCAAGGAAGTTGTGGGATATCAGTGAAGTGATGGTTGGTTTATTGAAGTAAGTGCCAGGGGGTATCTGCTGAAAGAATGCAGATAACTATGCAATGCTTATTTGCAACAGTGTGATTCTCACTTTAAATGCTGTGGGAATACAAATTACTTTGCTTAGTAAGTATTAAATAGAGGAGTGATTCATGCTAGAACTCTGTTTTGAAATAAAGGACAATCTTTATTTAATAAAGACATTAAAAAAGTCTGAAATAGAGTTTGAGGGTGTGAATAGAATTTCTGGTTAAATCTGCTTGGAAACTCATGTTTTAAAAATTAAAATTGAACAAAACTGTGTTTTGCAATATATATGCATATTTGTCATGTTCCACTACTTGTAGTTGGGCTGGACAATGCAGGGTACTGATGGTGAAACCCTTCTCCTGTAAAAAAAAATTTGAAAATAGATCATAACAATAATAGGATTGTTGTTTTGTTTGAGCCATCACAACGGAAAACGGAACAAACAGTTTTACTGGTATCTTACACTGTAATCACTTAGGCCTCTGAGTGCTGTTCAAAGACTTGTTGTCAGTTCCATGGTTCAGTGAACAAAACTGTTGAGCTCTTTTAATAAACTGTGATACAGTTTAGCTGTGAAGCACAAAGTCAGCTCTTCTGAGTCATGTTGCTGCTATTCAATGAATATATACACTTGGTTGTGCAAGTTGTATTTTTATTTTCATGTGTGCTGAACTTGCTATTTCTTGATATTCAGGCACCTTGGGTTTCATTAATAACGTGGTTGATGGATGTGTTATGGTCTCGATAGGGTTTTGCATGTCACGAATTGTGTGCATACAAAGTTCACAAGACCTCAAGATTAAACCGAAGAGAATATGCTTTTCAGCATGTGTTTGGCTTGGGTGATGGCACTTTAGCTCAGTAATGAGATTAGGTAAGTCTGTCTAATACAACTCACTGAATATTCTTGAATAAAAATATTTTTAAAAAAGACTTAGCATTCATTCTTTCACTATGGAAGATGGATCAGAAACTGGCAGCCTTGACACAGTAGGCTTGTTTCAAAGGAGAAGATTCACCTGTATTGGTGTAGGGAGCCTGTCATGTAGCGTAGGTAGAAATAAAATGGGCTCCAAATGAGTACATGGGTATTACCTGAAGCTATACTGATTTATACTTTTAAAATTCGTATGACTAATGGATTTATGTTGAGATTTTTGACTTCCTGTTTTGCTCTATATTATTAAAATGTTCTAGCAGTTAAGATAGAATAAATATGGAAGAATGATTTAGTCAGCTATCTTAATATTACTCAAGGGAAGGAGTATCAGTAACAAATGATGTATTTGGTAGATCCTTGTTATCTACTTATAAATACATACTAGTTCTGCACTTCAGGCAGCCACCAACCAAATTTTTGAGATGCTTTGGTTGTTTACTGAGACTCTCAGCATATTTTAACTTTTGCACAGTGATGTGGACCTGGTTTGTCCTTACCCTTCACCAGCAAGGTTGTGCTCTGGGCAAGTGACTTGGTTGGGTGTGGAAGGTGGCATTCCAGCAAATCACAAGGCACGCTACGAAACCGAGAAGGTTTGTAAGATCTTGTAACATGTTAAGCTTTGCACTGCCCACTGTAAGGTAAGGTGTAGAGATGGGCCTGTTGTCAAAGCATGCTCTAAGCGTTCATCAAAGTTCTCTAAGTAATGCCAGAGGGAGGTGTGTAACGTGCTTAGAGAAGATTCTGCTTTGACCTTCAGTGTTGCATTTCACTTTTTCATTCAGAATACTTGTAAATAGCTGCACGCAGCACCTTAAAACATCTAAGTAATTAAAAGATCATTAACATGAACTTCTCTGTAAAGAGATGCAGAGAAGCTGAGCCAAACCCAGGTTTGTGTTTTCAATACTACTGTAGCAATACTAAAGGAACACTACTGTATTGTTTCACTGCTGAAATGTGTATATCTCTTGCAAAGAAAGCCTTGGATGAAAAGGTGGAGAATGGAGAAGATGGCTAGTCTGAAAATACTGTAGTAAAGAACTGCAGTGAAACTGCCTACAGATCAGAGGAATATATAATTTTGCAGATGTATGACCAACATAGGATGTGCGCTAGCCTTCAAAACAGCGAAGGTGGATTTGTACTGAAATAAGAGATGCAGAAGAAGAAGTACCAGTCGTGTAGTATGGCTGAGTAACATGTAATGCTTCATACATCTACTAGCGGCTTGTTTTTATTTTCTTTTGAAACATTGCAGAAATAAAAGCCATTGTCAGAAAGGGATTAAATTCCTGCAATCACAACTAAATTACAGCCCTCATTCCAGAGTAGGAAAGTGACCACATGATACTTTTAATGGGGTATTATGTGCCTGAATGAATATTGCCTGAAAACAGTTTGAAAGGATGGATTGTTAGGAACTTACTAAAAGGTAAGCTTTTTTCAGCATCTGAGGTTGAATGTAATTTAGCCTCTGTAGACTGGAAAGCTTTGATTACTCTCTTGAGATTGCTGTTAATATTTTTTTACGTGATGCCTTTGTTACTCTAGTTGCATCTAGGAACTGGAGACCTCATAGGTTAACAGACCTTGCAAAATATAAGTGCCAAACCGAAGAAGAGCCCTTATTTCAACAAGCAGTTAGTAATGCTGACTTAATCTAGTTTAGAACCAAGCACTCTGGCTAAGGAAGTATATCTACTCTGCTCTACAGGATCTTAGTAAGCTCAGATATATGTGTATGATTTGAGGGTTGTCTGCTGAATGTCTTCTCTTGGAGCTGGTAGAGGATGCTCTAAGAGGAGATCAGCACCTTCACACTTCACCCCAGTATTGCAGTACCTCCAGAAAGGTGTGACAAGCTCTGTGTGTTACTGTTCTATAAACCGTTTATATCAAGAGTGTGCAGTCAAAAATGGGAAGTATTGCGGATGCCTCCCTCCACCATCAGCACCATATGAACACTGCCACCTTCAAATTAAACTTATTTCCCATGAAGAATTAAACTTGGAAAAAGGGGTGAAAAAGGCAGAGAGTGACCAGAGATAGCGTGTAATGCCCATGGACATGTAAAACTGCAGCTTTCATGGGCAGGTACAGATGCTGATCACATTGCTAGCAAGTACATTACAGATATGCAAGGAAGCCACAGCTGAGGTTAACATTTTCGGGGCCAGAAAGACTGTGGCGACACAGACCGAGCTCCCGCTCAGGCACGTGGCTGTCCAAGTATCCAGCTGCAGAGAGTGCCTGAGCCTGTCGGTTGTCCCAGAGACCGATGGGGACGCTACCTGCGTGCGGTGCGACCAGGTCAGCGACCTGCTCAGCCTGGTGGCAGAGCTGAAAGAGGGAGTGGAGAGGCTGAGGAGCATTAGGGAGTGTGAGAGGGAGATAGATTGGTGGAGCCACTCCCTGGCGGCCCTGAGGCAGGGGCAGCTGGTGGAGGCTCCACAAGCAGCAGGAGATCCCCTGTCCTCTTGCTGCCGGGCAGAAGGAGAGGACCTAAGAGATGAGGGGAAATGGAAGCAGGTCCCTCCTCGGAGAGGTCGGCGAATTCCCTCCCGGCCTCCCTCACCGTCCCAGCTGCCCTTACACAACAGGTATGGGGCTCTGGAACATGAGGGACAGGAACATGAGGACCCTGACGAAGGTCCATCCGAGGGGGTGCCTAGGGTGTGTCAACCAGCCCCACGCATCAAGACGTCCTTAGTTAAGAAAAAGAGGAGGGTGATTGTTGTAGGTGACTCCCTCCTAAGGGGTACAGAGGGCCCAATATGTCGACCAGACCCAACTCACAGGGAAGTCTGCTGCCTCCCTGGGGCCTGGGTGAGAGACATCACCAGAAAACTCCCTGGTCTGGTTCGGCCCACTGATTACTACCCGCTGTTGGTCATGCAGGTTGGCAACGATGAGGTTGCGCTAAGAAGCCGAAGGCTGTCAAAAAGGACTTGAGGGCGCTGGGGCGACTGGTCAATGGAGCGGGAGCACAGGTAGTGTTTTCGTCAATCCCTTCAGTGACAGGGAAGAACGCTGAAAGGAACAGGAAAGCACACCTGATCAACACATGGCTCAGGGGCTGGTGCTGTCGTCAGAATTTTGGGTTTTTTGACCACGGGGCGGTTTACACGGCACCAGGTCTCCTCGCAAATGATGGAGTGCAACTGACGCCGAGGGGAAAAAGGATTCTTGCTCATGAGCTGGCAGGCCTCATTGAGAGGGCTTTAAACTAGAATTGGAGGGGGGAGGGGCTAAAACCGGGCTCACTAGAGTTGAACCTAGGGGTAGGTTCAACGTGCCAGAGTTGAAATCTATAGCCCGGCTCAGGTGCATCTACACCAATGCACGCAGCATGGGCACCAAACAGGAGGAGCTGGAAGCCATTGTGCAGCGCGACAGCTATGACGTAGTTGCCATCACAGAAACATGGTGGGATGCTTCTCATGACTGGAGTGCTGCAATGGATGGCTATAAGCTCTTCCGAAGGGATAGAATGGGAAGGAGAGGCGGTGGGGTGGCTCTGTATGTTAGGGAGTGTTTTGATTGCATAGAAATCGAAGATTGTGAAGACCAAGTAGAGTGCTTGTGGGTAAGGATGAGGGGGAAGGCCAATGAGGCAGACATCCTGCTGGGAGTCTGTTACAGGCCACCCAACCAGGATGAAGAGACGGATGAGACATTCTATAAGCGACTGGCGGAGGTCTCGCATTCGCTGGCCCTTGTTCTTGTGGGGGACTTCAACCTACCGGACATCTGCTGGAAGTATAACACGGCAGAGAGGAAACAGTCGAGGAGGTTCCTGGAGTGTGTGGAGGATAACTTCCTGATGCAGCTGGTGAGTGAGCCCACCAGGGGAGGTGCCTTGCTGGACCTGCTGTTTACAAACAGAGAAGGACTGGTGAGAGATGTGGTGGTCGGAGGCCATCTTGGGCTTAGCGACCATGACATGATAGAATTCTCAGTTGTGAGTGAAGTAAGGAGAGGACTCAGCAAAACTGCTATCATGGACTTCCGGAGGGCAGACTTTGGCCTGTTCAGGTCACTGGTTGAGAGAGTCCCTTGGGAGACAGTCCTGAAGGACAAAGGGGTCCAGGAAGGCTGGACAGTCTTCAAGAAGGAAATCTTAAAGGCGCAGGAGCAGGCGGTCCCCATGTGCCGTAAGAAGAGCTGGCGGGGAAGGCGACCGGCCTGGCTGAACAGGGAGATTTTGCTGGGACTCAGGGAAAAGAGGAGAGTTTATCACCTCTGGAAGAAGGGGAAGGCAACTCATGAAGAGTACAAAGATCTCGTTAGGTCAAGCAGGGACAAAATTAGAAAGGCAAAAGCCCAGCTAGAGCTCAGTCTGGCCACAGTCGTAAAGGATAATAAAAAATGTTTTTACAAATATATTAACAACAAAAAGAGAGGCAAGGAGAATCTCCATCCCCTACTGGATATGGCGGGGAACATTGTCTCCAAGGACGAGGACAAGGCTGAGGTACTTAATGCCTTCTTCGCCTCAGTCTTTAATAGCCACTCCAGGTATCCACAGGGTATTCAGCCCCCTGAGCTGGAAGACGGGGATGGAGAGCACAATGTACTCCTCATAATCCAGGAGGAAGCAGTCAAGGACATGCTAAGCCACCTGGACACCCACAAGTCTATGGGGCCTGATGGGATCCACCCGAGAGTACTGAGAGAGCTGGCAGAGGAGCTTGCCAAGCCACTCTCCATCGTTTATCAGCAGTCCTGGTTAACAGGGGAGGTCCCAGAAGACTGGAGGCTTGCCAATGTGACACCCGTCTACAAGAAAGGCCGGAAGGAGGATCCTGGGAACTACAGGCCTGTCAGCCTGACCTCTGTTCCAGGGAAGATTATGGAGCGGTTGGTTTTGAGAGTGCTCACAGGGCATCTGCAGAACAGCCAAAGGATCAGGCCCAGCCAGCATGGGTTCATGAAAGGCAGGTCCTGCTTGACCAACCTGATCTCCTTCTATGACCAGGTGACCCGCCTAGTGGATGAGGGAAAGGCTGTGGACGTTGTCTACCTGGACTTTAGTAAAGCCTTTGACAGCGTCTCCCACAGCATTCTCCTGGAGAAACTGGCGGCTCGTGGCTTAGACGGGTTTACTCTTCGCTGGGTGAGGAACTGGCTGGATGGCCGAGCCCAGAGAGTTGTGGTGAATGGCGTTAAATCTGGCTGGCGGCCTGTCACGAGTGGTGTTCCCCAGGGCTCGGTTCTGGGGCTGGTCTTGTTCAATATCTTTATAGATGATCTGGATGAGGGAATTGAGTGCTCCCTCAGTAAGTTCGCAGATGACACCAAGTTGGGTGGGAATGTTGATCTGCTGGAGGGTAGGAGGGCTCTGCAGAGGGATCTGGACAGGCTGGATCGATGGGCAGAGGCCAACTGTATGAGGTTTAATAAGGCCAAGTGCAGGGTCCTGCACTTTGGCCACAACAACCCCATGCAATGCTACAGGCTTGGGGAGGAATGGCTGGAGAGCAGCCCGGCGGAAAGGGACCTGGGGGTGCTGGTTGACAGCCGGCTGAATATGAGCCGGCAGTGTGCCCAGGTGGCCAAGAAGGCCAACAGCGTCCTGGCCTGTATCAGGAATAGTGTGGCCAGCAGGAGTAGGGAAGTGATTGTGCCCCTGTACTTGGCACTGGTGAGGCCGCACCTTGAATACTGTGTTCAGTTTTGGGCCCCTCACTACAAGAAGGATGTTGAGGTGCTGGAGCGTGTCCAGAGAAGGGCAACGAAGCTGGTGAGGGGTCTGGAGCACATGTCTTCTGAGGAGCGGCTGAGGGAACTGGGGTTGTTTAGTCTGGAGAAGAGGAGGCTGAGGGGAGACCTTATCGCTCTCTACAACTACCTGAAAGGGGGTTGTGGCGATGAGGGTGTTGGTCTCTTCTCCCAAGTAACTAGTGATAAGACAAGAGGAAATGGCCTCAAGTTGCGCCAGGGGAGGTTTAGATTGGATATTAGGAAAAATTTCTTCACTGAGAGGGTGGTCAGGCATTGGAACAGGCTGCCCAGAGAGGTGGTGGAGTCGCCATCCCTGGAAGTGTTCAAAAAACGTGTGGATGTGGTGCTTCAGGACATGGTTTAGGGGACATGGTGGTTCTGGATTAATGGTTGGACTTGATGATCTTAAAGGTCCTTTCCAACCTTAGTGATTCTGTGATTCTGTGAATCTGTGATTTTGAGGTCTGTGATAAACATCTTATGAAGCAACTCTTTCAAACATACATTCAGCTATCTTACGTAAATTACTAAAATTTGAGCATTTGATTTTGGGTTCACCGGCAGTGTTGGACCAGCGCTCTATATGTGCCCTGGGGATTTAAAAACTGGCTGCAATGTGTCCAGGGCACGGTGACTCTGGAGAAAGTAGCTGCTGCCCTTTTGCTTTTCGCAGGGGAAATGCCTCTTCACTGCTGAAGACGTGGAGGGCCACCGCAGCCAGTGACTATTTGCAAACTTTCCCCACTGGAACCTTAGGCCAGTCTCAGCCATGAGTGGAAATGCTTCCAAGGGGCCCCATTTCCCAGTGGTCACATTTCGTATGGCAACAACATCACAGGCTAACGGTACTCTAAAGGGGTTATTTTAAGGCTGGTGTGTGAGAGTGTGTGTGTGCAGACGCGTGTGTAGGTGCAATTTAATCCCTCATTTTAAAAGATGGACAGGAAGAGCTGTCAAGGACTTGCCAAGGGGCTGAGGGGAGAGGAGAACTGGTTGTTGGCACCAGTGTCACCTGCCACCTGCACCGGTTTGGTACGTGATGAGACATTGGGCTTGGGGGCAGCTCTGCTGGGCTTGAGCTCAGTGTTGAGCTCGGTTGCTTAACGTTACATCCAGGTACCCACTGCTTTTGTAGCTGGAGAACACACAGGCGCAGGGAGGAAACATCTCCGTGTAATGGTTGAGAGAAACAGGCTGCAAATGTCTTAAGGAGAACATTTTTTAACTGCTTCAGCATAATTTATTCATCTTTGGCTATGGTGCTTTTGAAAGTGCCCCTGTAACCAACTTCCCTCAGGGATAGACCAAGTGTTTAATAAATAAATAATTTCCTTTTTTCTAAATTTCTTTCTTTTAGTACTCAGTCCCAGCCCCCAGCTATCAGCCAGTCCTCCCTGCACACGTGTAGCTATTATATCTGAGGTTTCTGCAAGTGAACTAAATTGCAGTTGCATGTATTTATTTTATATGCCACATCTGTTTAAATCAAGGGAGACTTATGTACATTAAAAAAAATACTCTGAATCTGTCACCAATTTACCTTCCTTTACCTTGCCATGAAGGCCAACATCTATCCCCAGGCAAAGGGACAACGCTGCTCTTTCAGTTACTACAGTTAATACAGCAGGCAAGCTTATAAACCCAGCAGGGGTTCTCCAGTAAAAATTCTCCATCTTAATGAGATAAATGATCAGTTTTTCCATGATGCAATAAAACCAGAGGTATTTAAACTCTCCGCTCTTTCTTCAGTGGTTGTCTGGTTTGCCTAAGCTTCCTGCTAAGTCGATGATCACAGGCTTCAAAGCCTGAGCCCTGCAAATGTGCAGTCTGATTATGCTTTTGCTGAAAAATGTGGATAACTCCCACTTCAAGCACACTTAATTTCTTTCCACCTAAGGCTATAAAGAAAATAAACAACTTGCAAGAGTCATACAAATAATTTTAAAATGGGAGGCCTGGTCCCTTTTTCACATAACTTTTTCCAAACTAATCACTTAGAGGGTAATTGACTTGCAAAATGATCCAGGAGGCCTCCACAGTTGAATTATTATTTTTGATCTGTCCCAGAATGGTGCTGCTATTTCTCATAACAGAAAATGACAACCTCCCTCTAGACTTTTTACTTACCGCTTTAGCTACCACTAGCAGCCTCACACCTGTCGTAACTGGATTCAGATCAGAGAAATTAATTTGAATATTTAATTGATTCCAAATGTCCTATGTAACATGGAGAAAGGAGTACTTTCCCAATTGCGTTTTTGGCTCAAGGCTGGCATGCTGACCACCTAACAAGGTTGATAGCCCTTTCTTTCTACATTTAAGAATGATCACTTCTTTTCAGGTAATGTGAAAAAACAATTAATCTGGATAGGGAAGGAATAGATACCTTATTTGCCATGAAACATTCAGGAGGGTGTCACCTGCTTGAAATCTGTAATACTCACTTCATGCATTGAGCATTTCTTGCCATCTGCTTCACGGCCAAAGCAAACAGTCTGAAAACCTGGTCCCACTAAAAGTGTTGGTAGTCAGACACCTAAATATTTTTGCTGATCTTGATCTCTTGAATTCAGGTTTGGGCAGTAGGACTCTTACAGCCAGCTGGATGATGATTCTTTCAAACTTGATGAAAGAAGCTTTATGCACCTCTGTGTATGTGTGGCATTTTTCAAAAAATACTTTGCAAATTAAGGGTGGGTGGTGGTGTTATGTATATATTAAATATCCAGCAACATTCTCCGGAAATGTGTGTGTGTTTTCCCCCCCAAAAAAGTCAGCTCATCTCTGCAGCTGTTGGGACGCTTGTCAGTTTGCCACCTGTCCAAGTCCTGTTGCAACCTTTCCCAACAGTAGGTCAGTGTCCTGGGCCTCTCCTAAGTCACTGCATGACCATCCGCTCTCCAAATCCCATCTGCCCTCGAGACAAGCAATGTCAGGATCTTTCTAGATGCTTCAAGAATGTGGTCATGAATGGCATCTGCAGAAAGGCAAGTGACCTACCTGGAGATCCAGAACCTACATGCACTTCAACAAGTAGGTTTAATATCATTTTGTATACTCATTCACAGACAGGAACACCTTCTCCAGTGTATATGGATACATATTTTAGGCTTGAACTTGCCCCGAAATCAGTCTATACAGCATTGTAGATGTAGCCCATGGGTAAAACAGCAGGTTGAAAAATGCTTCATTTGCTCTTCTGAAGGGCAGAGATCCTACAGGTCCAGTTGAAGTCACTGGTAGTTCCAGTTGCTTGAGACTTCACCTGGCTTTGAAAATACTTGGGAGGAGGGAGGAGGAAGAGACAGGAGCATCATTTTCCTTACAGTCAGTCTGCTCTCCTGCAAATCTTCAGAGGCCTAAATCTGTCTGCAGAGGTGCATCTCTGCAGGTATTGAAAAACAATGTAAGCCCAGTTTATAGAGGTATTTGTCCATAAAACTTTGCTGTAAGCAGAGACTTTCAATAATCGTAATTGCACATTTTATATAGCAGCCAAATGACATTATGAACTAATTGTATCAGAAGCACAGCTAATACTGGGGTCCTGGGACAGTAGAACAGAATAAGAGATAATGAGCTGCCATCTGTAGAGGCAAGCAAGGCAACCTGAAAACTCGAAAGGAATAATTAGAAAGCTTCGATGACAGTTATTTTGTTTCTATTTCTAAGGTTTGGGTTTTTTTAATTCTAGATATTTGCTATTTTAAAAAAAAGGTCAAAACTGCAGAAAATGTGAAAACAGCCATGTTTCAACCAAGCGACACAGTTCTTCACTGTGGAAAACCCATAAAATGACAGGAAATGGCTTAATGTGGTAGGTGTTCATTTTTAAGCGTTCTGTTGACAGAAGTTGATGAGTGAAGATATTGTATTTCATTTTTGCCTTTTGTTCAGTAAATAGCACAGAATTTTGATGCTGCCTAGAGGGACAGCTTTGAACTGTGGTGGTCTAAGCTGGGCTTTTTCATTAATGTAACCAATCAGAGTAGGTGACAATTTTTTTTGGTTTTGTGATGGATTTTTTAAAGAAAAAAGCTGAAGTCAAAGAGAAGACCAAGAAAAAGCACCACAAAGTTTATCTTTTACTCATCTGGAAGAGTTTATTTTAAATACAGAACATTGTTTGCTGCTGTGGAAATGAAAGTGAGAGAGTTGCAGCTTTCTTCCAATGCCATCTGGCAGATGATTTACTTGCGTATGGTATTCACTAATCCAAATAACCCTGTGTGTGGTAGCATTGTCTCTTTACTGATCATGCAGCTGAGTTGGCTGAACCTTAGATGGCTCACACAAGACTATCAACAGCACAGTACAATAGACTGTTTAAAATTAGAACAGTATTAGCGAAAGGAATATGCCAAATTCATCATGCCTTTACCTTTATTAAGCATTTTCCTTACCCTGACTGAGCTTGATGTTTCCTTTTCATTCTCTTCACGGTTTTATGAACCCCAGTTCTACCTGTGCATTAGCCCGTTGAATTCAACACTTACATGTAACCTCAAAGCTCAGATGGGACTGGAGCATTTGGAATCCGTACCTGGATTGGTATCCTTGCCATGATGATAACCGTGTTTGCTCCTGTAAGGTCCCTTCCTGACCTCATGAAACCTTTATTGTGCTGGGAAGTAAGGCTGCTTCAGCAGGACAGCTGTATGCTGTAACCAGTAGCTTTGTGGTTAAGGTACTCTCCTAGTTCCTAACCTGAACCAAAATTGTCTCCAGATCAGGATATTTCCATTTATCAGGCAAAAGATCCAGTTATGTCATTATTATATTAATGTTAGGGTGCATTCTCTTGCTCTAAGATGAAAGAACAAGCCTTGAGTGGTTATTTTCGGAAGAAAATAATTAGAGGAGTATGCCTTGAGGCGCAGATCCCAAGCTATGAGTAGATGGAGGCATTCACTTACACTCTTGTATTTATATTCTAGGGAGGGGCTGGTATTCTGACGCTCTTCTATGCTCAAGACAATATAATGGCTCCCTTCTAATGTGGGGGGGTTGACTGATTTTTCCATGGTGCTTTACTCTGTGTGCCTCATAGGTCTCTAATTTGGCTTCAGATCCACTCAGCAGTTAAAAGACCTAAAATGTAATTGTTGACTGTGCATTGTTTTGTCACTTCTGTTTTTTAATGGGATTTGACCCCAATAGGTCACTTCAAAAAGTTAACGTTATGGTTCAATTTGCAGTTGTCTATTCTGGAAGCTGCCTTTTTGACTTTAAGGACAGTTGAATAGTTTTGAAAGTGCTGATTTTCGTCAGAGTTAGATCACTATAATTCATATGTGCAATTAAAATATATACAGTGTATATAATTTCGTAGCACTGATAGGGAGGGCACTGAGAGCTGAGATCTTTTGCTGAAGAGCAAGTAACACTTTGAACTCACTGGCTGCATCTGTATTGCTAAGCATTTAATACCAAGGCATGTTTCCTGAACCACAGGCTGAATGAGATAGCAGAGCAATGTTCACGTTACCATATTCTGTTCTCCCCCAGAAGAGGCATGGGTACATCCAAACTGCTTGCTAGGAGTGTCCTTGGCCCGTGCTGACTCCCGAGTGATGCAAAGAGTTGTTTCGAAAAGCATTAGTTGGCCAGAGCCAACACTGTTCCAAGGACTGCCCTAACTATTAAACAGCGCAGATGATCAAATTTCAGTGCCTGGGCTGGTGCCCTGTCACTCTTTAATTGAGTGGAATAAGCATAGCCAAAAAATGCCTCCTTCCTCTCCCACATGTTAACAGAATAGATGTGATTTTTCGATTTACTTCCATGACATTCAGAGACCGTTCTGGAAAACTGAAGCATATTTTATCTTACTAATTTTATAGTGCTAAAATTCCACTGACTTTGCTGCAATTTCTATTGACTGACCCTGTAAACATACGGAGAATTGGTATTGTTATTAATATCACCATGTCGTCATGCTTTATTCATTTTCAATTTTATAACTATAGTCTGATCTCTTGGAATTGTGTCCACTAACGCAGCACTGGACTATGGAAATCTTATTTTATCAAAACGTGTTATTCTTGGACTAGAATTCACAGTTACACAGTTGCACTTTATAGATTCATAGATATTTTAAAGCCAGAAAAGGCCCTTAGATTATTTAGTCTGACTTCCTGAATGACACAAGCCATTTAATTTAGCCCAGTTAACCTCGCTCCAAGTCCAGCAATTTGTGTTTGGCTAAGGCTTATCTTCTAGAAAGACGTCCAGTCTAGATCTGAAGCCATCGGTAGTTGGAGAATCCACCACTTCCTTTGGCAGTGCAGTCCAATAGTTGTCACCCTCACTCTTAAAAATGTGTGTTTTGATTCTTGCCTGAATTTGTCTGGCTTTCAATTCCAGCTATCACCTCTCATTATGCCTTTTTTTGTGAGATGAGAGTGCTGCTGTTACTGCTCAGTATTTTCTCCCTGTGGTGATACTCACACATTGTAATCACTGAAATCATCGCTAGATGTTTTTATTAAACTGAACAGACTGAACCCCTTTAATCTCTTATTGCGAGGCCCTTTTCCAAGGTTTCCGATAATTTCTGTGGCTCTCCTCCACATCCTCTCCATTTTTGTACCTCTTCTGTGAAATGAGGAAACAAGAACTGGATGTAATACTCCAGCACATGTCCCTTTATAGGCAATCCTAGTACTTCTAAATGCTTTCCCTCTGTTCCTCTGAGGTGATCACTAATTTCAATACGCCTGGGGCTGCTCCCTGGCACTGAGACCAGCTGGAATATCACAGTCTGCATCTGTATTCTTGCACACTCTTTATCTCCATGGCAGGGTGTCTGCAATCTGCACTACTCGTGAATGCTTCCTGGCAATTCCTGGCACTTTGGTTGTGTTTGGGAATTATCTGGGCAAATGCTGGCAGAGGCCAAAATCATGCCAGGGATGGAAATAGCCACCTCATGATATAGGTATTCAAGGACTAATGCCTAGGAACATTTCCTGGAATTTTTTCATTCAGTACTGTAGTCTTAGTGTTCCCAGTTATGTTCAAAGCATCACTGGTATTTTTAGCTTCAGAGAAAGTATTAAAAAAAGACACATTTCTCTTAGTTGTTTTAAGAACCTAGGGATCAGATATCTGGGCTCAGCTGGGCACCTCAGTTAGGTGAAGACATAGTCAAGTTAGAGACAAGCATCTCCTGATATTCATTCACCCCATTTCTCTTAGATCACAGAATCACAGAATCACAGAATGGTAGGGGTTGGAAGGGACCTCTGAAGATCATCTGGTCCAACCCCACTGCCAAGGCAGGATCACCCAGGGCAGGTTGCACAGGAACATGTCCAGTCAGGTTTTGAAGGTCTCCGGAGAAGGAGAATCCACAACCTCTCTGGGCAGCCTGTTCCAGTGCTCCGTCACCTTCACAGTACAGAAGTTTCTCCTCATGTTGAGGTGGAACTTCCTGTGCTGCAGCTTGTGCCCATTGCCCCTCGTCCTGTCACTGGGCACTACTGAAAAGAGACTGACTCCATCCTCCTGACAGCCACCCTGCAGATATTTATAGACATTTATAAAGTCCCCTTATAAATAGATAATAGATGCCTATTTTTGAGAATCTATAACAGATTCTCTGGTAGGATTTGCCTCTCCTGACCTCACCACTGATGATAAAGGGTACTTGGATGATTCAGAGCCCAAGTCTAATGTTCATGACAAGACTTAGGTGAAATGACTCCTACTCAACCTCACTTTTGTGTGATGACTCCTACTCCTATGGGGATGGCTCCTATCCATGGCACTTATGCATTGACATCACAGAAGTATGTTTTGTAAAAATATTACCCATATAATATATTTGCATGGACATGATAAACAGACTTCTATTTATTTTTTTTCTGACATACTGTAGGAATTGAACATGAAATAAAACCTCCTATTCTGAGTTTTCAAAATTCAACTGGTCTTGACTCTTCTTTTAATAGGCAATGATACAGCAACATAAGAAATAATCAACAGATCCTACATTTGCTGGTCCCAAGAATAACCTGTGTCTTCATGGCATAGACTTTTTGCTGATGAGACTCTTTGCTCCCACCTCCTTCCTCCCAGAAAAGGTTACAAGGAGCACTGAGTGAGGAGGATAATCTGTGCCCGTGTCCTTAAACCTCAGACAGGATGGGTGGGAGTAGTGTGCTATTTTCTCTTCCAATCTAAAAAAATAATAATAACACTTGAAATCAGCTAAGGATTTCATCACTTTAGTGGTGTCAGTTCCCAACCCCAGAGCTCCCAGAACAGCTTGAAAAGTTCCAGTTGTTCTGGTGTATGGAATGGAAAAACCTGCTACATCTATTTTCTTATTTATGGGAGGTTAAGATCAGATGCAGCAAAACATTTTCAGTATACACCTAAGCCTGTTTTCATAAGTAAACTCCTTGCCTATATGCTTGAGTATAGCTGGTTTGCTTTGTAGGGGTGTTTACATCAAAGGTGTATTTTGGACTTTTGATTTGTCACTGTTTTGTTTGTATTAGGTCATACTACTTCAGAGGTATTATAGTAAAGGAGTATACTTGAAATTGTGCAAACCCAGTGGCAAAAGAACTAAATGAGGAGCAAAAGCATAACTTTGTCTCACTGATTGTCCACCCTGGCTTATTTCTAGCATATACCTTGACTCTGTTTTGAATCTAACTTCTTCCTCCATGCCATGAGGTAGAATTAGCTGTCACCAGACAGGATGGGTGGACAAGACTTGGAGGCTTGCTGATGCAGTCTTCCAACATTATTCCAGCAAGATGTGCATCCTTAAATGTTCGTACCTATTCCCATTTTGCATCTTAGAGTTTATAGCTATGTTTAATGCTGTAAAATCACACTGACTACATCCAGTCTGGAGAGAGCTAAGCATAAGCAGAGTTTAAGATTTTAAGATTCAGCTGGACAGGGTTGTGGGCTGTCTTGTCTAGACCTTGTTTCTGCCAAGACAGATTGGATCAGATGATTCTTGAGGTCCCTTCCAACTTGGGATTCTATGATTCTATGACGATAAGCAGTATAGAGGCACATTAACCTGCACTATTTGGTTTTGAGACCAAGGCTGACCTTTTTATTCAACACTAGATGTCCCTTTTGAAATATAGCTTGCATTAATGTCTTGTCAAATGGAGGCTGTAGACAACATAAGGGGCTTTTATTCATGCATGCGTCTGGTTAGGTAAGAGCTATGGGTGGTTCTTGCAACTGATCTTCACCTTCTCCAAGAGACAGGTGCTTCTGAAGCAAGGAGCACTGAGCATGGCATATTCAAGTTGTGAATATGAGACTCTCCTATTCAGAGACTTTCACCAATTTTGGCTGTAGATTGGGCTGTGCACTGTGGTAGTTTTGAACCAAATTCCTGCTCTGTTCAGCCATCCTTGCTACAGGACAGTAACTTTTCAGGAAGAGTGGAAGGCATGGCAGATATAATAACCATTTTGGTCACCCGAGCTAAATCTACTGGGAAACATGAATAGGAACCTTGAGTTTCCTTCCACTTAAACACCAGCTTTAATACGAACTTGTGTGAGCATAGAAAAAGCATAAATTGCTATTCTTACCTCAAAAAGCACTTGTGTTCAGGAATAATTTGAAATGGTAGCTGATTTGGCATGAGCCAGAGCAAAGCCTGTTGCAGACATACAATGGGGATTCATTATTACTTTCATTAGGTTTTATTATCATCACCTTCAGTGACACACACAGTATTTCTTTCAGCACTGTGTGAGGGGGTTAAACATTACAGCAGCAGTTTAATATTTCTCAGCACCTGCCCATCTGGCAAGCCTTTGTACTCTAAAGTTTGTTCTGCCACCGTTGATTTTAGATTGGCACTTTTGCAGCTGACCAAAGTGGTGAGATTACTTAAAACAAGGACTTCCTGGGCAAATATATCACCGTTGATCTAGTTTGGCTCTACAGAGCCCTGGCAACGAAAGGCCTCTGGGCAGACTGGGCTAGCAAAAATGAATGTGCATGCAGATATTTATAATGCCGCTCTGTTATTTTTAATGCACGGTACATTCAGCATTTTCTTCCCTTTATAGTGGAAGATCATTTAGATGTTTCTTTGAAGACTAATTTAGGAATGTTGGCAAAGGCTAGTTAGTGTAACATGTGCAATTTATTATGTTAACAATGTCTGATGAAACAACAAATATGAATAATCCTGCCGAGTACAGAGAAAACAAATGCACTCTTTTTATGCTGTAGTTTGATCTGATCTTGGTAGACTACAGTTAATATATTTTGAAACAAAATATGCATGGCAAACTGTTTTCATAAGACTCTAATAAAAGTCTTTTTCTTTCTCATTTTTACTTTGCCCTCTCTCTCAATCTTCCCTTTGTTTTGTTCAATTTAAAAAAATAGAAAACATGTATTTTACCATCTGTAAAAAACCTAAATTCTCCTCAGCTGCTGCTGTTGTTAAAATGCTGGAACTCCATTCCAGTAGGTTTCTGTTCACCCTATGCACAATAAATAATATAGCATGGAAAAGAGTCCAAAATTCAATGTAAATCACAGAGATATTAATAAATTCTGTGTTTTCTTTTTTGGTAGCCAAACTGAGCAGCTAAGCAAGTTGGAGCTTCATTGCCTGAAGATGATTGAAATAGCACAAAGTAGGGCACAGTCAATAGTCAGGCAGTTAATACAGTGAGAAATCCATTTATGTTGTTGACTCAGTAATTTATTTGCTGTGCTGTTGATTTGATCTCTGCCAAGAGAGAGCTAAGGGCTTGGTCACAGCTTTGTTGAATGCGTTGTAAGGGCTTGCATAGAATGACGGGAAGAAAATGGTAATGGACAGGTCATGGTTGGGCTGGCTTGGAAAAAGCCAGGGAATTTGTGACTGTAAAAGTCAGACGACTCCTCTTCGTTCCTCAACTCTTCCAAATTGTGCCGGGCTTACTCCAGTGAGTTGAGTGTACTTCACCGATAGACCCCTTATGCCCATGTGGCATTGCACTAGGCAGGCCACTGTGTAGCCTTAGAGCATTGTAGATTCACTTCCATCTGCCTTAGAGAAATACTTTCTCAAGTTTCAGTCTTTCTGCTTAAAACTTTCCACTGCTCACTAGGGGAGATTCAGAAGTGTCAGTCCCATTGATTTTCCTTTTTTTTTGTTTGTTTGTTCCTAATTCTGTTAGATGATTTTTTTAAAAAACCCTCCTTCCTGATTGCTAGCTGCCAACAGGGTAGCTAGTGCCATGGCACTGGAGGAGGCCAGCAAATGAACCCATGTGTAAATGAATGGCATTAACCATCAAATTAACTTCCTCAGCAGTGGGGAATACCGTACTTCATTAAAGTTCCACTCCTATTGTCAATTTGCATCTAATTTACAATTTTAGTTTAGGAAAGTTTATCCCTGTTTTTTGTTAGCTAGATTAACTTTAAACACAGTACTTAAATTATGTTTTTTGGATCTTTCAGCAAGTCACAGTGGCTGCCAGTTCTCTAGAAATGAGCAAACTGACTGTTTCTTATGAAACATATTATTTGTTTGAAATTTGCACTGGGCATGGCCATGTGTTTGTACATATGCTTCAAGATGGATCTGCTCTCTGTTCATAAATTACAAAATTGCTTTTCATTACTCCCTATGAATTCATCCTGAGTTTGATGTTAGTTCAAGATCCAGTGAGATTTCAAGGAAGAAATGAAATTATTTCATATCTATTTGCCATGACTGCTGAACTCTTTGATAACAATAATCAGCCTCTGAAGGTAACCAGCAAAAAAACCCCACCCTGTAGCGTTATCTGTGGGTTTTTTTGCCAAATGTGTTGCACAAAATATGTTTTTATTTTTCTACACTTTTCATTGGTAAGAAATCTGGGCCTTCTGTTGCCTAGAAAACTTGATAAATGAATGGAGAGGCAATGAAATGAGGGCTTGAGGGATAACTGGAGGCTGGGAGTTTTTCAAAGTAAAGGATGTTAATCAGACTGCTTAAAATATATTGTTATCAAAGACTGAACAAATGAACATTTTGAGTAAAGGAAGTTTTTAATTTAACTTCTTGTTGAACAAATATACTTAATTTATTTTCCAATAAACTGTCCTGTTTCTGAAGTTTAGAAAGAGAAGGAAAAAAGAGTATGTTCAGACCTTTCTTTTACATTTAAAAAAGGCAGGGAGAAATTGAAAGTGTAATGTCCTGTATGCCTTGAAGTGTCAATTATACATTTTATGTAACATACATTGGCAAACAGAAATACATGTGACAGAGGCCAGATACCACCGGTGCCTTCACATCTGAGAAGACTTTGCTCTATTTGCAAGCTAGTGTGTGGACTATTGTGGTGAACTACCCATTTTGACTAAATTTACTGTGTACACATTCTGCCCATTCTAGCCTTGAGATCTGAAATCTATAGCTTTGGCAATGCTGCTAAACAAAACGGAAAAAAGGAAGAAATCTAGAGATTCAGGACAGCAACCTTTTTCATCAGGGTACTGACACATGTGTCTAAATTCCTCTGAAGCTGACCAAACACATAAATGTTTATTGAATTAAGGCTCAAACTACATGGGACAGAGTTAAGCTTGTTTCGGATGAAAATTATCCTTTCATGCATTTGTTATCACATAAGAATTTTGACTCATATCAAGAGACAGTAGCTAATAAACATAAAACATTTTTCTTTTAAACATGTTTGCTTGTCTTCTTCCTCAGAATATAGATTTGCTTCCCCAGGAAAATGGAGACATCCAAATGGCAGCTCAGGAATGGCACTTCCTTTTTAGCCCAGTTGTGCCAATACTTCTATTAAATATTTTATTGCAGCAGTGATGAGAAATCTCTCATCTCTGATAGTGTGTAATATGTTACATATAGGGTAGATGTGAGCTGAAGTAAAACCAAAGTGAAATGGCCAGTGCCTTAGAAATGTACCTGGTACCTTCTTTCTGGTCACACTTGCTATTCTAGTTGAATATTTTCTTCAGTCAAATGTCATATCTGGAACAGGTACTATAAACCGTAGAATTTTTTATGTATGATATTTGAAAAATTGCTCTTGCTTGCTCAGGCTAACTGCTGAAGCCGGTCAGAGTAGTATTTCTGTCAGCACAAATTAATTTAAAGGCCTCCTGTGTAATAATAATAGCTTTAAATTGTTTATAAGGTTGATTTTAATAAACACTGCATAACATAGAGCAGTGGCCAGCATAACCAGTTGATTCAGTGCCAAGACAATATCATCTTTCACTAGTGCTCTGAAGAAATAGCACAAACAATGAAGATGTCTGAGGTATGTCACAATACCTTGATCAAAAAGAATGTGTTATTTAAATATTATAATAAGCTGAATGATGTCTTTTGAAATAGCATGATTTTAATTCAAAAACATCTGCTTGAAAGTCCAAAGAGATTAGAAATGTCCGTTTATGAAAACATACTAATTAAAGGCTCTAAATACTTAGAATAGTTCTATGCCTATGTAAGTTAGTCCAACTGATAGCAAAACTTGACATGTTTCATATTATTTCAACTTCTTTTATTTGAACAAGGGAATGGATAAACAAAAGGAAACGATCCTGTTGTTTTTAAAATTTTGTGAAAATATAACCCGAACAGAGGTCAGTCTTGAAATGCATGGTCCATATGGCTCGGCTGACACAAGTAGCTGTAAGGATAACATCACTTTGTAGGAACAGTGGGACTCAGCTCTCTCCAGATCTGTGCAGTAGCAGACTGGAAAGAAAATGTAAGCCGAAGTGCTCCTTTATCCACCATTTTTAATGCCTCAGATATAGCTGAGTCAGTGGAAGCATAAACTACTGCAGCTTCTAGGTCTGTTAATAAAAATTCCAATAATAATTATCCTCTACTTCATATAAAACAATGGAGTAACTATTTTGTGTTTAGCCTGCAAGTCATCAGATGTCATTATTTATAAGCGGACTTCACAAGCAGCTATATTGTAGAGGAATGGAGAACCACTTGTGCTAATTGTGGTGTCATTATGTAGAAGAAACTGTTGTTTAGTTTGGTGCTTTACACTTTTACTAGCGAAGTATAATTCAGCTACGCTGGCTGAACATAGACCTTCCTGCTAAGTAGTCCACATTGTGGAATATTGTTTTCTGTATTCATTAGAATAAAGAAAGTTTAACAGCCCACATGCAGTAATGTAATGTTTCCTTGAAATGCTAGGAATATAATATATGTATATAGGTGAATGTCTGCACATTTCAGATTTATTTAGTGTCAAAAAAAAAAGGTGATCAAGACAAGGTCATTGGGTGAGTAATTTGTCCTGATAGCTACACACATTCTATGGCCTACATGCTGGGCACCATGAAAAAATTAATACAACCCAACAAAGAAGTCATCAGAGCTGTATCTCAAAAGGTATTTGGGCATCAAACCTGTAGGTTAACAAGGTAAGGTGTGCACATGTCCCAGCACAAGCTCACTCACGCTTCCATTTCTGTCTTGGCACATGCAGTATGGTATGTGCTAACACCAAGGATGCTGCTACAGCCAGAGACCTGCCTAACTTGGAGCCGGTGGTTCCTTAAATTGCCTTTGACCCATAACCAACTGTCTGGGCATTCTACATCCAGGGCAAAGGCAAACATGGGACCATAAATGAGTATTCAGAAGTAGATTGGAAATGCTTACAGGGCAGGCCTCTGTTCTCATTCGAGCGCCACTAACTGATCGTTGAGAAGTGGTAAGCAACTTGCTAAAGTTACTGATCAGTCTAATCATTCTTCGAATACTTTCAGCTGTGATTTAACCTTACTTTTCCAGCTGTTGCACTGAAAGCACACCAGCTAAGAGACCATTTGAGAAACTGCCCTTCTCACCTGCTAGATACTGTACTGATGGGAACCATGCTCTCCATGGTGGCCACGCATCATTAGGGACACATGGCTAGTCACAGGAGAAGAGCCCATGCCAGTCCTCTGGCATAGAATGGTATTTTCTGGTTGACTTCACACTAGATGGCCCCTAGACAGATTACCCGTGGCTGGAGGGCATATTAGGGTGCTACTCTCAACTGCATGTACCAAGTCTAAGTGTTGCAAAGCTTTACTTTCAGATATGTCCCAGGCTAACATCAGAAGACAAAAATGATCTGTCCATTCTCCCTGCATAATTGATAGAAAGACTTGAGCATCAAAGAATGAGATTCCAGAGCTCAACAACCAGATTGCAAAGCCACCAGGAATAGTCAGAAGCAAATGCTGAAGAGGCTGAGCTGACTCTCAGCTGCCCTGCACAGAACTGAGTCGATCCCGCATGCTGTTTTAATTACTATTAAGTATTTTGTGAAGTTAGGACTAAATCAGGACAACCTTGGGTGTAAAAACCTGAAAAGGATAACCCCTTATGATATCCAAACGCTTAGACAGTTCAGGCTGAGGTTCTGCCTGTTTTAAAGATGAGATTTACAGGCAGATCTCCATCTATTTGAGTGTTAAAACTAAATAATTAGTGTTCATTGTGTTATGTGGTATTCTGAGATGGAGCTTCCACAGGCTTTGTTATTAAATCTTTGTATTGTAGCCTATGTACTGTAGTTAAAGATGAGCAGTAACTGAATCTTTTACAAAGGATGTCCCTGCAATTTTCATTTTGCCCTGGACTGGATGAATCTTATGGGATTCACTGCTAGAGTGTGGCAGCTGGGAGAAGCTAGTGTCCTGACATGGCAGAAGTGACAATAGGCTGTAGAATAACTCTAAGCAAGAATCAGCACTTCAGCCTTTACTCACACAGTATGAATTGCACATCTAACGGAGCTGACTGCAATTCTGAAGTAGATGATTTGATTTAAATAAATATTGATAAAATCTGCGTATTTTACCTTTCTGCTCTCCCACTTGAAGCTGCAAATTCCTACTCCCTGTTTCAGCTGCTGTATTGGGTTTGCACGGCCAGGTTTTGGTAGCGGGGGTGCTGCAGGGGTGGTTTCTGTGAGCAGCTGCCAGAAGCTTCATGGTGGTGGCGTGTTGATGGTTGGACTTGATGATCTTAAAAGTCTTTTCCAACCTTAATGATTCTGTGATTCTGTGATTCTCTGATGTCCCACAGAGCCAGTGCCAGCGGCTCCAAGAGGGACCCGCTGCTGGCCAAGGCCGAGCCCATCGGCGACGGGGGCAGCGCCGCTGGGAGAGCAGAGCTGAGAAGGGGAAAAACCTGCGCAACAGCAACTGCAGCCGGAGAGAGGAGTGAGAACATGGGGGAGAACAGCCCTGCAGCCCCCAGCCCAGAGCAGGAGGGGCAGGAGGGGCTCCAGGCGCCGGGGCAGAGGGTCCCCGGCAGCCCCTGGGGAAGCCCACGGGGAGGCCGGCTGTGCCCCTGCGGCCATGGAGCTCCCCGGGGGAGCAGATCTGCACCCGCCCCTGGGAAGGCCCCACGCCGGACCAGGGGGATGCCCGAAGGAGGCTGTGACCCCATGGGCAGCCCACGCTGGGGCCGGCTCCTGGCAGGGCCTGTGGCCCCGTGGGGAGAGAGAGGAGCCCCGGCTGGAGCAGGGTTGCTGGCAGCACTTGTGACCCGCAGGGGACAGAGGGTGAGGAGGCCTCCCCCTGAGGAGGAAGGAGCGGCAGAGACCAGGTGTGATGAATTGACCACAAGCCCCATTCCCCGTCCCCCTGCGCCGCTCGGGGAGGAGGGTGAAAACATTGGGAGTAAAGTTAAGCTCAGGAGGAAGGAAGGGGTGGGGGGAAGGTGTTTTTAAGATTTGTTTTTATTCTCATTATCCTACTCTGATTTGATTAATAACAAATTAATTTCTCCAAGTCAAGACTCTTTTGCCCGTGATGGTAATTGGTGACTGATCTCTCCCTGTCCTTATCTGGACCCACCAGCCTTTTGTTATGTTTTTTCTCCCCTGTCCAGCTGTGGAGGGGGAGTGATAGAGCTGCTTTAGTGGGCACCTGGCATCTGGCCAGGGTCAACCCACCACAGTTTCACATCAAAAGGACTTTTCATAGATAAAACTGACCACACATCTTCCAAAATAACTGTTTATGGAGACTCAGTTCCTGATGTTTGACACTTGAGACATCAGTGGTAATAAGAAAAAAGCAGTCACATTTGTGTAGAAGAAGAAAGAATAAAAGATGGGTGTAAGATGGACATAAGATGAACATAAGGTGGACAACAAGGGAGTTATGAAAGTACAACCACAGAAATCGGATACATCACTAGGGACATCACATACTTTAAGACTTAGTTTTTTAAGCCTGATGGATCTAGAAGTTGAGGTGACTCTTCAAGCAATATCTTTAAAAGGTATCTTTAAAACCGATGCTGAGGTAATATAGTACAACAAGAGAATAAACATATAACCATAACTTACTCTGAAGTGGTGTTAAACAGCTGCCGAAACACTGGTTTTCAGTCTCAGGTAAATCTAACTGTTTTTCCTAATACAGGAGGAAAAGAGTTTGCAGCTGTCCTTGGTCAAATGTCAAGCCTTCCTACCAAGTACTTTTAGTTCTTGACGTTTGATGCCTTCCTCACAATATTAAGCATTTATTAATGATTCATAAAAGGTAAACCCCTGTTATTCTTTTTGCATACAGAGATTAAAAAAATTAGAAAGGCAAAAGCCCAGCTAGAGCTCAGTCTGGCCACAGTCGTAAAGGATAATAAAAAATGTTTTTACAAATATATTAACAACAAAAGGAGAGGCAAGGAGAATCTCCATCCCTTACTGGATATGGCGGGGAACATTGTCTCCAAGGACGAGGACAAGGCTGAGGTACTTAATGCCTTCTTCGCCTCAGTCTTTAATAGCCACTCCAGGTATCCACAGGATATTCAGCCCCCTGAGCTGGAAGACGGGGATGGAGAGCACAATGTACTCCTCATAATCCAGGAGGAAGCAGTCAAGGACATGCTAAGCCACCTGGACACCCACAAGTCTATGGGGCCTGATGGGATCCACCCAAGAGTACTGAGAGAGCTGGCAGAGGAGCTTGCCAAGCCACTCTCCATCGTTTATCAGCAGTCCTGGTTAACAGGGGAGGTCCCAGAAGACTGGAGGCTTGCCAATGTGACACCCGTCTACAAGAAAGGCCGGAAGGAGGATCCTGGGAACTACAAGCCTGTCAGCCTGACCTCTGTTCCAGGGAAGATTATGGAGCGGTTGGTTTTGAGAGTGCTCACAGGGCATCTGCAGAACAGCCAAAGGATCAGGCCCAGCCAGCATGGGTTCATGAAAGGCAGGTCCTGCTTGACCAACCTGATCTCCTTCTATGACCAGGTGACCCGCCTAGTGGATGAGGGAAAGGCTGTGGACGTTGTCTACCTGGGCTTTAGTAAAGCCTTTGACAGCGTCTCCCACAGCATTCTCCTGGAGAAACTGGCGGCTCGAGGCTTAGACGGGTTTACTCTTCGCTGGGTGAGGAACTGGCTGGATGGCCGAGCCCAGAGAGTTGTGGTGAATGGCGTTAAATCTGGCTGGCGGCCGGTCACGAGTGGTGTTCCCCAGGGCTCGGTTCTGGGGCTGGTCTTGTTCAATATCTTTATAGATGATCTGGATGAGGGAATTGAGTGCTCCCTCAGTAAGTTTGCAGATGACACCAAGCTGAGTGGGAGTGTTGATCTGCTGGAGGGTAGGAGGGCTCTGCAGAGGGATCTGGACAGGCTGGATCGATGGGCAGAGGCCAACTGTATGAGGTTTAATAAGGCCAAGTGCAGGGTCCTGCACTTTGGCCACAACAACCCCATGCAATGCTACAGGCTTGGGGAGGAGTGGCTGGAGAGCAGCCCGGCGGAAAGGGACCTGGGGGTGCTGGCTGACAGCCGGCTGAACATGAGCCGGCAGTGTGCCCAGGTGGCCAAGAAGGCCAACAGCGTCCTGGCCTGTATCAGGAATAGTGTGGCCAGCAGGAGCAGGGAAGTGATTGTGCCCCTGTACTCGGCACTGGTGAGGCCGCACCTTGAATACTGTGTTCAGTTTTGGGCCCCTCACTACAAGAAGGATGTTGAGGTGCTGGAGCGTGTCCAGAGAAGGGCAACGAAGCTGGTGAGGGGTCTGGAGCACATGTCTTATGAGGAGCGGCTGAGGGAACTGGGGTTGTTTAGTCTGGAGAAGAGGAGGCTGAGGGGAGACCTTATCGCTCTCTACAACTACCTGAAAGGGGGTTGTGGCGATGAGGGTGTTGGTCTCTTCTCCCAAGTAACTAGTGATAGGACAAGAGGAAATGGCCTCAAGTTGCGCCAGGGGAGGTTTAGATTGGATATTAGGAAAAATTTCTTCACTGAGAGGGTGGTCAGGCATTGGAACAGGCTGCCCAGGGAGGTGGTGGAGTCGCCATCCCTGGAAGTGTTCAAAAAACGTGTGGATGTGGCGCTTCAGGACATGGTTTAGGGGACATGGTGGTTCTGGATTAATGGTTGGACTTGATGATCTTAAAGGTCCTTTCCAACCTAGTGATTCTGTGATTCTGTGATTCTGTGATTAAAGTATGTGATGGACTCTCCCCCCTTCAAGATATGAACCACTGTTAAGACCTCATTTATCTGGAAAACTTTCAGTCAATGAAACTCATTTACATAAAGTAAGATTTAGAAATCAGAATAATAAGATTAGTTCCACTGGGAACTATACAATTCTCACCATCACTTTCCAGTCCGAATCCAACCCTTTTCCCTGCACTTTCTGCCTATCTTTCCAATCTGGATTTTGCTAGTATTTGTTAATACTAAACTAAAAATAAATACACATCTCCCTTTATGGGAGAAATAATGTTTAAATAACTACATTGTTTATTTTTACCTTTGGAAGTCATTCAGATATACCATTGCCATGGATATAGTATTAAACATCAACCGAACAGACTAATAATAACACACAGCTGTTAGACTAGTACTCTGCAGATCTCAAGGTGCTTTATAAATGGAGTCCATGTAATTGCTCTCTTTGGACAGACACAGGAGTTGTTAGAACAAAAAACTCAGATTATTTTTTCCCATGAACAGTCATATGCCAGTAGTAGAAATCAGTTTGCTGGATTCCCAGGCCGTATCTAACTAGGCTGTCTTTGAACAGTTGATACAAAACCTATTGCAGCCATAATCTAATTGGCTTTTGCTAGAAAACTTTTTGATGGAAATGAGACTTAATTCTTACAAGCATGCCACTGAAACTGTTCCTCAGCTGTAGGGGCCAGATCACTATTTTTTAAGGACTATTTTTCTACTTTGGGAATGGCTCTGCATTCCTGGCCAATAGCTCTGAGCATACTCTGCCAGTTCTGTGGGCTGGGACAACTGGCCAAAAGCCCACTGGCGGCAAACTGGGAGCACCGTGAGTATCTCTGAGTGAGAGACTCATCTTGGAAGCACCTCTGCATTGTACAGAACAGAGAGTCCTGGAAAAGAAGAGAAAAAACCAAAGAACCAGATAGAAAAGTCTCCTTTTTAGCACAGTTTTCCATGAGGATTTTTAACACAACGATCATTGCTTTGGGCACACAGATACAACCAACCAAAAGTCTCCAGTGAAAGCTTACTGGATTCAGCAATGTCATAATGATGTAAATGCAACTGAAAAGACTCTTTAATAGACTTTTTAGTTTAACCGGGTGTCTTTTCCATAATATTATCTACTGGTTATGGCAAGACACTGGGAGTTTGGATTGCTTCATAACCCTAGGATCTGCCATATTTATTCACTTGCAGAATACTTAAATTAATGCTCCCCAACCTCTCAGGAGCCTTTTCATACCTCAGTAACATTTGTACAGTTCCTGAAGGATTACCAGGTGAAAGATGTGTTAAAAAGCAAAATACTGCAATTATCTGCAGCAGTAAATACAGCCCAATATGTAATTCAGATTGAGGCAAACGGTTGGCCTAAATACATGACCTGAGTACCAACTTGAGGCTCCAGCATAAGCATGTTCCAAGGAAGCACATGGCAAAGGAAACATTACTTCAGATCCATATTAAGAAAAAAGTTTGAATGAGATCTGATTTCAAATAACACAGTTGATGACACTGACCTTTGGAGCTGGAGGTCTGTGCAAATGTTTACTTAGAAAACTGAGCTTGCTGACCTCTGTTCAATTCCATGACTACATTACCAGTTGGTGGCTTACGGCTAGTGCTGAACATGGCACGGTTCAACACATGGGGGTTATTCTGCATGACCAGAACAAAACAGTTGATTTGCATTAAAAAAATCTATGGTGAAGCTTGCTCAGAACCTACCCATGTGTTGTGGTTTAACCCCAACCGGCAGCTAAGCACCATGCAGCCGCTTGCTTGCTTCCCCCACAGTGGGATGGGGGAGAGAATCAGGAGAGTAAAAGTGAGAAAACTCGTGGGTTGAGATAAAGACAGTTTAACAGGTAAAGCAAAAGCCGCGCACACAAGCAAAAAACCAAGGAATCCGTTCCCCACTCCCCACGGACAGGCAGGGGTTCAGCCATCTCCAGGGAAGCAGGGCTGCATCACACGTAACGGTTACTTGGGAAGAGAAACACCGTAACTCTGAATGACATTGTCCCCCCTCTTCCTTCTTCTTCATCCCAGCTTTATATACTGAGCATGATAATGTATGGTATGGAATACCCCTTTGGCCAGCCTGGGTCAGCTGTCCTGGCTGTGCCCCCTCCCAGCTCCCCGTGCACCCCCAGCCTGCTCACTGGCAGCCCAGCACAAGAAGCTGGACTGTCCTTGACTGCTCAGCAACAACTGAAAACGTCAGTATGTTATCAACATTATTTTAATCCCAAATCCAAAACATAGCCTCATACTAGCTTCTATGAATAAAATTAACTTTATCCCAGCTGAGACCTGCACACCATGGTAATTCAGTAAGCAAGACTTACTTGCCCATTTTGGTAAATGGATAGAAAGAAAGAATATTGGTCAAAGTCCTCCACTGGTTTGTGTGGGTTCACTACCATTGGAGCTAATGGAATGGGGCCTGCATATGTTATGCAAGGTGTAACTCATTATATGTTCATGGAGTATAAGACCGACGAGACCAGTGTGATCAGTTATTTTGATCTCCTGCTTAATACAGGCCACAGGACTTCCCTGAATCCTTGCAAACACAAACCTCTCTTTTCTATAGAATGCAAAACCATAAACGTATATGTTACTCGGAGGTACATTTGTTTATATTACATAAGGTTCTGTGAATAATTTGGATTTGTTCTGTTGGACTGTTAAGTGAAATGGAGCTGTTCTATCTCAACTGGATCACAAATGAAACACCCTATAATATGCATAGAAGCACTCGTATGGTATAAATAATATTTTTAATCAGTCATTGAAATAATAATATAAAGTTCACTTTATGAACATTTGAAAAATAAATGTCTTCACCTCCCTTCATTGGACTTTAAAGGAGGAAAGTTTTACATTCCCTGTGAAAAAAATAAAGTAAAAAATGTTTAGAGAAAGGAGCAATCTGACTGGTTAGAGATCACAAATCGCTAATAATAATAAGCTCTGAATATCAGATGCCAAACAGCTGCAGAACCTCTTAAACCTAATTCCTCTTTCTTGGAGGATACGGCAAGTTTGGAAAAGAGAGGACTGCCAAACCCACCATGAAATGTAGGCAGAAATTTTTCTTTGAATAAATCACTGTCACCCTTGATAAAACCATATACAAGTATCTTGGCATGAGAGAATGCTGCAAATTGCTGTGCAGAATGAAGACAGAGCCCATGAAGCCTGCAAACAGAAAACACAAACCCAGCCCAAACAGTCCAGAAAGCAACCCACTCAAAAGCAGGAGGTGATAGATATAGAGTTTATTGGATATATCGCTCGATATTGCATGCTGTCCCATTACATGACAAGGTACTGTGCAGTTTATTCCATTGCAGTTTGCCACCTGGTATAACAATGTATAAAATTCAAAGAGCAATTATTTGGAAAAGTCATATGAATGTTCAGAAAATATATGGAAGATGATTATGCCTGTGAGTCCTTTCCTCACACTTGCACTTTACAGGGCAGGTGTCAAAATTTCAATTTATATATGTAAGAATTACGGAAAGTTTTAAAATCCCAATATGGAATATTCATCCCTAGAAAGTGCCAAATGTCTCAACTTTACAGATACTGGAAAAGCCGTTCATTTACCACTCTTTGTCAGCCCCACTCATAGTCCTAGTACCCTCCAAAGAGTGTAAATACAGATCATTGCAGTAATTGTTATTTTTCATCACCTTGTGCTATGGAAACATGGTGTATTACAAAAAAAATATAGAGTATCCAGACTTCTAGAAACCTGCAGGAGAGTTATACAAGTCACAGTCTGTTAGCAGCATCTTAAATTCCTGCTTCAGAAAATATTTATGCTGTGGAGCACCTTTCTATGCCTTGATCTATTTGCACTTTATCTGATAGCAGAGCAGCAATGTAGTAAACTAAAATGTGAGACCTGCGAGTGCCTGGGGAACAACAGTTTTTGTTGGTTTAAAACATTTAAAAAAAACCCACTTTGTGCTTTCTTTTTGTTCCTTTTTTTCTCCTGCACCACTGGAAATAAGTTACATGTTGTCCTGTCATGGGGAGGCAAGACTGTACTAGAAAACGGTGTTTTCTTTCTGATTTACTCTGTCTGCTAAATCCAGGTTCCTTCTGCCAAGCTCCATCCAGAATTTTTAATTGATACAGACTAGTATGGTGGCAAAAATATTTATAGAGAGACAGGAAAGATTCCTCCTCAGTGAAGGAAGATGGGTTTGCAGAAAAACACTGGCCTGCACTATTGGAAAAGGCAGTTCAGTTCCAGTGATGCACAGGGTCGGAACCATTTGTCAAATCCAAGCCACGTAAGAGAAAACTGACTGATAGGGCTGATAGAAAATGGGTGAATAAGGAGGCATGTGGCTAAAATCCTGCTCCTCTGGAACCAGAGCACCCCTCCTGTTTAGGATTCACATTTCCAAATGCTTCTGCGGAGCTGGGGAGCCAGGGCTCAGTTCAACATTGAGCCTAGACCAGGGCTTTTTTCACAGCTGAAAAAAATATCGTTTCCTCCTCATTTGTCACTACCGACAACACGTCCATTACAGTAATTGTTTAGGATCAAGGCTCTCACCGTTCGAGTCTTTCTTCTGCGCAGGACTTTTGAAAGGATCAAATATGGCCCTGTAGCGTCACTGAGTGGGAGACAGGGAGGCTCAGGTGCCAGTGAATACTTAATGTGATCCAGATGAAGCTAAAAATAGCCCTTCCAGGAGAAGCCCCTCATGCTCACTCTTCAGCTCACGTAGCTGGTTTTGCCCGCATGCTGTCCGAGGGCAGCTGGCCCTCCTCCCACGTAACCCTCAAAACCAGCTCGGGCCTGGTGGCTGGGGTACTACTCCCAGGGCCTCCACATCTTCCGGAAGCACTAAAATGACAGTGGTGTTGGATAGAGGACAGGGAATGACCACATTTTGGCTGGAGCCCGTTCTGTAGGGTGTGGGGTGAGAGCAGGTTGAGCAGAGGAGTGTTTAATTTGTGCCTTCTGCCAGGGCACAGGGGTGACGTAAGCATGAAGAGCTCGGTGCTGCCAAAATGGAGGCAGCTGGGAGCTGAGGACCAAAGCTGAGGCACCTGGCGGATGTAATGTGGCCCTGAGGATCATGGACACTGGCTGCGCAAAGGTGCGGCAGCTGCCGAAAAAAAAGATGCTGTTGCATTAGAAGTACTGAGATGTAATTTGGGGTGAACATAGCTGGCTTAAGTTTTTATTTTGGGGTTTTCTCTTCCTCTGCGATGCTGGACAAGGCAGGACACCCCTTGGTTGGCCTGTGTCCCATTTGTACACTGGGATGGTAATAGTTATACACCCACACAGGTACACTAACAGGGAAATTGTGTCGCGATTGAAGACTTATGTTGGGCACGACAGAAAGAAGGAATTGTTTTATACAGTTACAACAGCTTTTTTATCATCTCTCTTTATTATCCTCTCACCATATTGTGAGAATACCCCAGGGCAAAATTCATTCTAATGAATGGAAATTTAGCAGTACTGGGTTACAGAAAACCTTTGTTAACCTTCCTTGTGAGACAACCATCAATAAAGCAAACGTGCCTTTGCCATTTTCATTGTCACGAGGAATGCCTGATGCCTTCACATTCATGTGAAGCAAACTTCCAGTCCACAGTCTCCAAGAGACTGGTGTCTGGAGCTGGCTTAGCAGAAGATCTTCCTGAAAGCGTTCCAGAAGAGCCTCATCCATGAGTACATGTTTTCCTCTGTCATTAGTCTTCAGTCTTGTACTGTGGATAAATTGGAAAATATGTATTATTTCCGAGGCTATATCTTTCCAGTTATGAAAACTGTGAGGTGTTCTGGCCAGAAATGAAAAATGTAAAACAGCTTGCATGGGTGTGTACATTAATGTCCTTCCTGCTTTGTCTCATCCCCCTCTTTCTGCTGTGCTCCTGCTGTACACCAGAGAGCAGCACTCCGGCACGTCTTGTGTGTTCTCATCAATGTGTTCACACACCTCCATGCTGGACCATCTCAAACGTAAGAATTTGTATCTCTCTGTAGTCCCTTTGCTATAATGATGAACAACGTTATTATACCGTTTCCTCTGATAGCTTTTATCTAGGCATTAGCTGGATTCATGGATTCCTAATTATTTGCTACTGGTGGCTGGCTCCTTGTTAATAATGATACTGCAGGTACATGCAGGTTACATAATAATCCAAAGAATTCCACAAATTATTGAACTTTTTCCCTGAAATTCTGAACTAAAATACAATACTAAACATCTCAGTGAAAAACTTTGTTGGTTTTGTTTTTTTCTTTTTTTCCTCTTTTTTTTTTTCTCTAGAATGTAGTATGCTGCTACAAAGGCATGCACTGAACAGAACCTTCCTTTTCTCTTTTTCTTCCTCAGCCTACTGCATGTTTTAATTTTCCAGTCCTTCCTAGTTTTGCTTGTTTTTTTGGGGTATGGGGTTTTTGGGTGTTTGTATTGTTTTGTTTTGTTTAATTGCTGCCATGGATTTTGCTGAGATGTGAACATTTTCTGCATAACAATGCAAATGCCTAGTTTTTCCTTGGCTGTCTTCCTCTCTTAAAATATTTCCTATTGTCTTCAGCAATGCCCTGGACTACAATGACACTACTGTTATTTTCACTATACTTCAATATACTATATTTCACTACTGTTATATCACTGAAGAGCCCTAGTCACATATTACACCACAAAGTAATTTATGCCAGGGTGAAAGATAATATCTGGCTCTGAAATTGTATTAACATTTAGACAGGTCAAATTTTAAAATTATTTTAAAATGGCTTGTTGCATAAAATGACCTTTAGCAGACTCCAGTCATGGATTACAACATAGTATAGATCATCTTTCAGCAACATCATAATGCTTTGGTAATATAACAGAAGTGCTAGTATCCCATTGCCTCCTTCCTGTTTTTTATCCAGGACCAAATTAAGTTTGGGTGCCTGCTCAAAACCCAGAGAACCAGGTGAGGCTGGTCAGAGGTGGAAAGCAGAAGACAAAAAAGGAAAGTTTGGACCACCTAGCTCTGAGGGGCCTCTGCTGGCTGGGGCATAGCTGGGAAAGTCTGGTTTCAGTTTTTCACTCTCCTGCATATTTTTCTGTGTGACCCTTGTGGGCCACATCATTCCTGATCACCAGACCAAGAGAAACAGTTCAGCTTTGCAGTGCTGTGCATGGTATCGCTGACTTCTAACTGAACCCTGGTAAGATCCACTGCTAGAGGTCAGGTATCTCTGCACAGCTGAACTCAGCAGTGATAGAGCACATTCTCTGGCTCTGGGGAACTGTCTGGCCATATCTACAGTATTGAATTCCCATAGCCTCCGAAGCATGGCAGGTACATCCAAACTACCTACCAAGAGTGGTCTTGAGTCCTGGCTAAACTTTGAGCTGAGGGTTGTTTGGGAAGTTTTGTCAGAGACTTGTTCTAAAAATTAAAAAGAACAGAGCATCAAGTTCTCCTTCTGGTATAGACATAAGCAGTGCATGAGAAAAAATAGTCTCATACAATTCAGATCCCTTGAAACCACAGTGAGGAACAAAGGTCTTCCTAAAATGTTTAGGAGGAAACAGTGCTTCCGCAGCCACTTTTCTAGGACTCAGACACCACACTTTTTTCCACAGTGAGATGGCAACCTCTGAGCTCAACTTGCCCACAGGAATCTCTTTTAAAGTTCACCTACCCTTTCTAATCACGTGCAACCAGAGGAAGTTCAGAAGACCAAACATTGCAAAAATGAGGGATGAGCAAATGTGATTCTCTCCTCTCACTGGATATCCTTGATACCCTGCTTGCTAGGTCCAAAAGACTAGTTTTGCAGTCACAAAGACATGTTTCCATGGCTGGAAGGGTTGGAAAAGGCAGTAATGGATGGTGAGTTGACCAGAAGAGAGATGGGAAAATGCCAGTGTGGGGAGAGTGGTGCAGTCCAAAAAATGAGCACCTGGTTCTAGGTATTACATACTGTGTAGAAAGATTTCCCCCTTGGTTTCTATTTCTAAAGAGCAACAATCTGCTAGTCAGGAGGGGATAATCTCTGTCTTTAAAAGACCCCAAACTGTAGGATCTGGATACATGTTCGTATCGGGAGCACTCATTATAACAGGGTTAGGTTATGGCCTAGAGTGAAAAAGTGCCTTTTTTTTTTAATTGAACACCGGTGTCTTGCACTTGTATGGAGAGCTCCTCACACAAGGACAACAGTTAAAAAATGGGGAAAAAGTACACATGACATCGATCACGTATTATGCAAAGCAAGATAGGTAGGACTGTTGCAATCAGTCATTCTTCATAAAAGTTCACACTACTGAAGAGAGAACATCTCCTTTCTATTCTGAACAAAACTTTATTGTAGGAAGGGTTTTCTACAGTGAAACTAATAATGGAGATGTCAGGTGGACTTCTTTCATGCATTTTTTTTGTCCTTATGACATTTTCCTTTAGCAACAGAAGCTCAAGTAGTGCAGTGCTGAGTCTGATTCTAGCATGGTCCACAATCCCAGAATGGCATTGCCTGATTTTATCCTACATTCCCAGGGCTTGGGCTTCTTCAACAAGCAACAAGGGGCATTTTGGCAAGAATGCACCCTGGCAACAGCACAGAGGGTCATCAGCATCTCTATGGTAGTTGCCATACTGTAAGATTAAGACAAAGTCTAACTTCACAGTCTATGTAACTATGGCTTTCAAATAGCCTGGCTAGATTATCCCATATTCCTGCTATCTTCATTACTTACTACTGTGCAAGAAGTATTACATAATATCTCTGACTTGTAAACATTTGATTATAAATTCAAATACCTGTAAAATTCACAGTTAAATATTAGCCACAGATAGGTTGAAACACAGATGTTTCTTGCTGGAGTTAGTCCAGAAAGCCAGATTTAATGCCATGACTTCCCAGCAAGACAGTTACAGACTCCTGAATAACAGGAGAATGGCTGGGACCAGTCACGGCCTCTGTGTGTACTCAGGGAAAACTTACAACTCCTTGACTACAGTATCTGAAACTTTGCCATTGGTTATACTATACATTTATGTATCTCATTCCTACTTATTTCCATCCCTTCCCTGTCACCCATCTTACAACCCTCCTCACATCTTCCTTCTTTTGTGCACTTTGTTGGGGATGTGCCATAACTACCCTGCTACACCCAGGGGCTTTAACAGCTCTCTACCCATTGATGCATACGCAGTGCTTTAATCCTTCATGTTCCTCCTGCTGTAGGATCTTCTGCCTCCATTGCCCTGCTCCCCTCCAAAGCTCTGGATCCAACACAGCTAACTACTATGGTGTCCTTTATTGAGTATGTCACAAACTAGGGATAAATGTGTTTATGAAGAATTTTTAAAATCATTCCATTGGTCATATACTGCAGTGCTTTTAAGGTACCTTGGAGGTGATTTCAAATTCCATCCTGTAGCACCTATTAGTGCAAGACCATGGAAGGTGTTTTCCTTATACCAAAGGTACCAGGCAACTGCATTCATTCATATTGGCTGCAAATGGACCGAGCAGCAATTTCCAAACTTCATGTATCTGACCAGAAACCTTGTGCCCAAAAAGTCTAGAAAATGAACATGTAAGCTCACTTGACACTGTACGATATCTCTTCCACGATATTTATTCCAGAATAAATGGCTAAACTTTACTAGTCACTCAAAACAGCAGGCAACTAACAACAGAAAATATCTTGCTTTGCTCCCCTTAAATCTCCTAAGCAATTATTTTCCCTGCTCCCTGAGCCCATGGATCAGTGGCAAATCCTCCAATATTATAACTGAGTTATAGCTGCAGAGATGTCAGTGTTGTTACTAACTTATCTGCCCAGAACAACTAGTGCCTGCTTTTCTGTTTGGCTAAATAGTCTTGCCTTCATCCTACCTCAACATTTCCTGTGCATAAAGATAAAGCTGTTGTCTATGTTTGCCAACCCACTACTGTGACAGAAACCAACAGGAAAAACATAAAGCCAGCAACTAGAAACAGTTGGCTGCTCACTGCAAAGACCTTTGGAATGCAAAGATCGTTCATTGCAATAGGACTTCCAGGCATATGAACATAGGTTGGAACTTACTACCTTCAGTCTCCTGAGCCTGACAAGAGATTATGAGGATGACAATTTAAGGAGGAAATTGTTTATTTGTGATAGAAACTGGGGGAAAAACAAACCCTTGGTTACTTTTTGAACTATGAGCAGGATTTAACAAAGCAGCTTTCAGAGACATTTCCCTTATCAAAATGTCTTGCAAAATCTGAGAGTGAGCAATGGTTGGAGAACTCACAACTTTTTAGAACTGCAGCTAAACATGTGAAAAGGCAGCCCAAGAACTGGCAAAAACCTGGTTTTCCGTGAGTGGGGAGTTGACTGGGAAACCTTGCAATGACCCAGGAGTCGGTGGGAAAGGACAGGGAGATTAATGTGATTCTGAACAGACAAACATCCCTTACGGAAAACGTACTACACTGAAGCTTCCCTCCCACTCTCTCTCTTCCTTGACATCATCCTGCAACCTCAAGTGGCTCCGTCTCTGGAACCTCACTCCTCCAAAGACTCATGATACTGGAAGAGCAAGATCCTCAAGGACCCAAAATACAATTCCTTCTCACAAGGCACTGGCCACAGCAGTGCCCATCTTAGATCCCTCCAACCCAAATAAGACTTTATTGCTGCATCAATATTGCTTCCAGCTTTTCAGATTCCTGAAAGGTCATCATGCAGAAAACCCACAGCCACAAACAGCTGTAGTCTGTAATGTTCAGAGCTGTGGGAGCTGTCTGCATTGCGCTGTCACTGATAAGTTCAAATCATAGTATTTGCCCCATTTTCCTTTTTTCTTTTTTTTTTAATTTATAGTGCTCACAGCATGTATTCACTATTTTCCCATGTTTGCATCTTTGCACTTTCAGTTTTCAAAAAAACCCCAATCGCTTTTACTCATTGCTGTAATTTTAGTTTTAATTTAGTGATAATGGTTTGAAGCTACTGAAAAAAATAATTTTTTTTTAGATCCTTATTTGCAGGAGTTGGAAAGTTTGTGGTGCACTCCAGGAGACCAGTTTAATGTTCTTCAAAAGCAATCTAACTTGCACTCAAGACAATCACTCCAGAAAATGAACTAATGGGTGGTAAATGGTTCAAAACCATGCTAATTCTCCAAATCAGAATGCTTACATAGTCCAAGCAGTGTCATCTTATCTGCTTTGTCTAAGTGCATGTTCCAGTGCCATTCTGACATTATCCAGATAATTATTAAGGTAATAGTTGTTTATTGTTATCATTGTTGTTATTTTTGTTGTTGTTGTTGTTATTCAGTAAATATTTAATCAAGAAGAACATAAGGCTAATTGGCAGTAACTCTATCATCAGACTAACCAAGGCCTGGACACAGACCCACTACTGTCACCCAATCATCCACATAGTTAAATTGGCTCTCTGGTACTTTTTTTGGCACCAAACACCCTCCCAGATAATGCCTTGGCACAATTTAGATAACACAGGCTAGGGACCACCCCTCTCTCTGTTTTGGAGGGGTGACAAAGCCCCGCAGTATGAATGGAGTCATGCCATGCCAGATGGCCTCAGGGACAAATAACAGTCCTTGGCCCATTTAATTTCCTAGTGCAGATGTTGTTCCTTTCTCTGTAGTGGACTTGAGACCTCATTTCATTAAAAATAGAGGAAAAGCTGCTGCAGCCCTAACACTGTGCATCAGATCATTAAGAAATCCTTCTGGAACTGCCTGATTAATCCTTTGTTATCCAGAGTTTCTGCTGGCAGCCTGTCACTGCCTCTCATCCTAATCCTGTGGCACAACCCCTTCCCATCACGTAACACTTAGTTCATCCGCCCAGAAGGGCACCGCGCGGGGTGAGGTGTCTTCAGGAGTGTGCTGTGAGAGTGTTCAGTCTGGACTGGGAAGGCCTGTAAGTAACATGTAATAAATGTATGGGCAGGCTATTTCCCATCACATACAAAAAAATATACAGAGAAAGACTGGTCTAAAAGGCTTTTGGTTTTGATGTCCTGCACTCAGAAGTTACAGAATGAAGCAAAGTGACATTTACAACTGTCATATGAAGTCAGTACTATGTATTCTTTAACTGCAAAATAAAAAACTTCTTTCTCATAAGGTACCTCTTTCACCTGGGATGAGTCCCAAATATATAAGGTGATATTTAGGACCAATACTCAACCTGATTCCAGTTATCTCAAGATGATGCACCTCCTTTTTCTGTTTGCATCACACCTTTCAGCCTACTCCAAAGTACTAAAGTGTTTTCTTGAAGGGCCCTTCTAGAAATCAGTTTGCAAACTCATTTTCTCTGTTGGTGGAATTGTCTTGAAATATAGGAGACACAGAGAGTCCTACTGTTAAAGTGCAGCCTGGGCTGTGGGGAGGACTTTTATTTGTGGCCAAAAATTCTTCTGTCTCTTCTCACAAGTAGGACTTAGTTTTTTACCATCATCCCCATTCTTGCCTTTTCCACTTGTTTCACTTATGTCTACACAACAATCTTGCTTTTTTTTCCTGATTTCAGTTTTAGACTCCTACCCCAGTAAGTCATTGCCGTGGTTTAATGTATATGTAAGTCAATTTGCACAAGGGGGATCCCACTCTCCCTCCATACCCCAAACATGCTCCTTCACCTATCCTTAACTGCAGTTGTCAGTTCTTCTCCCATATCCAAAAGCCTATGAATGCTACTAGTGTTTGGTGAACAAGTCACCTGCATTTTTCAGCACGGGACAAGAAATGGGTTTTCATTATTTTAAAAAATAATTGCTGTGTTCACCTAAGATCTCCTAATACTATTTTATTTCAGGCTAACACCCATCACTGAAAATCACAATGCTGGTTGTGACAGTGTAGAAAAATCATAACAAAGTCAGAATAGTGCTATTTTCTAGCAAACATCTGATTTTCTCTTTATAAGCAGAAGCTTGCACTTGTCTGAAGGAACCTAGGGCTTCCATGTTACATTTATATCTTCTGTCCTACCAAAAGACTACCTCATCTACTGGAACAAAGGCTACATGCTGAGAGGAACACATCTATCTTCATGATGTATGTTTGGCCCGAAGCCTGAAGCCACAGCTCTATAGCTGGAGATGGTTCAGTAGGTTTGGTAGAATGGTTGTTAAAATTGACTGCCAAGTCCTGAGCCAGCTGCTAAAAGCTGCCTCCAGCAAGCACTGCTCCTGGTGGTTCCTGTCCTCTCTCATTATGTTCAGAGCTTGCTCCTCCCTCTACTGCCACCCACTTGTTTGTGCTTGGGTTTGGAGTCCCTAGTTGTACTCTATGGCCCCATGTGCACTTGCAGTGCTCTCATCACCTCAGAGTCTTTTGTGATGTTGGCCACATGGCCTTTGTGACCTCTTTGGCCTTGCCACTGAGTTTGAAGAAGGATGCAGCCAGACCATGCAGCCTCCTTCACTGAGAGGTAGCAGGCACTGGACTCTGGAGGGAGGGCTTTTGATGCTTTTTCTCCTTTAGGGCATAGGAAAACAGGCTAATTAAAACCAGTGAACACGGGGAGGTGTTAGCTGCTGCCTCACACATTGGGTTTATAGGCTGAATCTTGTTCTCTTTAGGCTTCCAGATTTTTCTCAGTTACTATTTCTCCTCTCACATACTCACTGTTTCTTCTGTCATACACTCACTGCTTGTGCCTGCCCTTTGGAAAAACGTTTCTACAGTCCTGCACTTCATCAGTACAATAATTAGTTCAGGCTTCCCTGTTAGACATAACGAGCTAGTGTGAGGCACGGAGAAAAGAAAAGGAAGTCTTCTTGATTTCAATAAGCTTTGAATGAGTTATTTTTCCTTGATGAATCCTGTTTTTTCCTCTTCTTCTTTCACTTACTTTGGTATTCAATATGCGTGTGAGTGTGTGTGACTGTATGTTTGTGATCTCCATCTCCTAGACTTTTAGTGCTGAGAAGGATACAAATTTGGGAGATAAACTCTAAAGACATCATCGATGAAGCATTGAAGCCAATTCCGTGTTTTAATCCTGCATAAATTATCCTGGAACACAGCCCACATTTATGATGTGTGAGAGAATAGAAAAATAATGGGATTACTCAGAAGTTTCAGATGATTATAAACATATGGTGCAGGACGGTATAAGAACAAAACATACTGAGGGAAATATCATCAGTAAATGAAAGGTTAATAATGGAAAAAGTAAGTTTGGAACCTCATATGTGGCCTATTATCAAACATTACTGACATGAAAGAATTCCTGTAGAACTGTTAAAAGTGGACAGCTAGTAGTTTAATGATTGTAACAAGAAAACTTTAAGGCATTGGAAAGGAAACTATATGATTATAAAAGAACTCATCACATATTTAAGTCTCCTATGAAAAATGGTAGTTTTGTGCCTGAGGTTCCGGACTGGGACTCAGATCTTGATTTATTTCCCAGTTCTGCTACAGATTTCCTCTGTGACCTTGGGCCAGTTACTTTGGGAGAAACATGTTAAAGCTCCTAAATGACTTATGAATCCAAGTCCCTTTTCCAAAAGGGGCATAGCAGCAGATTCACAAAGGGACAAACATGTGGGAATGCTGACTGTAACCAGGACTATCCCCAAAGAGAGAGTGCTGCACCATCACTTACCAGTTCTGAGCACCAGCAGGCCACTGTGCCCAGACGGCATGGGAGGGATCAGCTGCCATCTGACCTCCTGTTGGTACTGTGGAGCAGGCAGTCTTGGAAGCTGCTCCCTCTCATGGTTTCCAGCTTCTGTTCAGTTTTCATGGGTGGCTCATCTCTGGGAGAGGCTTAGATGTGGTGCCTGGATCTGTGCAGGCAGAAGCCAGGAGTGACATGGTCAGTAGGTTTACCCTGCGAAACATGGCCGCCTGGCTCTTGGCATCCTGCTTGAGTCAAAAAAGAATGAACCAGGAATAACCATCTCTCTCAAGGGCAAGTGTGTGAAACCTTCCATCTGGTTCACTGCCCACCCAAGACCCTCAGCCTCAGAGCTCAAACCTAACTTCCCCAAAGTCCAAGAGAACTGGGAAGAAAGAGGGGCAGGGGCATGCTGCCCTCACTTGCCCTCAGTCTGTGAAGCATTCAGCTGGATATAGTTGTAGCAAAAATACAGGGATTTCCTTTTCTTGCTTAGATCCTCGGGCTTCAATATCAGCACTAGGAATGAAATAAGTGTTTATTTGTTTGCCAGTACAGGAATTAGCTTCCTAAGGAAACTTACATAGCAACCAAGCAAGCATGTAAACTTGAAGCACCTAAGTGTTGTTGCCTCCAGATTGCAGACAGCTTTGAAAAATGGACCCTTTTTGCTGTTCCCAGCTTGTGAAATACAAATAGCAATAGCAGAATATTCCTTGTCTCCCTCATCCTGTATTAGTCCATGCTGTACATAGTCTCACAACTCACATACAAAATAGGAATGCAAGAAGTAATAAACCTGTAATGTAGGTGGGGGAGCCAAGGATGGATATTTGCTCTAGCTTTCCATATGCTATAACAATGATAAAAGGATCTTACAGGCATTTCTTTCTCCCCTTAATTTGTAGTATGGTCATAACTCAGAAACTACTTTGGACAGGATTCACAAACTGCTGTGTCTGTATAAAGTCAATTGAAAGTAAATAACATACTTTCCACTTCAGTCTCTTGGATATCTCCATTTGCCATGGTTTGTTTCATTCTGCATGGAAGTATATGAAGGTTCAGGTATGTGGTAGATCACAAAAGTGAAGAATATTAGGTTTCTGAGAATCAAAAATGTCCTAGCAGAGAATCTCCCTTAAAAGCATATATTGTCTTGTCAGTGGTTTTGGCATAAGCAAAAGTTACATACAAAACACATGAAAAAAATTTAGTAAAGAGGTAAAGGTGTATGCTTATCATTCAAAATGGAATATTTTAGCAATCTATGTTTGCTGACAGGAGTGGGGAAGTACAAAGGAGTTCAGAAACATCAAGGCAAATATTTTCATTTCCACCAAAACATTTTCAACCTGTGAGTCTCCACCTACACCTACTGGCTTCTCAGCAAAGCCAAGGAAGGCTGATCTCACTGCTAACTGAACTTGATGCACTAAAGGAAAACTATTATGAGTATTGACTGCTGCAAATTTACATTTCATTGAAGTAATTTGACTCTTCTGGGTGTGAGTAGGAACAATTTCAGATACACAAGTAGCTAAAGTCTTGGTTATTAGGTTAGGTTCTACATTCAGAAAAGAAATAGAAAGTTTCTGTCACTGTGACCTTCTGTATCTGCTTTTATAATCAATGTGATCAAAGCAGTCCACGTGTCAGGGGACAAGATTCCCTTCTGGAATATTTCCACAGCACTGGAGACAGCTGTTACCAAAACATATTTTTAAAAGCTGCAGGAAATCTGTCTGTAACTGATGTTTTTCCCAAGTTTTAAGTCTTGGAAGAATCTTTCTGATGTAAGTACATGTCTCTCTTCATTTGATGTATGTGCTTGTAAAGGGGAATCCTTTCAGCATCAGTTTGTCACTTATATTTGTTTGAAATCAATTTGGTAAAAATTATCTTTTTCTAAATCTGTTGGCTACTGTATTTGTCTGTGACAAACTACCATTGAGTCATAAGCTTCTAGGGCAAGGGGGTCATTATGATCATCCTGTCTGACCTTGGGCATAAGACACACCACAATTTCAGTGATTCCTGTAGAAAGCCTGTTACTTCTGGCTGATATGTTCATCGTCCTTCAGAGGGACAGTTTCCTGGACATTAGAATTCTCCTACTAGGACTGCCTCTAATAGGACTACAGATGCCAGGGAAACAGCTTAGTGGTTGTTGTGGCTCCTCCTGAACGTTCTGGCTGTGTCCCATTTGGGTCCTACATGCTTATTCTTAGAAGTGCTACTAGTTCTCATTCATTTTCCATTTATTTTTTCTTAAAAATTTGCTGTCTGTAAATTACCCAGCAGCACCATAGGAGAAACAAGGATACTGGAAACACTGGTTTTGGGTTAGGATTTTACAGTGCAGCCAAGAACTGGTGTCATCTAAGCATCAGACTGTGGTGAGTTACACTAATATGGCTCCAGATCACACCGACTGAAGAAGCAGAGGTTCCCTGCCTGTGGACCAGCCATCTCTTTTCACAGCTCAGTGAAACCCCATCTCTTTCTTCTGTCGTTGGCCGTACATAGCTATTCCCTCACTCCTGCAGTTTGGAGGTAAATGATGATCCTTTAAGACAGTTCTCTGCAGAATTTTGCTCCATGCTTTACTGAAGCATAAAATGCAGTGTGCATGGACTGCAGTGCTGTGGGCTTTTTTCTGGGTGCATAGCTGCATACCCTTGCCAGTGCAGACTCCCATGTCTATGGGAACTCTGAACAGGGCTTTCCAGTCTAATGAGTTTTGTGCCCAAAACTTGCATACCAGAACCTCTTTGCAGTGAACAGGGTTCAGAGTTATTGGCCCTGTGAACCATTTCACAGGCCATTGAGCACTCCCACCGGTAGACCATAAGCTTACTGTTTTGACACCCTGAGCCCTCTCCTTGCATGTCCTCCACTATCTTCAAACTCTCCATTTCCATCTATTTTTATTTTTTTCTGTGATAATACACTAAAGAAAGACCACTGTTGCCAGTTTTGTTTCCTTTATACTCAATCATTCTAAATCCAAAATCTAAGGTGATAAATATGGCAAATATGTTTTTAATTTAACCTGATGGATAACAATGTCTGAGGATCTTTCAACACTCCCTAGTAAGAAGTTCTTGCTCCAGTCTTATTTTCTGTTTATGAGAAATATATCTCACATCTATTTTAGTCTCTGTTTCCAAATCTCAATTTATTTGATTCAAGAGGTCGGAGCAGTTTTCTCTCAAATTTAAATAATTAAGTCTGTTCATAGATTAATTTATTCCATAGTCCGTGAACTTCCCTAATAAAGGCATATATTGTAGGTTCTTCTTCAATAAGAATGGTGAATAATTTTAAATGGCTGAACTGTGATTAATCTGGGACTCTATATGATTGACAGAAACATTCATCTTGTTCTATTTTAAATGAAAGTTCAGATCCTGTTGGAAAGATACGCTTTGTTTAAGAAGAAGCTATTGGCCTTAATTCACATATAACCAAATTACTTAACAGTTTTTATCAGGTCCAGTTTCCTGGCGTCTTCTCAGGTTAAAATAAAATTAATTTGTTCATAAATTTTTTGCTGGTTTGTTTTTTTGTTGCCCAGTTCTGTAACTGTGAAAGAGGTGGTATAGATTTCAGCTGATGTGAGTAGAAACCCATTAGTAAAAGAGAATGCCAGGTTTTAAGAAATGCATTACAGTCTTTCTAGAAAACAAGACATCAGAAAAGCTTTCAGAGTTAATTGTTCCTGAAAGTGAAATGGCTATTACTTAATGCCACAGGGTCCTCTGATCTTCCTGTGACCCTACATGAGTCTGTTTATTCATGTTTTCTTTAAAGATGGAGCCCTTCTGCCCTTTGATTTTGATATGCTCAGTACTTAAAGAGTAGAGTAGTAGAGACTACAAAACAAACGAGGTTGTCTGTGACTAATATTTTAATCCAGAGCCCTGGAATTCCTTGTGCATGATTGGAGCTGTTGCACAACAGGCTGACTGCAGACATTGCATCTCTGTGCTTCTCAGGGACCTACTGAATCTGTTTCTGAGACCTACATATTCTGTAAAGGTCACTGTACATAGGAAAGGTATTAACAGCTTTTCATTGCAGTTTCATCTAATAATTCTTTCTCAAGACTGAGTGTAGAACCAGAGAACATTAATAAATGGATAAGAATGAAATACATGGAAAAGAGTGAAACCCTACAAACATTGAAGAGAAAGACATTAACAGATAGCTGTTTTACCTTATACAATATACCTTGTGTTTTCCCAAATTTTCAGTTCTCTTGAGATACCTAACATGCATCTGGTCCAAAGCTTCCCTTTAGAGCAAACAGCTCCCTATCTGTATTTACTTCGTTTTGCATACAGAACAGACAACAGAAACCACACAGTGTGAATTTTAGGAACTTACCGAACCAGTCCTCCTAAATAAAGCGATTAAGTTACCAAATTCCTCAATAGAGACAGGTTTCCTTTAAAATCAAAGGAGTGAGAGCCTGTATTCATAACAGTAAGATAAAGCGTTAACTGCATTTGGACAACAGAAGTGAAGGGCAAAAAGCAACTGACTGCAGCTGATCAGAAAGCTAAAGATGCAGTGACTTCTACTGAGGCATCTTACCACTGACTGGGGGTGACCCAAGCTTTACAAGTTTGGAGATCATGTATCAGATTCAGGAAAGCCCACAGAAATTAGTATTACACCTCTCTAAAGTGGTCTTGAAAAATCTCTTAGGAACGTAGCTGTGTCTCATGTATCTAAGTCTGTCACAAGGTCTTGTGGCTCTTCATTGGGCCATACATGAAAGGAAAAGATCACAGTATGGGTTTGTTTTAAATGCTTTTCTCTGCCTGATTCATACATCCTGGTAAATGTGGGGCATTGTGTCAAAAAGAGGTTTTATAAGTGGTGACCTAAGAAATATCAACAGATCTGTTCATTCTGGAGGTACTGAAATACATGAAGTTTATGGTTTGTATGTTCAACAAAAGGGGTTAAATCCTGTCTTCTGCTGTACACAGCAGCTCCAGTGAAAAATTTTTGGATGAATTCTCTGAAATCAGAGAAAGCACAAATGTCCCATGCATATGAACAAGTATTTTGCAAATAGTAACAGCATTTAACAGTGGATATATATGTAGCTCATCTGGACAATAAAGACTACGAGAAGGACTGTATCCGGTGCCCGCTTCTCCTCAAGTCTTTGTAATGTGTCCCCCTTTATTCCTACTTCTTGCTTAGCTAATATACATTTTGAGTTTTTATGATGGGGATTCTGACTGCTAAATGGGCTTTAAGCAATCTTCATTGGCAAAACATCCAAAGAAAAATACGGTGGAAGAGTGATTAATCTTGTGGGCTTTACATGCCCCCTGGTGGAAAACCCTCAGTGCAGCCGTAAGGATTTCCTGCAAAAACATCTCTTGTAAACAGATGTGTGGTTCATGAAACGTATCTGAGTCGCATTCTCATTTGAGACACTGCACTATTATCGGTGTATAGCCCATGAATAAGAACACACAAGATCCCAAGTTACAAACGAGCACCTGGACTCATTTAAGTGCTGCTAGCATGATGTACATTGCTCGTACGGTATAAATTGCTGGCCTAAAATTTCTTGCAGGCAAATGATGCCAAGCTCTTAATATATATAAAATGAACTCTAGTAACTTAAGCAAAATAATCACAATTTTCCCCACAGTCTTTCCAGGATTTCAATCTGGAGGGTTTCGAAGGATACACAATACCTTGTTACAAACCATATAATGTTTTAAAAAGTATCCAACTGACAACCTTGGCTAACATCGTATCTTCTATCTAGATTACTTCAATATGTCATGTCCATATCACACCACTCTGTCCATGGTCCCAATGCCAAGGATTTCTGTCCTATCCAACCTTTCCATCTGGAAGCAATGAGCTTAATATTCTGGCTCTACCCCCGTAAAAGCTATGTCACAAAAAAGTAGCAGTCTTACGAACTGTTGTATACCCTGAAGACAAATTTGAGATCCACATAGCCTCTCGAAGTTCTATTCAGATTCATTTAAAGACAAGTTTTCCACTCTACTCCCATAAGACCTACAGCATACCATAAGACTGTGAGAGCGATTTGACAACGATTTATGCTTAAATCCTGTCCTAGACATGTCAAAGGACTGTGCTTAACAGATAATGAAGGGCTAGGATGTTCCTTTGGGGCAAAACACATTGTGTTATAAGATTTACTCTTAAGATGGCTGTTCTTTTCATTGCAATACCTCCAAAAGCCTAAAACAAAGGCAACAGAAGTTCTTTGTTTTCAAGTCTTTCCTTCACTTGTATAAAGTGAACATCAACCTCTCTAGGAGTACATTGTAAGTATGGAGAAAACAATGCAGCAGGTATCGCCCATCAGCTTGAGCTTTAGCTCTGACTCCACATTAATCAGAACAGTCTGGTGGCTGCAAACATCAGCGGTGCTCCCTTCACTGCTGCTGTGTGGAGGGATCGAGACCTGTTCTGAGGATGGTCCTCTTTAAATCGCTTTTTCCCCCATTTTCTTCCATTTATCACAGGGTGAGAAGGGTGGGACATCACTCTGAGTAGAGTTTTTATAAATGATGTCCTAAGAAATATCAAGAACTACCATAACACTGACTGTAAGTTGTTTTCATTTTCTCATAAGCCATTTTTCATCTCATTTTCTAGTGTTACCAAGAGTTTGCAAAAACTGGAACCCTGAGCCAAAATGTGACAGCATTCCTCAGACACCTCACCCAGGCTGCATAAATTTACAGAGGGAACCTTCTCTCACCTGCGTTAGGCACCTATTTTAGGATGGCACGAATCTTCCATTGGAAGTACCTCTCTCCCCACATTGACAAAGATAGCCCTGGAATAAAATTTAAATAACTAAAATAAGGTGATATCAGTCCCATTTTTTGATGCTAGGATTAAAACAGGAACTTTTTGAGTCAGCTCTTATGTCTGTCATATACTTACACCATTATAAGAAATAGTTTTCCAATTCCTTTACTATTTTAATTGCATCTAAATTGAACTCTTTAAAATTTAATTGAAAACTTCATTCAATACCTCTCAAAATAGAAACCAATTTTAAGAATGTTGTTTTACTCTTCACTAGGAAGATGTGCAGGTACAGGCGAATTAATCCCATATTCTTAGAATCACTACTGTGTTATTGCTGGTGAGAAAAAAGATGAAGAACTGAAAAATGCAGTTGTTCTTAAACCAGAAAGCTTTGCACAGTCCTATTAGATTTTCTGAAATTAAATTTTAGCAGATGGGAATATTTTGAGGTTGTCAAAATGTCCTGCTTTATAATTCTGGAACTGGGTATCTAATATTTCCTTTCAAAAGTTTTTCATGTCTAGTGTTCCTGTGATGTTTCATTTTGTGTTCTCAATACAATTAAAAAGTCAACCATAATCAAGTGTTTCTCTCTGAGACATTTCAGTTGATACAAGGCATTTTTCTTAAAACGTTTGCTTCCAGACAATTCTGAAAGTTTTTGAAGTTGTGCCTAAATGGCCTAAGACCAAATCTGAAAATTCTTTGCAAATTTGTTTTCTACATAGTTATGATTTATATGCTAATATTCCACCAAGAGTGTGTCAGTCATAAACCTCTTAAGAACCTGAAAGGAAAAGAGATTCACTGTTCCTCAGAGAGAACTTCACACTTACTGGGCCAGGACTTAAAATCTGTTTCTACAACTGCAAGAATACCCTGTACTAAAACACTTTTCTTCAAGTGAAGCTGAGGAGAAATTGGTGGTATTTTTTGTGTCACCTTGCAAAATATAAAATGGTTAGAGGACATAAAATGAAATATTACAATCTCTGAAAATACAGCTGTGTTAGTTTATAACATTAAAATGCCTGACTGGTTAAAGTTCATGGTTGCTCTCATTTGCCTTTGTGAAGGGTGTATTCAAGAAACCAGAAAGGAAGTATTTCTACATAGGTATAGATTCAGAGACATCAGGTTTGATATGTTTATTTATTAGCATGAGTCTGTGTAACAGTGTCTTCAAACACAAATTTGCTATAAGGAGCCAGATCACTCAGCCTATTGAGTTCATTTTGTGCTGCTTCATAGCTCACTTCATAGCAGTGGAAAATGATGTGTACCATCTGGAGGGTCCTCCTGAATATTTCCTCTGCAAGGATTGACTCTCTGGTTGCTGTAAAGCCAGCAGAGATGTCTTGGTTATCTGTGACACCTCTGCTGTGCTGCCTGGCATGAGGGAAAAGGGTGATATTTACAGAGAAGACAGAGAATGTGGAGAGAAAAGCATTGTTGCTGCCTGATTTTCACAGAGCCTATGAGTTCAATTCACTGGCAGTATTTTAAAGCATTTCTCAGCAGTGTTTTGTTTGAATGCTGGCAGTGCTGTAGGACCGACCACACTTTTCAGCCACTGTTTCCCCTGCTTTTCTCACTAGCAGACTAGAACTCAGCGCAAAATTGTTCCTTAGCACTTAGACATCTTTGCTTTTTGCTGCTCTCCAGGTTGCCACTGAGGGTCTCCTCCTGGGTGTGGGTGGACACAGGTGACTGACTCCTATGCTGACATGTCACCCTGACTACAGCTGGACTCTGCAGGGAGACAGGGAGACCTCCCTGTGAGGTCCTCTGGCAGGCTGAGCTTATTGAAGAAGACTATTGCTATAGCAGCTCCCAGTGTATATGCAGTTCCTTGCCTTTGACAGCTATTTAAGGTTTCCTTTACTCAAACTGCTCCAGAATCTACTATATCAGCAAAACCCAAGATCCTTAACAACAATGCAATCCTTCCCTCCACCCACAACACATATACTCACATGCTAATTAACAATGTTTAAAAAAAGGGAAATTTCAGTTTTTGTTCAATGTCATAATGGCCTGGTCATCCACTGAAACTCCATCATAGAAGAAAACACTAAAACCACTGTCTCTTTCCAAAAGGGCTTATAGTGCTAATATAAAGAAATATGGGATAGACACAGGTAGAAAGAAAAGGAAATAATGAAGCAACCTTACTTTTTTTGAAATGCATTAGCATAATATCTAAAATCTGAGCTAAATTATCCTGCTTCATTTGACCTTCCTACCTGTATGTCTGTCTTTGCTGGAGTTCAGTTTTACAATGTTCACACTTAGTATTTTTATAATAGTGAATTAAATGACCCTGAGCACAAAGGTGTCAAGCATTAAAATAATTTATTGTAATGATTGTGACTATTCTGAAGGTGGCTTGAGAGTTAGGGTGATTGTTACACCAAACTGCTTGGAGAGCAAGTAGGTACCTCTGAATGTTCTTCTGATATCCAGTTATTTGCCCACAGGTCATATAAATTCATATTGCTAAGCAGGTTATTTTTATGTACTACTGTTGAAATCTGAATACAACTGCTTTTCAAGTTTCATCTAATTTTTCAAGACTGTCTTTCAGAGGAAATGGAACCTAATGTGATTTAACTGTTGGAGGAGGTAAAGGGGGGTTAAATTCAGTCAATTTATGTTCATTATAAACAAATCCAAATTCCTAGCTAGTATGGTATGACTAACATATGTCACATACTACAGCATGTCTGGTGTACCCTTTAACATTTTAACAGTCCATCAGACATTAATGTGACTTAAACATCAAAAACAGGTTCATTTTGCCATTAATATCCTGAAACAAGAACATCTAATATACACATCCTGAGATTTAATCTGTAAACATAACCAAAAATGTCTGGATAAAGGGGACTTGTTTATATTTCAGTAGTGCTACTTCCATGAAGCATGTGTCTGCTATCTTTAGTATGCAACTTTAGCATCCTACCACTGAGAGGGCCCTAATGTCTTTGATACTGTTAGGGAGACTTATAAGTCTTCTGCTGACATACCAGTCCCTTTGTAGATCCCCTAAAGTTAAAGCTACTGATAAACATAACTTGTCTTATAAAGAGGGGAAGAATTTTAAAACCACTTCAAACATGCTCAAGTTTTCCCTATTCATTTTTCCATGGCGTGAAAGCAGGTTCTGAAGTGGGCTGGAATTAAGAGGACATGCTTCTCTTTACCTAAGTAATGACTTGCTTAATAAACAAGAAGGGAAAAGGAAAAAATGTGAAGATGCATGCAGAGTGACAAAATCAGAATATCTGAGGAAGACTTAATAAAATGCAAATGAACTTCCAGTCCAGTCAAATCCCTTTGGTTATTTTTCTATCATTATCCAAGTACTTGTTTTTTGCATTGATGAATGCTCAAGGAGGTATATTTCTCAGGAATTAGTGTAGGACAAAGCATATGTGCACTAATAATCTCCAAACACACTGTATCTATCAACTCTATTAGGAGTGAGTGAAGCCACTACAGCCAGGAAAATAAAGAGGAGAAAAAGAGAAGAAAAAAATAATAGTTATGCCCTTTGATATCTGCAAGATAGTTTAATCCAGCTCTTACGCAGATAAAACCACAAGGTAATTGCTGTGGAGTGAACTGCATTAACAACTATGGCCTTGGAAAACCAGCTAGATACATTCAAGGTCTGAAGTTCAGATGAATACTTCAATGAAGGCATGTCTTAAATCAATCATTGCACTGGTGAAATTCATCAACAGCATGATTTTTTGAAGAAAAATGCAGATTCATCTGAACTTTTTACACCAGTGCATGTGTTTCCATTAAATTTTTGTCAGGATGGTTTTGCAAGCTGAGGCTAGGAATTTCTCATCAAAACCAGGCAGAGAGAATCCCTTCTCATAATAGCTAATGGCATGGGAAACTCCTTTGGCATAGAAGAACAAGAGCAAGGACTTCAGTATGGTCTCCTGAGCAATATTATTTCAGTATGTGAAAGAGGGCCAGGGCAAACCTGAGCATGGGCAGATGATTGTCAGAACAGTTAAATTGTTAGCATGGTCCTTGGCAATAGCTTGGCCTGGGCTAACTACCTCTCTCCCAAAAATGTCCCAGTACAGCTGAGGGGATAGTTTGAGCCAGTATAGATGCAGTCAGCATGTTTTGGGGGGTAAAAGCAATTAACTGTGTCAACACAAGCCATACGAGTTGGCCTCAGGGCAGACAGCAGTCCCTGGGCAATTTCATTTACTAGTACAGCTGCAATACAGTAGTCCCTGTGAGCACATGGGGAGTCATAAGATACTAGGGGAAAAGACTTTTTCACATGCATTTTTGCTGCAAATTTTTCTGGAATGGTCTCAGCATTGTCCCAGTGCATACTGAAAATGATTTCTGAAACCATGACTTTTTTTCAAAATAAAATTCTTGTTTTCCGGCCAACTCTAGTACCAATTTGACAATATTGACATAGAAACTAACAGAATTTATATTAGTGAAACCCCTAGTGTGGGTACAGTTATGCGGATAAAAGAATAGTTTATACATATTTCTCTTCCTGTAGTGCCTCAACGTTAGGGGTTCACTCAAACTTCTAACTCAGATTCTATGTCAGGTTTTTTTCATGTCCTTCTCTTTCAACAATTGTAGTATGAAAAAACCCCACACAGGAACTGAGAAGGAATAAGATATGGACAAACAAAGGCAACAGGTCTAAATGCCTGTGTATTCTGAACACACATCACATTCAAGACGTAGTTACATATATGTTGCTCTGATAAGGTTCTAGTGGTTGATAAAATCACTAAGGACATAAGGAACACACTGATAATTTATTTTAGGGGATATTGCTTTACTCACTTATACCATGAAAGCTATGCACATAGCTTTGAAACATATGAATTCATCTTTCTATATGTAGATGTCTGAGTTTGTCAGTTGAGGACACGAGGCTTCGAGATTCAGGTAGGTGTTGAAAATTCCAGATCTACTTGTCTCCATGTTCTGTAAGAGCAGTTTATAAAATGATCATGTATCCACATATCTACACTTAGAAGTCCTTGAAGTTAGATAGGGTTTCTCACATCATGTCATCTTTCCACACTGGAACATTTGCATTTCTAGTAAAGACCCGTGGATGCACTCACTGAGGTTTTCAGTCTTCTTTGCATAGGAAGATTTCCTTTTTGAAAGATAAATCGTGGAAAATGAGAAATATAATGATGGGAGGTAGAGGGGAGTGGTCTGAAGAAGCAGCAACAAGTTAGATGGATGTAGACATATAGCATATAGTTGCTGAGAAAACATGATGTTCTTATCTAGGAGCAATGCTAAAACCTGAAGTGAGCCACTGAATACACCTGAGAGAGTTTTTCCAATTAGTGATGTTTGTCTTTATATAAACATAGACTATGAGGCACTTCTGCATCAGTGCATCCAGTCCTTTGCATCATCATTGAGTTTTGTCTTAAAATTAATTCATTTTTTTGCAGCCTGACTCTTCTAAGTGCTCATAAGATATTCTTATTCTTACTGACTTCATCTGCAGAGCTCTGTAACTATTGCACATTTTGTGTGGGATAAATGGTCTTTGCTTCTATTTTCAGTTTCTGGAGACATGTTGCTCTGCTTTAGCTTCCATTCAAAAGCAGTGACTGTTCTCCCCATTGTATGAGAGGAAACAAAAAATGTGAATAATGAAGCAAACAGCATTCATTATTTTCCTTCCTGTCTCGTGCTTTTAAAGCTAATTGCATGATGTCTGAGAAGTTGACTCCTGTTCGTTGAACACTTGGGCTTAAAAATACATACAGTCACAGATAATTCCAACATGCCAATGTCTCCTTCTCTTTTATTAAGATCAATAAAAATTATTCACTGGGAATTTGTGTTAAACTTTAATTTCTAAACAAATGTCCATGCAGAAATCAGGTTCTCCACAGGGATTAGCTGTTGTGAACCATCTTTCTTTCCTTTCATTTTAGATTACTTGTGTTCTGCCTTACAGCCAAAATGAAACCTAGTTTCTCCCCTTTGACCACATCTCAACGTGGGTAGTACGAAGCACTAAGAGCTTTCCATTGCTGTGGTATATGCTGTTAATTGCTAACATATTCTGCCACATCATTTTTCACAGTATTGGAACTTTTTAACTATACCACAACTCAACAAATATTAACAGGACCAGACATGTCTTGGAAGATGGTACTGCTAGTATTTCCTTCCTCCTTTGGTTCCCACTGAGCAGATGTAAATCACTTTGGGACTGCATTTCAGTTCTGAAACCTGTTTCAGTTTTGCTCAAACCTAATTGGAGGTCATGTGGAGTTTTCGTTCTTTCTCAAAAACAACAAAAAAGGCAGTCTTTGAGCTTTAATTACCAAGAAGCTCTCCCCCACAGAATCCACTTAGGCAGATATATTGTAGGAAATTCATGAAAAAACACAGCCCCCAGTTTTTACTGAGAAACTAGACAAAATTGTAACTGGGAAATACTTAGTCTCTCAAGACCCTGACCACATGTCCTACTCTTGTTCCTTTTGGCAGTTTCTCTTTCAAGCTCTCTTCAGGACCTGGGCTGCCTTGGGTGATGCATTCTGCACTAAGCCTTCATAGTAGGGCATGATCCTCAGTAGGGCCCTTGAGTACTCCCAAGATTCAAACAAATGATTAATAAAGAGCAGATCCCAGGCTGTAAATTGCATTTCATTCACATCATTCAGATATTGCTCCCACAAAAGGAGCTTGTCTACATTCATTTAGTGCAAAATGAGAGATGGGCTCAGGTTTCATGAGTCTAAAATCAGAGTTTTGTTCCTCCATTGGGGAATCTAAGTTTTCTTTTGAACAGAAATTTAGATTAAATAAAAAATACATTGCTGCTTTCACAGCCTTCTTGGCTGGGAGCCAGGGAGTCCTTTCTATATTTCTGGTTTATTTTGCTTATTCTTTGCAGGTGGTTTCTGAACATTTATGTTGCCCTGGGCAAGTGACTGAATATAAGTCTCTTTTCCTAAATGCAAAATGGGAATAGTATTGCTTATAACTTCTTCTGACCAGTGTTATTGGGCTGCCTGACATCTGAACCAGTGCACAGCATTAATATAATAAAAAGTAAATAAATATTTTGCTACTTGATGTAACTTGAAATAGGATTTGCATTCTATTTATTTAATTGAGAACATAAAAATACAATCCTTATTATTAGCTGAAGCAGTTTCTTAACCAGAGACAAAAGACTGGGGAACAAACAAACAAACAAACAAACAAACAAACAAAGTCCATTACAGTCCCTACTGTCTCAGGAAAAGAGATTTCTACCCATTTCCTAATTTTCCCCTAAAAAAGCTGTTACAGAACTTCAATGCTTTGGAAGAATAGGGGAAAGGCAACTAACCTGAAAGAGAGAGGGAGATTCATATTCATTTGTTTCATTGAAAAGTCCAATAATTCTTCATCCCTTGAAAAACATAAGTAATGGCCCAAACTCACTTTTTCTTAATCTGTGTGTAGAACCAGCTTCATTTTCTTGTGCCTGTTCAGGGCCTTGGAAGACAATTTTTGTTCAAGCAGAGCAGTAGACATTGCCAGTGCCCTAATTTTATCACTGCTAATCACAGAATCATTAAGGTTGGAAAAGACCTCTAAGATCATCAAGTCCAACCATCAACCCAACACCACCATGCCCAATAACCATGTCCTGAAGTGCCACGTCCACACGTTTTTTGAACACTTCCGGAGATGGTGACTCCACCACCTCCCTGGGCAGCTTGTTCCAATGCTTGACCACCCTCTTGGTGAAGAAATTTTTCCTAATATCCAATCTAAACCTCCCGTCGCGCAACTTGAGGCCATTTCCTCTTGTCTTATCACTAGTTACTTGGGAGAAGAGACCAACATCCACCTCACCACAACCCCCTTTCAGGTACTTGTAGAGAGTGATAAGGTCTCCCCTCAGTCTCTTCTTCTCCAGACTAAACAACCCCAGTTCCCTCAGCCGCTCCTCATAAGACTTGTGCTCCAGATCCCTCACCAGCTTTGTTGCCCTTCTCTGGACACCCTCCAGTACCTCAACGTCCTTCTTGTAGTGAGGGGCCCAAAACTGAACACAGGATTCAAGCTGCGGCCTCACCAGTGCCGAGTACAGGGGCACGATCACTTCTCTACTCCTGCTGGCCACACTAGTTCTGCTACAGGCCAGGACGCTGTTGGCCTTCTTGGCCACCTGGGCACACTTCTGGCTCATGTTCAGCCGGCTGTGGGGACATTAACATCTGTATAGCACTGTATTGGGTTGTGTCTCTGCAATATTAGAGTATGTAGTCAGTATCAAAGTGTTTGGATGTAGGAACTTTTCTGTGGGCTGTGGGTTTTTAGACACTTGTAAATAAAAAAAAGCACCTTTTTTGAGGCTGGTGTCATCTTACAATGTAATGTCTTCAAGCATTGGGCAATCTCACCCAAAAGAACTTAAATTCTTTCAACAGCATTTCTAGACTGAATAATACAACACCTTTCTGTCATGTGTTTCCAAAAGCTAAGTCTTGCTTGCTGTGCAACTTTAGGCAGCAATGGAGATTTTTTCTGTTTGTTTTGTAAAATTGGTTTTAAGAAAAGACCTGGCCAGAAAACAAGAATGTTATTTCAGGAAAAAATTTCAAGGTTTTCACATTCATTTTTATTCTGATGCAGAAGAAAACCAAAGCATGCAATTTTTTTTTTTTTTCCGAATGAGAGCAGACCACCAGAATAATTGGTAGTGCTGCAATTCATGTATTTAGCTAGAAATAAAGAAAGGCTTCATTTTAATTCCTGTCCTGAACTGAGCCGGATCTCATAAACCTCATACTGGATTTGAATGCACAATTCACCCTTGACATGGAAAGGCCTGCCAATGAAAATTACTTGGAAATACTAAGCAACTTCTTATAAAGTTTCAGGTTTGACAAGTCACTATTCATAAGAAAAAGAAAAAAAAAATCAGCTCCATTCCCTGCTTTGCAAGATTATACGTACAGAAGAATGCATAATAATACTATTTTTGAAAGAAATTACACTGAGGTAGAATTTAGAGACTCAGGGTGAAGATTCAGCTTCTTTTCATATTGTACTCATTTGCTACACACCAGGACGAAATCTTACCATAGCAAATTTCATCAGCAGTTTTGAGTGTATGAAGCAGATAGACATGATATAACCCTTGTGCTTATCATCTCCACATAAGTCAGTTTAACCTTTAAAAAGCTAAAATGCTACCTCACACATTCAGCTGCAATAAATTGCTCTAGCTGCATCTTAATTTTCAGGGCTGGTAATACCATGCTTTTGGATACGTTTAGACAGGAATAATCTCAAGACAATCTTCCACACCAATTTTTTTGGTGCAGAAAATGAGCAAATAAAGGCTGAGGCAGAAGTGGAGCACGCAGGACTCAAAATGCATGAAGAAACTTGGGGACCATTGCATTGCTAGGAAGACTCAGAGGAGTGGCTGCCCATAAGCTGGCTCCCAAAGAGCTGAGTAGGCAGTAGGTGCACAGCAGGTTGGCAGATACAGATTCATTCTTCCATAGCAATGTAGCCCAGCAGAAAGGACTCAAGTCCTTTTGTTTGAGAGTGGCATTGCTACGTGAGTGCAGGAACACAGATAGCTTTACTGCTCATGATCCCAGTGCAAATGCAAAGAAACCTGAAGTGGGCTTATTTGGTATCGCTCCAATGAGAAGTCAGAAATACCAGCGTTTGCCAAGCGGGAAGGATGAAGTCAGCAGAGAGAGTATTTTGTTTCTAACTTTAGAAGTTACTGCAAACAATGGAAAAAGAGAAGGGGGTTGGCTTTTATTTTAAAAAGAAAACCCTTTAGCATGCAGTTTACACTATTGTAACATTTGCACTTAACATAGGCCAGCTTTATTTTATTTATTTTTACATGTTTGCTCGATTTCAGACGGGGTAAGTGAGCCCTTAAAAACATATCCTCTAGGTTCATGATATACATCAGAGCTGTATAAATCTCCTAGGAGACTTAAACAAAGAAAACCTAAAAAAGATGTTCCTTATTTTGCTGTAGTTCTGTGCATGATTAATGGAAGCCTCTGATGATGACTGCAACTCAGTATATTTCTTGGCACTGTCACTGTGTTTTCCTTTCTTCTCAGCTGGGTCAAGTCATAGTGACTATAAAAAGTAGAAGCACAAGGTTTTTCTTGACAGTTCAGTAATATAAAAGACGGCCTGCTGCTGTATAGGGTGTTGTTTTGTACATAACTGTGGGTGTTTGTGAGGACACGATAGAGATTAGAACAAGATAAATAGCAATGAGAGAAAGGATTCCAATGAACATTTGCAAAAGCATCTCTGCTCCATTTCCATGCTGGCAACCATTTCTATGAATGGCTCTTTGTACCAGTACATTAGCAAAAGAGGTCTCTATTTTGCTTTTCAGGTTTACAGTCACCCAGTTTCTATTTAGGCTGCAGTATTCAGGGTGCCTACTGTACACATGAAGTCAAGCATGCTGCGTACAGTTTAGGCAGCATATTTGCTATGGTGTTTCAACCATGGAAAGTTTTGCAGGTTTTCTACTGTCCTGAGTTGTCAGAGTTTCTGTCGTGGTATCTTCCAATGCCGAGGTGAGACTCCAGCTCACTTGAGAAGTAATGAATATTTTACCTCAGAAGCTACAGAGGAAGGGCCCTGTATGAAAAGTTCTATACACAATTTCAGCAAGCAATATTTGACGTAGACTTTGCTAACTTATACCATCTAATTCTCTTGAGGGAATTGTCGTAGTTTAGCCCCAGCTGGCAGCTAAGCCCCACGCAGCCGCTCGCTCACTCCCCCATGGTGGGACAGGGGAGAGAATCGGAAGAGTAAAAGTGAGGAAACTCATGGTTTGAGATAAAGACAGTTTAATAAGTAAAGCAAAAGCCGCGCACACAAGCAAAGCAAAACAAGGCATTTGTTCACTACTCCCCATGGGCAGGCAGGTGTTCAGCCATCTCCAGGGAAGCAGGGCTTCGTCACGCTTAATGGTTTCTTGGGAAGACAGATACCATCACTCCGAACGTCCCTCCACCCCTTCCTTCTTCTTTGTCCCAGCTTTACATACTGAGCATGACGTTATATGGTATGGAATATCTCTTTGGCCAGCCTGGGTCAGCTGTCCCAGCTGTGTCCCCTCCCAGCTTCCTGTGCACCCCCAGCCTGCTCGCTGCAGGCCAGCATGAGAAGCTGGACTGTCCTTGACTACTCAGCAACAACTCAAAACATCAGCACTTATCAACATTTTCTCATCCCAAATCCAAAACATAGCCTCACGCTAGCTTCTATGAAGAAAATTAACTCTACTCTGGCTGAAACCAGGACATAATCCACCCCTTATTCCATATCATTTACATTATGCTCAGGTACCACACTATCCAATATAACCTCATTAACCACCACCCCCCTTCCTATCCTTTAATATAATACACAGACTATCATCCCCTTAGTCCATAGACTTCCCTCCAAAATGTCCGTGAAAAGTCTGCTGAGTTCGTTTAGTCCATGACTTTGGGCTCCATCCCTTATGGTGGTCACTCAGGACAGGCGAGGTGGGGTGTTGCATGGAGTTACTGGGCTCCAAAGCCAGCTCAGGTCAGGTCACTGCTGCACTGGCACTGCTTCTTGTAAGGCTTGTCCTCCTCACATGTTATAGTAGTTCCTATAACATGCAACTCAAGTCATGGGTTACAACAGTTTAAAGGTACTTCAATTACAATCTCCACTCCTGGGCCCTTTGTACTGGACCATAGGGTTTAACATTGCAATGAACTCCTCCCCTTGCCCCTGCTCCAGCTTGGACTTATCCACAGACTGCAGTCCCTTCCATGAGCCACAGTCTCTCCAGGGGTATATCTGCTGCGGCATAGACTTATCCACAGTTGCAGTCACTTCGAGGTGCACCTGCTCCAAAATGGCCGTCTCCATGGGCCGCACTACCTCCAGAGATAAATCTGCTCCAACGTGGCCTTACCCATAGTTCCACTCCCTCCAGGAATATACCTGCACTGTTGAGGGCTTCTCCATGGCCACACAATTTGAGGTGCTCCAAGCATGACCTCATGCACAACCAATAATGCTTCAAGGTGCACCTGCTGCGACATAGACTTATCCACAGCCACAGACACTTCGAGATGTACCTTCTCCAGCGTGGACTTATCCTTGTGCCACAATCCCATCAGAGGTATACCTGCTGCGGCACACACATAACCATGGCCACAGATGCTTCGAGATATACCTGCTCCTGGCATGGGCTTATGCACAGCCACAGACGCTTCGGGGTGTCCTGCTCCCACATGAACTCACCCACAGGTCACAGTCCTTTCGACTCGAGTTCACAGTGGAGTTCCAGCCTATTCAGTACAGCAGCACAGGAGAAAACCCAGCAATACCCCGGCCATCTGCCAGCCCAGGTGCAAGGCCATTGCTGTTATCAGAATCTTCCCAGGCACAGCAGGGTCAGACGATCAGCAGTGCAGCAGCAGTGAAAGCAAAAAGTAGCCACTAACGAGCACTGGACTCTAATATATGCAGGAAGGCAAACCCATGGCAAACACAGGGGCCTGGCAATTAATGGCTAAACAGCAATAACAGCTATAAATTTTATCATCTAGCACATTCCAATCAAACTTGTCATTATCTGAAACCCTTCGTGCCCCACGTTGAGCGCCAAAAAGGACTGTCGTGGTTTAGGACTAAGGGGATGATAATCTATGTATTATATTAAAAGATGGGAAGGGGGGTGGTGGTCCTAGGTTTAGCTGGCTGAAACCAGGACAGGAATTTTGCAGAAAACTTTTTTAATACCTTGTACATTAGTGCTTTTTGGTGCTTTAGTTTTGCTGCAGGACACATTGTGCATGTGGTGACCAAAAAGGACTAGAGTGTGGACTAAGTCATGTCTTCAGACTCCATATAGCTTCTGGAAAAAAGAACTAAACCATGAAGAAAACAACAACTTTTATAGATTTCTCCCCACTTTTGAAAATTTGCATAAGAAAAAGTGAGTGTGTCTAATGGGTGTCTCAGGCCACCACAATGATACAGAAGCTCTTTTAGCTTGATGAAAAAGATCTGCCAGTGTGTCCTTTCAGTACAGCCCATGTACCTGGGAATTTTCAGGAAGTCCTAAATCACTTAAGTCTGTTCTCTTCCTGGACCACAAAGCTCTTATACATGCTCACATTTTGTGGAGACAGAAGAAAGCTAGAAGTCAGTGCATCTAATACTGTTTTACTGCTTGCCAATTTAGCTAAATCTTGGATATATAGATATATAGCACATTGCTATCACTTCATTCCTGCAAGGACAGCTAGGATACACTTACCTTTGTAACCTGAAAAATGTGCTCTGACCTGGATGGCAAAGGGATCCCCCAGACTGTTAAACTCTTGTAGCCTTTTAACCAGAAAGGTTCTTGTAACCAAAAGCAAGGTTACACCTACAGTGGCTATTAGGAATAGTCCCTGGTTTGTCCAAACCCTCAACTTGTGCCCAGGAATTATTTGGGATGCTCCCAGTTGGCCTGTGCCTAAAATATGCTTTAGCTGTGCCATTGATTATTCTAAGGATTAAGCAACATTAATGATAAAGATCCAATACACTGACCATCACCTCACACTTTGATTTATAGCCACAGCCTTTGAACCTTACTCAGGTCCCCTTATACTTTTCCCCCCTCAAATGAAGAGAAAAAAACTCAAAACAATACATATTTTAGGAGTGGTGGTAGTTTAAATATTCCTCTTTGCCTTAGCCACTTTGATTACAAAATACTCTCTCTGCTGACTTCATCCTTCCCACTTGGCAAACACTGGTATTTCACAAATATCTGATAACTCCATATTTAAACACAAATTGCTGAAGTAAGTGAATGTGCCTTGTAATGGAGACTACACAGTTCAGCAAGGCACTGGAGCAAGAGGTCAACCGTAAGCCATTGTCACCTTCTTGTGTGTTCAAAGTTTATGCCCATGCTTGAGCGCTTTATTAAACAAGTGCTATTTTTTATTTCATTGCCAATTAATTTTTGTTAAAATACATATTTGTCTATATCTATCTATATATATGTGTATAGATAATGTCTCATATGACCCAGTTCTGTTGCCTTTGATTTGGCTCACAACTGCCTTAATGAACATTTACCCTACAAGAACTAGCTGGTGAGCAAGGTATCATTTCATGGAGAACATCAGCGATGTCCTATGTCTTCTAAATAAAGATGCTTAGGACAGTTTATGGAAGAACTAAATTCTATAGTCTCAAGAAAAACTATAGCCACCCTTTTAGATTTTATGTTAAGATTCCTCTAAGTCTTTTCTAGTGACAAACCAATGGCTTGAAAAAAAAGTCTCTTTTTTTAAATAGAAGATGATAAACAAATGGCTGTTTTTAAATTTAGACAGCCTTGGGGTAGATGTGAGAATAAGCTGTGAATTAAGCATCCCTTGACAGATGGAAGTTTGTAAAGTGAGAAAAACCAGACTGACCTTTAGTGCAGTGCTGACAAGTGAAGGATTACACCATCTTTGGTATTAGGAGCCACATGTTACGTGTACCTCATCAGAAGGGCATATGTATACAGGAAACCCACTGTTCTCTGCCATTTATTAATAGTAATACTTGCCACAGTCAAAATATTTGGTACATTTAACACTTTGAAGGATTAAGAAGCCATTCCCATTAATACTGAACACAGGAAATTACTAACTCTCAGGACCATACCAGGTATCGCAGATGCCAGGGTTGTTTTTGAAAACTCTGGTTGTGTGATTTGGTCTGGCTTGTGGCTCCAGTTATACACCTGTGTGTGAGGGCACAGCAGGGATGGGGGCTCCCTGGGGAGGGGACCAGGAGCTGTGGGGGCTCCCTGGGGCAGCAGGGCAGGACCTGGCAGCTGATCCCATCCCACTCCCCATCCAGGGGCAGGGCAGCTGGGGAAGACACCAGGGCAGGACCTGGCAGCTGATCCCATCCCACCCTCCATCCAGGGACAGGGCAGCCAGTGGGGCACCAGGGCTGGTGGAGGCTGGAGACAGGTAGTCCTGCAGCATCCCTAGGGCAGGGGCTGATGACCCCAGGGAGGATGAAATGGAGTCCTGGGCTGTGGGCTGGTGAGGGGGCCAGGTCATGGGTGATCACTGCTGGTGTAGGTTAAGAAAATATTAATAACCTTCTTGAACAAGGAGGACAAGGATTTTATTTTTTTTCTGTCATGCCAGTCCTGTCTTTAGACAATGTATGAAACTGTATGGTTTAAACACTGATGTTTAACAGCGCTGGGAATGTAGGCACTATGGAGTCCTCTGTAAACAAATGTGCACACAGTCTTGAGAGCGTGCATCTGAAAAATCATATGCATGGCATGGCCTGTGTCTCCCTTCGACCTGGTGGGTCAGATCCACACAGTCTGCTGCAGTTCCCACCTTTGAGAAACAAATCTCCTCTTTGAAGAGGTTCATGTTTCTAAAAAGATTGAAGGTTCCTACTGCAGTCCCAGTAGCTTCCTTTCAGAGGCACAAAAAGCCATGTAAAAACTAGCATGGGCAAATCTGATTTTGCTTAAATTTCAAGTAAAGTTTGATTTTTAGACCTGAAAAGAATTCTTGAATAGCTCAATTTTTAGAAAAAACACACAACTTTAAATACAACATTAGAGAGAATTCCTCTGAAAAGTCAGCAACAACATTCTCTAAGGCATTAATGAGAGGAAAAGCGATACTTCCAAGATATTACTTCTCATTTTAACAATACTTTTTCCCATCAAAAACTTTTCCCCTTCAGTCTCTCCTTCACTTAGTCTACTTATTATGCTGAATATTCTTTCACATTTCCAATCTCATTTTACATGCAAAGACTTTTAATGTATCTTTTCATCTAAGTGGACTTGAGTGTTGCAGCCCTAGGCAGCTGACAAGTTAGATTAGCAGAGATGTTTTACTGCCATGGCTACAATAAATTCCATTCTCATTTTAGAAATGTCCCTCTGATCCAGGCATTTTGCAATAATAGCTATGGGCATGGTGTTATAAATGTTTATTGGCCCTATGAAGTTGCAGGGGGGGCATTCTGTTTTTCAAGGAGAAATTGGAAACAGAGGTGTCAAGAAAAGATGCTCCTATTTGTTTCATTCAGTTGGCATGAATGCAATAAGGAACTTCCATCCCAGCCTGTTCCCTCATAAGAAAGGTTTTCTGCTCTTGCAGTTCACTATTTCCATCCTGAACCACTGTGGACCTGTTCAATTCTTTTGTGCAGAGCCTTTTCTGTGAGCTTCTGCAGTATTTCAACACCTTTTGTAATGTGGCATTATTTATCCTGAAAAATGAGTGGTGTTACTGCAGATGTAGTAATGGTGGTCTTTGGCCTGACATAATGTGCTTCAGAGTGACTGTGTCACAGGTGCAACTGTCTTATTGCCATCAGAAACTGCTGAGATATGTGAATGGACAGTGTCAGATGTTCTCCAGAAAACCCAAGGACGTTCAAAAATACTTGGGAATAAGCAATGCCCAATGTCTCCTCTAGAGTAATCCCATTAAAATACAGGAAAAATTCATTTGTTCATCTCAAGCAAGATTCAGTTTGAGACACTTAAATTAATCTCTGGGGTTCAGTACCAGCTAAAGAGCCCTATGGACCAGACCGGTTGCATACATATAAGTGTCAAGTGCCATTTGAGATGTTTTAGGAAATCCAAGAAATTATTACAGGGCTGGCAGATATGACACAAGACATACAGGGGACTTAGAATCTTCAGGAGCTGCAGCTGGAAGCCAATGGAAAATGTTAGAGCATCTGAAATGATACTAGACACCTGTGTTTGGGGAACTGAACCTTTCCTTGAAACGCAAGTGTCTACTTGTAGACATCTGTGGACATGCTTGGTAGGACTTTAGTCAGTAGTCAACAGCGTCAGAGTCAATAAAAATAACATAGTCAGAGGAGCTAAGAGAACAACTTGTCTGACCAGCCACTGAGGACTGGAGTAACTTGCCCACTGTTAGGCATCTCATGCCATTAAAATGTCTCAGGGCATCTAAGACATTAACACAGATTGGTACACAGACACACTACCTACAGGTGACTAATGCCTTTCTGGCATAGTGTCTGGAGCCCAGAGAGATATGCTAGGGCATTTAAAATGACCCTGCATGTCTGCATTGAGACAACTGAATCACATCCTTCATGTCTGCTTCAGGATGAAAGGAATAGCTCTCTAGCCTCCATTGGTGGTGTTCACTAGATATCCATGTGTCTCGGCCTATGAGCTGGATTTTGCCCACCTCGTTTCTTCTTCAGCCAGCCTTGGATTTGTCTCTGAAGTTAATTTATTGCAATGTGGTTTTAGGAACTAAGATAAAAACCCATAAAAGAACACAAAATCTGAGTTTCCTTGGTGACTGGAGTAATGTGGTCTAAAATATTAGGGCTCTGTTTTCCTGTGCTGCTGCTCAGCATGACTTTGGTGAATGAAGGCTGCCAAGGGTCTGTCAAGCAGAGCTCCCTACTATTTGGTTTTGTACTGGGGCTCATGCGTTGCTCTGGTTTCCTCCTGCTATTTTCGATTCTTGCAGGGCTGCATGTCAGATGAGCACAGCCAGCAGTATTCTCTCCCTCCCTATGACATTGTCCCTGTGCCAGGGCCAAGTGAGGTAGGAGCAGGGGGTGGCAGTGCAGGAACCAAGGAACCATCTGTGCTGCCTCTGTGCACACTGAGGGCTCCCACACTGTGAGGAGCTGTCAGCTGGACACATCTGGCTGATGTCCAGCTTCTTTGAATTGTTCCAGTAACTCACAGGAGTTGGAACACACTGGGGAATCTGGCCCAAGCTGCTCAAGGTTTGTGGTTTAATGGGCTAAATTGGGGTAGGGAGTGAGTTCTTGCTCTAGCTGATTGCCTTATTCAAGACCATCATTTTCAACAGAAATACAGCTTCAATTAACACTTTTTTTTTCTCTATTTAAACGGAAATCCGTCCCATATAAACCATAAAGACCTGTTGGCAAGCAAACCTACGTATGCTCCTTACCCTAAGAGGACACTGCAATCAGAAAAAAACATATCAAACAACCTATAAATCCCTTCATGCCTTAAACAGTATTCAAGCTTCCCCAGAATGTTAAGTTCTGTTCTGAACAAAGACCTCTTGTAAGCGAACATGACCCTTCTACTTGTGCCTTTAAGCCCCTTCTTCTCCATCTGCCATTTTGCCCCAATGGGCTCTCGTTCACTCTCATTGCTCCTGCTCTGCAGGAAAGAACACACCTGCCTTGAGCAGCCGTGGAAATAAGGAGGGTTTAGGACTTTGTGTCTTTTGGTCCTGGAATTACTAAGGCAATTTTCATTGTTTTCTCCTACTGTCTCCGGTTTCCTCCAAATGCACTGCTTTGAAGAAAAGGAGGGCAGTGATCATTAACAGGTGGGAACGTAAAGCAAGGTGAGGTAACTTTGCTATAACTCTTTATTTATCACCAGGTTGAAGGGCAGATCTCCCAGCAGAAAATATGGGAAAGATTCCTTTCCTCAACTGCAAATAAACTGGAGACTTTTGCTTCCTTCCTTGTGTCTGTTACACTCATTGTGGATGTAAGCAGCTGGCAAAAATCCTCTAGCAAAAAGGTGGCAGAGAATGAGATGTACAAATTAAACACACACATACATCCAAAAATATTCGCTCACCGTTCTATAAAGGAGAAGTACAATGCAAGGGAGATAGAGGATGCTGTTGATGCTAAGGACTGTTTAAGATTTTATTGTGAATGAAACATGGAAACTATTTTGGATGAAGGATGTAGTTATGATCACTAAAGGCCATGGGGAAAAAATTAGTTCTGGTTCACAGTGTAGGTAGGCAGAATTACAGAATTTCTGTCCAGGATTTCCTGCCCAGAAATAATGCCCATGTGCTGCCCAGACAGTGTGGGATATGTAGAAAATCTGATGTATTGGGAATATATTGGGTTTACTAGATACACACCAAGAGGTGCACACATCTGAATGTTGTGCATGTGATCTGGGGTTGAATTCCACCAGCACAGGAGATTCATCTGACAAGGGGATTCTGGCAAATCTTAGAAGCTTGAAATATCTCTCAGATGAATTTTCTGAGCAGAAAAATTTAGGTACCTCAAGGGAAATCCAGGTATACAGTAACCCCTGCACACACATGAAGTCCAAGAACAGAAACACGCCAGCGTCAGTGGTATGTAAAGGCAGTATACAACCGCTCGCCGGGATGAGTGAGCACAGCCAGTCCATGGTCTGAGGGAAGAACAAGGCCTTAGTCTGCATTTGAGCCAGATAGAACAACTTGACTTCCTGAAACATTCAAAGGTCTCCTGTTCAAAAACCTACACCTTTGTCCAAGGCAGCAGAATTGCATCCTCAGGTGGGGTGGCTGCCTGCTGTAGTTGTGACCACTCTGAGGATCAGCCTGCTTGAAGTTCTGCAAATGTCTGTCGCTAAGATCAGCTGTTCTTGTGGCCTACCCCCTTCTAACAGATACAGAGTTCATTTTTGTGCCTATGGATGCTGTTTTGGGTCCGGGTAGCAGAACCAATATTGATCATTTTAAAAGGGAAGGGAGATTCATGCAGAATTAATGTATAAAAGATGAACACACATGATTGTATAACTACATCCTGCCTTGTGTTCTGATTGCTAAGCATTCAGTATTCTTTACAGGAAATTAATAACTTCTCAAAGCGGCTGCTCCATCCACCAGCTTTAAAAAATAATATTGCTGTTGTAAACCATGGATTACTCTTTCTGATAGGGGTAATCCCCTTAAAATTGGCCATTCTGCAGTTCAGTAAATTAATCTTTCCTTCAATGTGTTTTAAGCTAAGAACCAAATGGTCCATAACCCACCTATAACTTTGGGCGAAGTATTAAGAAATGTTGAAAAAATAAAGATACCTGCAAGTAGTTTTCCTTAGCTGAAACAACACAGTTTGGATGTTTGAGAGTTAAAGGCATATCCCAGCATATTCTGTCCTTCACATTAACTGTGTAAGGAACCATGTATTAACAACCACAGAAAAATCTCCCCATTTATTTTTAAAGCCTTATCACCAATGGGAATATTAGTTTTCCCATGTTCCAGTGTTTCACAGAAGCAAATTAGTCATTTAGTAGAGCTAAGTGGGAATTGTTCAGTACAACGTTTTGTGTTGGAAAAGGCCGGTTTGCCAAAACAGAATCTTTCCATGGGGACAGTGAGAGGAACTGAGGTTAGGAATCCTGCCGACACCCCCCTCCCCAAACTCTGAGAATCATCTGCCCTGTGATTGTAGCACTCACCTGAGAAGCCTGAGCACTATGTGTGTCCACTCGCAGGGTCATTGAGAGCAGGACCTCAAAGCTCGTTGTCATGTGCATCAACAAATAATCATCCCTGCTGGGCTACCTCAAACAGTATTCATATGCCTTCTCTTTTCTATATAACACTTCTGTGAAAAACATCATCTGAGAAGGTTTTAGATTTATCACACAGTGCAAGGAGGGTATTTATTTACTTATTTTGCATCACAAAATTCCCTCATTGCAGGGTGACCCTATCTAGTTCTAACAGCACTCATTGATTTTTAAGTAAGAATTGGCTATGGGATTGCTCTTGGCCCTAAACCTTTTGAAGGGTTAACTAATGTATGGGTAAGAAAATACACTATCAGGTTTCCTGGGATCTGGTTTCAGAGAGTTGCTCAGATCTGCCATACGCTTTCATAATGTCACTACTAAGGGAAATTCTATGCTAGTACAACTGATGAGAGTCTATAGTTTATTGCTGTTTGCAGATGTCATACTCGTGGTGCGAAATGGTAGGCAGTAGGATGGTATCTGGGCTCAAAAAGTGCATTTATAAACTCAGACATGATACTTATTTCTGCTACATTTTGCTATACATAAGGCTCATATCTGTCCTTATTTAAGTAAATCCTTTATATATTTTCAGAGTATAGAGCCTTGAAACAAAGGCCAACAGCCAAGCCAGTGTAAGTATTTGGAAATGTTAGTTAATGTTCCACTGTTATCAAATCTCTTTTCTTGAAAAGCTGTGTAAACAAATGCTGGTTTTGGAAACTTTCAGCAAATGTTGAACATTTGTATTTATCCACATTTATTTTTATTTGAGAACCTCTCCTAGATTATTGTTGTGTCTGATTCTTTTAAATGTTCAAACTTGCTTGTCAGAAACTCTTCAGTTTGGAAATGTACTGCTTCATGGCCTTTTAGAACCCTTAAATCCCTCATCTAAGTGCTCCTGAAGGCATGACAAATAAGGCACAACCTTTGCTTTTGAGGGTATTTGTGCAGTACAGCTGTGATGCCAGAAAGAAGAAAAAACCTGGTGGCTTTCCTGATTAAAAGAATCACTCCAGGAAGAGCCCTGCATAACTCTCAGATTGTTAAAGGTTTGGTGTGACAGTCAATGATTTATGGTGAAAATGATGATAGGACAATTTTTCCAAACACTTCAGCAATGGTCTCACTTTATTCCCAGAAAATGTTATTATTGGCTGCACTGCTAAGTGCATTCAATCCTGGGACTGATTCCTGGCCCACAGTCCAAGTGGTGAAGGGTGGTTTGTGTCTATGTTGCTCAGAGTTAGCTCAGATTGTCTGCATCAACACTATGTAGTACGTGGTCCTGGACCTCAGCTGGGCCCCATGTGATTCTCCTGTGACCTCAAATCATACCAATCTTTTTGTGTATGGTTCTTAGTTCAGTTTACAGTGTCAGGAATAGTGAGGACTGTGTTACAGCCTGACAGAACTGTGTTTGCTTAACATGAAGTGGAAAGTGTGAACTGTGTGAACTTGGCTAATGGGGCAAAGGTATGTTTGAGGATTCAAAGCCTGGTAGAACATGGTAGAGGGCTATGCAGGATGGACAGAACCAAATCTAACGTGACTTCTTCCATATCACCTTTTGGGAGGTGTTCCAAAGCTAACTGTCCCAACAGCTGTATGAGCTTTTGTTTCCACAGGGCAATTGATTCACTTCAGAGGAGAACCTGTGATCAAATTAACAATACAAGGTCTGCGGGAGGCAAGGATCAAGGAGTGAATTGAGAAACTAAACTAAATTATAATTTAGACATACCCAGTGATCTCAGTGAGGGTTAGGCTGGGTACAAGTGCTGAGTAAATCTGAAAATCCTGCTCTATATTTTATCAAGTTTGATATTTAAAACTTATGTAAAGGACAGTCTTCAGTTAGGTCACTAAGAAATTTGGTGAGGTGAAAGACCATGGGGCAGGGCCCTAAGAAAACAGCCTTGTGAAAATGAATTAATGACAACATTTACGGTTGGTCAGAAAACACTACTTTTCTATCCAGATGATATCAAAAACATGCTATGGATAATCTAGTTAAAAATACAGAGACATTTAAACACTCCTGATGGAAGCACAGGACATTTCCTGAAGATTAATGACTGTTTGGGAGGAGCTGTGGCCTGAAATTCAGCTGAGAGCCATTAGCCTCAGCTAGCCATCAATCCTCCAGAAAGGTTTGGTGCCAGAGTCATTATTACAATTAGGAGTTTAAAACGTATGGGTGTAGTGTATTTTCCATGCATGATGAGGATGCCATTTTGACAGGACTCTTCTGCAGAATTATGGCCTTCTGCATTTGGCTAGCTGGATGGCTTGAGGTCTCTCAGGGGTATTCTAATAATTTAAAATAATTTTAAACCTCAGTTATGCAGCACCCTGGAAGATCATCTGTGAACACCAGACCCAGTCATGAAAACATGTCAAGCAAATAACACCTCATAAAGAGAACAATCACTTTGTCTCATCAGTTGCGCAGGGCTGGATTTTGGTGCTTTCATTCAGGTACTCATTAGCTTCAGCCTAATTAAAGAGCCAGGATCCAACTACTAATAATTGACTGAAGGAAAGCTGTACGGAGAAGATCAGATTTGGAGTTCTATGCTGGTAATGATTAAGGGGTTATTACTATACACAACAAAGTCAATGGTAGATGCCATGTTAGAGGCAATGGAAGAAAGAATAAGCGCTTGGTCCTTTTCATGAATGGAATACACGAGTAGAATGTGTTGTATATTTTCATACTTTGACAGAAACTTTTCGATAATGGTTTTTGAACTATTTTAACAATACTGACAAAGCTTTATCTCACTGTTTTTTAGTTACATCTGTCACTTCTTATTTCAAAGATTTCATAAATAAGGCAAGATGGATTTATCCAACTTAACTTCCTGTGTGTATAAGGCTATTTGACTTTCTCCAGTTATCCTAATACTGAGCTAAAGGATGAACATTCAGTTAAAGTACGTCTTCCAGTTTTGTGCTATGAAGCTATCAAGAGATGGAGAATCTGCCACCTTCGTTGGTATTTCTTTCCATTCATTTATTACCTCATTGTAAACATGTGTCCCTCCTGTTTCTAAACTGAACTGGCCTTGCTCCATCCACAAGCCTGTTCTTATAGCTAATAAGCCAGCTTTCCATGATAATTATTGTTTGACATTTCTTCCCTAATCTTGCACTGTAACCAAATTAACTCTCATCTTACTAATAGCCAGCAAAATCCAACTGGTTAATCTCTGCATTGAGTCACCGCAGCTGGCTGACCACAGCTACAAAAGTAGAAAAACTTTTTGCTGTAGAAATGTAATGGTCACATTAGCCATGTGGAAGTTTATACTCTGTTGGTTTTCCACCAGGACAAACAATCTTATTGGACTCACTGCTTTAAAAGATAATGAAGACAAGCTCTTCATTGCTTGTTCTTCAATGCATAGCTTCATGTTTGGCTGTATTGAATATTTTGTTTAAATATTTTGTTAAATTGGCCCAGTTTCCTATCTGGTCCAGAACATTCTGTCATTAATTGTTACTCTGCCAATCTGTGTGTCATCTACTAATTTTGTCAGTAGTAGAACTGGTCAGAAATGTTCCAGTTCAGCAATGTTTTGTCAAAAAATGCCTTTTCACAAGTCTAAACTATTTATGTCTAAACATCCTGGGTTCAATGAACTTTTCCCAACAGGTTTTCCCTGAGACTGAGGACCCTGAAAATGGCTGGATTTTATGGACAACTTAAATCACTATCCCAGATAAATGAATAGTAAACGTTGTTTTTTAAAATATTTGTTTACTTTGGAGATTTGAGATCACTTTGGGACTGTTCAAAGCCCATTAAAGACAGTGGGAATTTATATATTGACTTAATTTGCCATTGGAAAGATCTTTTTTGTGTAATGCTCAGTTTAAATTTTTTTTCTTTATAGACATTTATTGTCTCCCTCACTGAAAATTCCTTACAAACAAAAGTAGATCATCAACAAAATCCCACAGCTACATTTTAAAATTATCTGCTTAATTGTGCAGTGTTACAGAAGCCTATCAACTTCCTTGGTTTATTCCTAAGAAAAAAAGCATCTCTTCTTTTCCTTTCTTTTTGTAACCTTCCATTCTCACCCAACCACACAAGTAGTGGTAAAAGAATATGAAAGGAGGGGTGGGAAATGGGGTGTAAATGAAAGGAAGGAACTAAATAACAGCTTCCAGGTCTGTGCAGTCTTTCTTCTGCAGCTTATCTTGGAAATCATCAGCTTCACCATGAGTGGGGGAGAAGGAAAAGGGACTGAACAGGTTCAACTCATTTTATCAACACGGATTGCTAACAGTAAAATATTACGTTCTCTAAAGGGGAGCAGTGTAATATTCTTCATCCAAATGACAGTATTTTCTGACAAATAAGGTTGTTATTCGTGAGATGCAGGACAGGAAATCCTCTCTTTAAGTTATTAGAAGGATTGTAGTCTGGTTTGTTAGAAGTTTAAATGTGACCTCTAGGGCAGCTCATTTTCCTGTTTTAAGTTTTCCACAACCTCATAATACTTTGTATAATTATACTCATGTTTTTAATATTTTATTTCAGGTATTCACATTTGACTGTTTGCTCCTATTTATTTCCTTCTTGCCAGTGAAAATGTGTTCAACAATGGGTACAGCACTGTTAGGATTTTTATAGCAATGTGTGATTCCTGTAGGAGAAATATCCATGTGTGTGATGAGCAACAAGAGAATACTATGCTCAGAAGAAATGTAAGAATGATTTTCTCCAAATGAGAAACTGCAAGGGAAGTATGTCAAAAGAACACAAGAAAATTATCTGCCATAAACAGTCATCATTCCCAAGAGAGGGTGGAGTGAGGGGAGAGGACGGGGTGATCGTGTTCTACTGTTAAAAAAGCTCATGCTACTCATGAACAATCAACCTGCAAATCACAGTGGTTGCCCCTTTTTATTAGCCCTGTTCAGGTAAGGGCTTATCCTCTCTAAAATGGTATGCACTACCAACTGGTTTGTAGTTCCTAAGTTTCCTTGTACAATGGTGAGTGTAAATCTAGACAGCTATGGTAGCTCTGCATTCTCACTGCAGTCATTTTCCAGTTTGACAGGCTACGAGGGAGCATATAAAGCAGCAAAGGAAATGCAAGACATCTGTAACAAAACCAGTGAACATGCTATTGATTTGTTTCCCTTGCTGGTGTGGTCCTGGCATTGGTCTCTTTCTCCAGAGAAATGAGTTAAAGAAACAAGTCCAGTAGAGAACATGGAATTTTACTTCCATTCATCTTCCTTATTTTGCAAGCACCACATTCTGCAAATCCCATGCCAGTAAAACTCTTGGATCAATCCTCAAATTCTTCTGGATCCTTAAGGGAGGAGATGTCAGAGCTGGCCAAGAATCTAAGTGGAAACTGATGACAGAAGCTGACATTAATCAGCTCCACAGTATGTTCTGCCCAGCAGGTTTCTTCCAATAAATCAAAGGGCTTCAGATCCAGAGGGCATTTAACCGTTAGAGAGCAAGTGTTCTCTGTGGTCTGTATAAGCTAAATATGATGAATTTAATATTGATTTTCACATATAACCCCATTCACACAGTGTGTTTGTGTGATTTTACATATAAATACACTGGAACAAATTCTCAGCTGAGGCAAGTCAGCAAAACACCGATTTTACTACTTTACATGGACTGAAGTTTTATGCCACAGTATATGGATAAAATGAAATGGTTCTATGTTTTCATTGTTTCTTTTTTTGCCCCGACAGTGATGGGAAGCAAAAACATCATCAGATTTGTAAAATTTCTGTCATTCTTGTGATAAGTTGTTTCCCTATGGTGATCACAGAGAAGTCATTAAAGGAGAGAGAGTAAACACAGTGCTACACATAGGTCAAGATTGCTCGCCAGTGGGAGTATGAATCCACAGTTACTCACAGAGGTAAGTCTGATGGCCTCAGCTGAGTTCCTTCAGTGACTAACACTCACCAATGGCAAGAGGGTTTTAGCATTCTGGAAAGTCATTAGGTTATTATTTGATTTTTAAACTTTGTGTGTGTGTGTTTTTGTTGTTGTTGGTTTTGTCTTTTTTTTTGACAGGGAAGATTATGGAGCAGATCATCTTCAGTGCCACCACACAGCATGTACAGGACAACCAGGGGATCAGGCCCAGCCAGCATGGGTTTATGAAAGGCAGGTCCTGCTTGACCAACCTGATCTCTTTCTATAACCAGGTGACTCGCCTAGTGGATGAGGGAAAGGCTGTGGATGTTGTTTACCTGGACTTTAGTAAAGGCTTTGACAGTGTCTCCCACAGCATTCTCCTGGAGAAACAGGCAGCTCATGGCTTAGACAGGTGTACCCTTTGCTAGATAAAAAGCTGGCTGGACGTCTGAGCCCAGCGAGCTGTGGTGAATGGACTTAAATCCAGTTGGTGGCTGGTCACAAGCAGTGTTGCCCAGGGCTCAGTTCTGGGGCTGGTCTTGTTCAATATCTTTATTGATGATCTGGATGAGGGGATCGAGTGCTCCCTCAGTAAGTTTGCAGATGACACCAAGTTGGGCGGGAGTGTTGATCTGCTGGAGGGTAGGAGGGCTCTGCAGAGGGATCTGGACAGGCTGGATCGATGGGCAGAGGCCAACTGTATGAGGTTTAATAAGGCCAAGTGCAGGGTCCTGCACTTCGGCCACAACAACCCCATGCAATGCTACAGGCTTGGGGAGGAGTGGCTGGAGAGCTGCCCGGTGGAAAGGAACCTGGGTGTGCTGGTTAACAGCCGGCTGAACATGAGCCAGCAGTGTGCCCAGGTGGCCAAGGTGGCCAACAGCATCCTGGCCTGTAGCAGAACTAATGTGGCCAGCAGGAGTAGGGAAGTGATTGTGCCCCTGTACTCGGCACTGGTGAGGCCGCACCTCAAATCCTGTGTTCAGTTTTGGGCCCCTCACTACAAGAAGGATGTTGAGTTGCTGGAATGTGTCCAGAGAAGGGCAACAAAGCTGATGGGGGGTCTGGAGCACAAGTCTTATGAGGAGCAACTGAGGGTGCTGGGGTTGTTTAGTCTGGAGAAGAGGAGGCTGAGAGGAGACCTCATCGCTCTGTACAGCTGCCTGAATGGAGGTTGTGGCGAGGTGGGTGTTGGTCTCTTCTCCCAAGTAACTAGTGATAGGACGAGAGGAAATGGCCTCAAGTTGCACCAGGGAGAGGTTTAGATTGGATATTAGGAAAAATTTCTTCACTGAAAGGGTTATCAAACATTGGAACAGGCTGCCTGGGAAAGTGGTTAAGTCACCATCCCTGGAGGTATTTAAAAGATATGTAGACGTGGCGCTTAAGGACATGATTTAGTGGTGGACTTGGCAGTGTTGGGTTTATGGGTGGACTCAATTAACTTAACAGTCTTTTCCAACCTAAATGAATCTACAATTCTATGATTAATGTCAGAGAGAGATGGACAGTATTTATCGTGAAAGGAATGATGAAACACCGACCCATTGATAAGAAGGTTGCTAACCTGGAGAAAGAGCGTTACATTGCATCTGGAGGAAACTTATCAACCTATGAGTGTGGAAGGTGGTTAACTGGAGATAGATCACCCATTCGTGATCCTCCAGTGAAATGCAGGGGCACATTAGAATCTTTCAGAAACATTGCAGTGGTTTAGAAGATTTGTGCCCATTGATTTCATCCAGCCACAGGGCTTAAAAATACCTAGTACACACTAAGCACAAGACCTGGGCATATGTTATTTCAAAACTTTTCCCCACAAAAATGTAATTCTTCAAAACCTCTCAGACTATCCCAATTTGGGACTACCACTACTAGAGCCAAAAGAAGTGATCAAATATACCTCACCAGATTAAATAACATGCTTCTCTGCAAATGCTGTGCCTACAGCATTAATAGGGCTTTAATGTGTATACCCTATAGACCAGGCACAGAAGCAGATAAAAAATGTGGTGATTGGCAAATTACAGAATTAAATTTAACCCGATCATAATGGTATCACTTTACACCCACTTACAAGGATGAATTTAGACACAAAAATGTGCAGTTCCCCTTTCTCAGGCCTCCTCTATATTCTTATAGAAAATTCCGACCACCTTAGGAAGAGCTGGGCAATCAGGTACCTTTAAAACACAAACTACAGTGTGGAAACAGACACACATGTTTAAAAATGGATTATTTCACTGCAGTACATAGTGCAAATGCTGATTAAATTTCACAAGGTCTACATGGGAAAAACTGTGGATGGCAGTTATTAGCTCCAGTAATGCCATAATATTAGGTTTTGATGTAAGGCAACTGATGTTTCAGCTGATGTGTTTTATGGCGAGACATGGTATTTCTTCCAGTGTCATTTCCTCTCTGCTTACTTATCTTGCTTGCTGAAATATTCAGGCTACATGGAGCAAGGAGAGTACCTTATTAAGAATTAAATTTTGCTTCTTCCCTGATAAAAATATTTTAGAGATGTTACCTTAGGAATTTACTGGCAGAATATTTTTGTTATTATTAGAAAGCACTCACTTGCTAGAGCTTAAACATTTTATAGAAATACAGCACTCAAAAATGTTCCATCTGCTCAAGGAAGGAATATCTGCTAGATGTAAAAAAGACAGAAATGAAATACTTTCGCTCATTAGAAAAGTCAATAGCACTGTGACTGCCAGTAAGACATAGGAAAACAGGAACACAAAGATCTGAACTACAAGTCTACTTAGCTCTATGAGTGAGTGCAAGGTGCCTTTCAGGGAGTAGATTTTATGCAAACATTTGAAAGGACTCTATTTTATGATGGGAACGGGAAAATGGTGAAGTCTTAAAAAAATTTCACAGGTTGAAAAAATACCTTTCCCACCAAGCTGCTGCTGTGTTGTCAGCCTCAGTGTGGCAAATCTGGCACTAGCGGTATGGTGGTGTTTATCTTCATGTAAACAAAACATGAGAGGAGTAATTATGTCCTATGTTATAAATTTATGGAACAGATTTATGAGAGAGGTCAAGGGTGTTGATACCCACCTACTTCAAGATTACTTCTCAGTGTTAAAGGAAAAAAAATCCCAACTCTATGCAAGGGTCATGGGAGGGAAGACATGAGCCAGTCTGTTCTCCATCAGAGAGACTGTCTAAAACGAAAATTCAAATGCTAGATGAAGACCTGATCTATTTATCCTTTACCCCTTCCTTCCCACAAATGAATGAAGTAGTCACATAACATGTGCTGCATGTTATGTGAGGAAAGAGCTACCATGCTATTAACCAGATGGCAACTGCATCCACCTCTACTTACTTAACAGCAAAAGATGACTGTTCTTCTCCATTTCAGATCAATCCTATTTTTCAGAGTAGTACTTTTAGCTCCAAGAGTCAGTCAGAGTGTTCTCAATACTTTCAAGCAAAAGAAAATTAAGGTTTAACCTTAAGGATATGTGTAACCATGATTGCATATGCGTATATATATAGGGTTTTTTTGGTCAAATGACTGAGAATTTGGGGGGAGGAAAAACTGTCTTTTGCTTTATGTTGATTTTTTTTTTCAGGTTTTTGATATTTTCAGGAAAAAAATAAAGTTTTTCTTTTTTCTTTTTATTTTCCACAGACACATTAATACTTTTGTGGAAGAAAAAAGACACATTTCTCACCTGCTCTGGTTTGTCAAGAGTGTAACACAAGAAGAATCTACTTTTGTCTCAGACATTTGAATAACATTTCAGTACAAATGGAGAATATTCCAGCCTATACGAGACAGAGTAGCTGAGATTAATGACTCTCTTCATTTTATTAGTCTGAAACAATGCATGTTTCTCCCATCATCTGCAAAGATGGCAATGTGCAAACAGGAGGACTGGGATTCTGACTATGCACCAACCAAGCTGGCCACTTCACCCATTTTTGGGAAGGAAGGCATAAAGGATAAATAAATCAGGTCCTCATCTAGCGTTTGAGTCTTCATTTTAGACAGTCTTTCTGATGGAGAACAGACTTGCTCTTGTCTTCCCCCTCATGACCCTTGCATACAGCTGGGATTTTTTCTTTTAAGTTTGGAGAGAAGTCATGGAAGCAAATGACTTGGGACAGCATCTGCAGGTGGTTATACCTGTTAGCTCAGAAGTGAAAGGAACTAGCTGTTCTCATAACTGGTCTGCAGATGGAACTGGGAAGAGATACTTGGAAGGAAATGGCTAAAAAAATTGGTTTCAATTTTTTGCCGTGTTCTCTTAAGTCTGTTCAAACTCAGAGAAAAAAAAGATAAGCTAAGTGGATTGTTGTTACAGTTTCTGAACAATATTTTTGACAAGGAGATGGTTGGTCAAAAGTGGAGCCAGTTACAACATTACAGTGCGTACAAGAACACAAAGTCCATATCACTCCAGAATTGCACACTCAACTTAGGTATGAATGCACCCACTGGGAACTGGAAGGCTTTTCTCCTTCATGTCACTTTGCCTTTGCTCCACTTCATCTATTAGTAAATGGGAGAATGCCAGAGGTGCAGAGAGTTGCATGGGAATGACCAAAGAGACTGCTGGCACGCAGCCCTGGAACACTGTCATTGGAGGCAACAGATTCACTCCAGATTCAGGCATCTTCCCAGTGCACCCAAGTTTAAATCATCGCCATCTTAGGTGCCATATCTAATCAATGGAGCTCGATGGGTATCTCCTGGCAGTGGTTCATTCATGTTGCCTATTTGGATCTGGGGATTAAGAGTTTATTTTACCGACAATCTGTGGAGCCAGAATGACCACACACATTCCTCAGGTGGTTGGGACAAATCCCGAAATTGGTCCTTTTCAACCAGAATTGCTAAGCTATGACAGCAGCCCTCTGGTCTGTAGTGTAACGATATGGTGGCTTTCTGTAAAAGTTTGAGCTCTGAGCTACATTTTATTGCTTTTTTTTAATGAATGATTTATTACTGTATATTACATGATTGTGTAATGGATGGTCCAGAAAGTTATTTAGTTTCTTATGAGGCAGGTGGAATACATTATACTGAACAAAAGCTGGCACTAACATTTGTTTTGTTCAAGCCTGGTGCCAATTTACATGTTAAACTAGATGCTTCTGAAGGCAGAGGACACCGACACAGAGCCCACTTCACTCCATGTTCAGGCATTCATGTTATCACCTATCCTGCCCATTCATTTAATCGAATCATTCCCTGCCACCCATTCTCCTTTCTCACACACTTTTATTATATCAGACATTATTTCTTTTTGCCATACTTAGGAGAGAGGAGAGATTATTTGGAAGATGGGTAGGAGAAACCAAGGCTCAATTGTCTACACTACCACAGGCTCTTTGCATGATTTTTTCAAGCTAGTTAAACTATCTGTGTCTTAATCTCCCATTTGTTAAATTGAGAATATAGTTGTTTTCAGCTTCACAGCAATGTCATAAGGCATCTGAGGTTATGAAATTCATTGATACAGTGAGACTTGTAACTTGGTCTTGATGAACAAAGGCATATAGGAATTTAGAGGGAATTTTAGATGGGATTTAGAAGCCTAAATCAAAGAGTGTGATTGGTAAAAAAAGTCCATGTAATAGTGTAGGTCTGTAGAGATCTTTCTTTTAGTCAGTAGTTACTCAGGCACATGTATTTCTGTTACTGGTATACTCAGAGTTACCAGTGTCTTGACTGATGAGTAACTCAGCATTTTGCTTCTACTTAAAACCATTTGGAATTCAAAGATTAGGCCAAGAACCCTAAAAGGAAAAACCTACAACAAAATTACAACACTGAATGCAAGGCACAGCACAGCCATCCAAAAATTAAACTGATGGATACAGGTTTTGTATCCTACCCTGGGGTTAGCTCATGCCCAGAGAAAGCAGGAAATCTGGATGAAATGTTCTTCTTGGGTTGTTGGGGTTCAAACATACATATTCATGCCGTGAATGTCCTAACTATAGCAGATATTGAGGTGTCCTTTGCCTTTTTTACAGAAGTTGTACCACCACACATTAATCCAAAGGATTCCTGGGGCAAATAGAAAATACAAACAATGAAAACTGGACTTGGTAGCAAACTGATGGGTGCTTGTTCCTCTGAGGAGGGGTATTGATTTTGGTATATTCTATTATAAATATTTTCTACTTAGACCTAAAGATACAGCATATTCTTTGGAATTGGAGTGCATAGCTCTGCTATCAGAGATACACTCAAAGTCAGGGTTGTTCCTGCAAGATCTCTTTGTTCTGCAGAGCCTGGCATTTTCAGCTGTAACAGTACGAACAGAGGGGTCCTATATCTTCATGCAGCCTCTCATTTATTCCCATGTAAGGAGAAAAGAAAGTTTCAGACCAGGTCTCTCTCCTCCCAAGTAGGTTCTTTGGTAAGCGGGCTGCCCTGGTGGTTTCTATCAGCTATACTTAACCATACTCAAAGAACGAGGCATTCTTAGGCAGGCTTTTAGAAAAGCACTTACAACAAAAGCTGTTAAGGGAAGAGGCAGTATTTTACACAAATCCCTCTCTCCAGTGTTTCTTACTCACTGCAATTTTGTGTAGTCTATTTGTAGGTGCCTGTACTCCCAGCCATTTTATGGAGACTCCAGAATTTGCCATGTTGAGTTCATATCTAAGTCCTTTTGCTCAATTAAGCCTTACTTTTAAGCACTTATTTCACTTACCTGTAGTAAAACCTGGCATAAGCATTTTATTAGCTTTGAAATATTTATTTTACCAGCACTGCATAAACATTATTTATTTGTGTCACTGTCCCATGAGTCCCATTAATCTTTGAGTACTTCTCATAATAGCATTGTCCCCACTAACAAAACACATTTCAGCCTTCAAATCTTACCTGTTAATGTTCCTGTTAGCCCAAGTGTAGAAAGTGATTTCACTTAATCATTCTTGCCTATTCAAAGCACCAGCTGCTTTGAATACACCCTACCCATAGCTGCAGGGTGGAAGTGGATTAAGTGCAAGTGTTTACTGTCATTTTATATCCTCAGGGATATTGAACACATCCCTGTGGAGCTAGCTATTACTACCTGAGACCGAAGGAAACCCTTCTATACTGGCAGCTGGATGGCCAAAACAACTCAGGTGACACAGACCATGCATGGGACAAAGAAATCGAGCTCTTGCTTATTTTCTGCAGTGAAAGATGGCATGGGACTCTGTACTTTTCTGACTCCTTTTGAGGAAAGAGAAAAATCCAGTCTCTGTTTCATAAAAAATGTGTCTACAAACAGGTTGGAGCTCATGGAGAAATTGCAGACTGTTGCATCGGTGAAGGGCGGTCAGCAGTGGTTTGAGCACTGCCAGAACAGTCAGGCTGGGCAGATAGATAGGAAACAGAGCAAGTATCATTCCCCTCTGCCCTGTCCTGACTGTGAGAAAGTCGGCATCTAAGTTGGTAGGCTGAATTTCATCCTAATCAACTAGTATTTCTCGAAAACATTTACCACCTAGGTCGCTTTCTGTACCTCCTACTTCTGTTGATCTAAGAAATTATCTTCAGATTTACTAGGTACTAATTTCTACCTTGTCATTAAAGTAAGTTTAGCATGAAATTCTTCTAAAAGAGATGGATTTTTCTAAAGTAGGTGTCTATACGCTCAAAATTAAGGGTCACAGTGAAAGTATATTCAGTTGTTTTTAAACTGAGTGTTAATAGCAGCCTGATGTGTAAAATACAGAGCTAACATCAGTGTCTCCTGCTAAAAAGTTCAGTCAGCTTATATTGCTGTCCAGCCTAGCTCATCTTTGTTGGCAAGGACTTGCTACATTTCTCTCATTCTTCAAGTCATATTGGTACTGTCCTTCTTCCAGCAAATGTCAGTGAACGTTTTCCCTATGCTTATAACTGTTTAAAATTCTTTCCAATCAAATCAGAATCATCCCTAAGTCAGTCTAATTTTCCCTGGCTTTCCTGGAGAGGTGGAGAGGTGAAAGCACAGCAGGATGCTAACATTCAGCAAGATCAGGTTGAAAAGCATATCTGGGAAACTAGGAAAACAGTAGGAGCAGGGAGGTGAAAACTTTAATTCACAGAAAAGAAAATGGAAAAGCAGAGCCTTAATGATTGCTTATATAGTAACGGAATAAAAAAAGACAGAGTGGGAACTCTTAGAAACTGAGGAACTGATATGATAAAAAATGCATGTAAAGGAGAAAAAAGGGAGTGATGAAATGGTTCTGGGCAGCTTAGTAAGCAATGGTCTTAATATACAAGGTGCCTGACAGGCACATAGCAAAAAGGTGTCTTCTCTGGGAACTGAAGGGTGGTCAGTCAGATCACTTCACAGATGCATATGGAGAACTCCTAACATAGCAAGAGTGTTGTAGGCAAAGGGATGGTTTGTATAACGCAGTGTAATAGCACCATACTTTCTACAACACTGGGTAAAACGGAATTATAACACTGAAGAAACTCTTCAAACATTTCTTTTGAAACCTTGTCCTGGTTTTGTCTGGAATAGAGCTGTTTTTTTCTTCCTGATGGCTGGTATGATGCTGTGATTTGGATTTGGTATGAGAATAATACGGATAACACACTGATGTTTTTAGTTGTTGCTAAGTAGTTGTAGTGCTTATACTAAGTCAAGGACTTTTCATCTTTTCTTTCTCTGCCAACGGGGAGGTGCACAAAAAGCTGGGAAGGGGCACGGCCAGGACAGCTGACCCAGACTGGCCAAAGGGACATTGCCTATGAGATAATGTCATGCCCAGTGTGTGAACTGGAGTTGGCGGGGGTTAGGAATCGCTGCTCGGGGATGGTGGTGGTGAGCAATCATTGCATTGTGGATCACTTGTTCTTGTATATTCCTTTATCAGTAGTATTATGATTGTTATCATTGTTGCTTCCTCTTCCCTTGCTGTCCTATTAAACTGTTTTTATCTCAACCCATGAGGTGGGTTTTTTCCGATTCTCTACCCCATCCCTCCTGAGGGGGGAGTGAGTGAGCAGCTGCGTGGTGCTTAGTTGCTGACTGGGGCTAAACCATGACTAGTGCAAACCTTCAAATGTAAATGGTATCCTTTTACCTTCTTCATGACTTTGACATTCGTTTTATCATAATCTGCAGTTTCACAACGGTGGCATGCAATCTGGGGCACATTAGAAGAAGGAAGGTGAATATCAACATGATGTCAGTGGTACTGTTAAGAACAACAAAAAGCCATTTAGCACACCAAGGCTCTAAACTGCATTCACAGCTTTGGGTGGACCTCAGCCAGCCTGAATTTGGTTCATGTTCACGCCAGATTTACTTTACTATGGTTTGCATACAAAAATTGAGTGCAAGTAGGGCATTTCCAAGACTCGAACCCAAAGCTTAAAGTGAAACTTGGAGCGTGTGAACCTTTGCAGCTTGAAACCAAAGAAAATGTTTGCGTGAACCCTTGCTAAGCAAGCCCGCTGTGTTTCAGAGAAGCTCTAATAAAAACCACACTGCCATGAATCACTGAATATTCCGTACTTTGACTTGGTAAATTTATGTAAGTTCCATGACAGTCCTTTTAAAGAGTTCATTTTTCACTGAGCTCTGAGCCAAATCATGAAGTCGTTGATGAGTTTTGCTAAATCCTTACCCAGCCTAATCCTACTAAAGTTAGAGGGAGATTTGACGGAGCAGGGAGAAAACAAAAACTGAGTCAGGGTTTGGACTTTGGTACAGTGGCTTGAATTTATACAGTTTATTTTTAAAAGCTCAGATAAATCTATCTCCACTAATGTGTATTAAACACAAACAAGTTAAAGAAAACTGTGTTCAAAAACTGGTGAAAGACCAAATTCAGACTTTTTTCCCAACCTGCTCTCAGTTATGTTTGTACACATCATGAGAAGGTCTTTAACTACATAGCTAATGCTATTTTTCTCTCACAAAGTTTCTTCATTCAGTGTCAGGACTGCTCTGGGCACAGACAAATACGGTATAACTAATGAAGGTATTTTCTGCTGGGCTCTTTGCATTTTTTTAGACTTTGAAAGATGTGTAGTGAATAGGATGAGTTTTCACACAGACTGGACTTCTTAAAGCAACTGAACATTTTCTTCCAGAGCTAAATTTTCCCCTACTTCTGCTCTCAGTTCCAGTGATGGCAGGGAAAATAATTTTTGCCTTCTCACCATTGATCAGTAACTGTGTTCTTCTTTTTTCTAAATTGAAACACTGGGGAATTCTGAGAATTAAATTGCAGACTGAACCTCGTAGCAGCTCTGTTTTCAAGACATTGCGACACCCATACCAAAACCGACAGCACAAACCTGCCCTGGTTCTGCCTCAGCTCCACTGAAAGACAAACTCTGTGTGTGCATCACCTCTCCCCCCAAACCCAATTCAGGCCAGAGCAGGCCCAGGACTAATAACAGATTGCAGAATGTACCTGTCTAATGAGATCACTGCTTCCCCTCTCTGTTTTCTTGCCCAGCAAAGCCCAGGTTTCTCCTGTAGTAAATTCTTTGCAGTCTCAAGCTCAACTCACTGTTTTCCTGGTCTACAACCTCCTCTCTGCTTTGTCACACCTTCCTTTAATCTTTCATTTCTCCCTACCACCTGCTTGGCTTTCAGCTCCATGTCCAAATCCTTCATCATACAGTCTGTTTTCTGTGTCAGTTCCAGTCACGGTTCCTACCAACTCATCACAATGTCCCCAGTCTCATTTTTTCATATCCCACCATCACCACCTTATTCCGTTTTTTATCTTCTCATGATTCAAAATCATGCATCTGAAGACTTTCTCTTCCACTATGCCCGATTGCCTTTGATGAGTTCAACATAGCTTTCCTACTTTCTGAAGGTTGGCATCCAATCATCCAATCTGGGAGGAGCCATGAGGATGTGAGGTGGGGGGAAAGGTGGAATCCAGTTTTGTCGTTCCTGCTGGGCAAGAAAACAGGGCCGGGAAAGCACCTTTCATCAACATATTTCAATGTCTTTCTAATCAGTTGTCTGTAGGGTTGCCTCCTCTCAGTACAAGTTGAAATGATCAAACATGATTGAAAGCATAGATTCTCTGGAGATGCTAGGAGCTAAAAATAAAGATACTACTACAGAGAAATGTGAACTGATTTTGTTGTTGTTGTTATTTTTTTCCAAGAGTTCATCATTTGGGAAAATGTGGGTTGATTCTCCAGAGTCAGCAAGCACTGTGTAAGATGCACATGAACTTCTATTGGTTCTAATTTTCCATGTACAGAGCACAAGGAGGCTAATGCTACATAAACAAAACAATGAGCAGAAGTTATTAACATTAAAAAACGCACACTTTTTTGTGATTTTTTTCCCCAACTCACATTCTGAAAGGCCTGAATTATTTGATTGTCAGTTACCAAAAAAATTAGTCTGAGGCAGGCAAAGTCATGAAAAAATTCAGTCCAAGTGGTTAATGTTCTGGCAAAGTTATAAGCAGCTGAAAACTGTATTGTATAATAGCACATATCAGACGACCTGAATAACATGGAGTGCTACCAGCCAGACCTATAATTAGAACTGAACAGGAATCAGTTTTCCCATAGCTTCCAACATTTTTTTCAGTTGTGTATTGGCACAAACCCAAGAGCTTTTGAAGTTTTCATGGAAAAAGAGAGAACAAACTCACTCCAATTTACTTGGTGATCAGAGAATTTACCTACTCCCTCCATTTCCTGGGGATGAGCCCTAACTATAGGTCTTTGCATGAATTTCCATTATTTTTTCCTGGTATAACTGTTTCACTTTGTATATTTATTACCCATTGATCCAGAGAAAGCCTCTAAAGCTCAATACACAAAGATAATCTGGTGTCTCATTCTCATGAAGCTCGATGCTTAAATGCTTTTATGCTTCCAGACCTTAATCTCTAGTCCAGCAGTCAGGAGACTCCCCTGGACTGTGAGAAGTCCAGTGAGAGTTAGACTAATCATGAACTAAATGAATTCCCAGGCTTCCCTTCTCACTCAGAAGTGAGGCTTGCTTTTTTGTGGTTTTAACCAGAAATTTTATCCCTGACATGAGGAATCTTTTCTACGCAGTTTTGTCCAAATCTGAAAGTTCAGCTTCTGACAGATCAAGGCTGTTCCAAAAGAATTTGTGAAACACTTTCTAGAAACCATTGGAAAACAAAAAAACCAGTGTTTTGAAATCTGTGAATGTAGTGCCAGGGACATTGTAGTGTAAAAACTGTCATGTCTGCTTTGGCACCACACACACATTACTGCCTCAGTAGAGGTCATTCTGCAGCTTTTTGTTGTTGTATCTGAGTGAGCTTTAAGAGGTTTAAGTTAATAAGTAACAGCAAAGTTATCCCTATGAAACCAAACCAGAGCTTGCCAATGTTCTGTGTTTGGTTTGGAAGTTACAGCTGGATGCCTGAATTCCTGGTGAAGAAGAAGCCATGAAGATAACAACTTCTACTACTGACCCCAGCGCTTCTACTGCTCCCCATGGCGCAGTGTACTTCTGTTTTGCCCTAAAATTTTCAGGTGAATAAACACTACAGCACTAGTGTCCAAAATACATTCATTATTTCTTTTTCCTCTATAGTCTTACAATAAAACAAAATAAAACCAAATACATTATTACTGATAGTCTAATAGAGGAAAATATGCAAAGAAATAAGAAAGTCAGCATTGTACACAAATTGTGAGGGAAAAAAACAATGTGCATGTTAGAGGTCCAATATGTAATAAAACCACCTTCCCAGAGGAAACTAAGTAAAGAATCACGTTATTAGCTGGACAAGCTTAGTAATGTCATGAGTCTCTTCAGAAGCAATGATGGTCATTTTGGTTTTCTGTGGTTGCTTAAATTGTTGTAGTATGTTATATGATTTCTGTAACACGGGAAAAAGCTTGAGAGCTCTGACAGCTTGACTTTAGAGAGTGCATTGCTGACATCTGGTGGAAATATAGTTTAAAAAATGTTAAACTAACAAACATTAATATTGTCACAGAATAATTCCCTTTATATGAGGATGTTTAGCAGACTCCGGAAGGTTAGAACTGTAGTAATGTGGAAGATGGGAATATGTAATTTATGAAATCTAGCAAATGCGAGCCTTTGCTGCTGTTTGTTGGTCTGGGATTCTGGGCATGCATTTTCATTGTTTTTTCACCAAACTTTTTCAAAGGTCTTGGGTCTACCCCAAGACAAAGTATGGATAAATTCTCAAACAACTTGAATATTTCTATGGTTGCATCTAAAATATTTATGGGCAGCTTTAAAAATATCTGCAATAAAATACAAATAAACAATGATATAATAAAAATGTTCCTTTAAATGAACTTGTACAAATGAATAATGTATCCTGAAAATAGTCATTAAAGAAACCCAAAACCATAGTCATGTCCCAGCTTAATGCTAATTTACTTTGGAGGAGGGTGACAACTTTCTTTCTTTTTTTAATAAGTTTTTAGTGATTGCTATCCCAAGCAAAAAACAACTAATTATAAATTATGCTCTTTCCCCATCCCAAAACTTCAAGAAGAATGGATACGTTTTCTGAAACTTAGGTATATCTTGCTGATAAACTAAAACCTCAGGAACTGAAAAGGTTTCTGCTTCCAAAACTGAGAAAGAAAGGTTCTTTTTTTTTCAGAATCCTTCCATACTTGATGGAAAATCATTGTTGCAAAGAATTATTTTATATTTTCAAATTACAGATAGAGACATTTCAGGTATCTGTGATAAAGCAGTTCTTAAAATATTGAAACTCTATGTAGTTTTGAATCATAGAAAAGATGAAAGGTGTTATTTATGCACAACTCCTTGCTGTTAAAATCTTTACATTATATATTCTGCTTCAGAAGTAGGGCATACGAAGTGCTCCCCCCTCCAAATTTGATCTGTTTCATAAGGAATTGGAATTTCTTAAGCCAGCATCTGGGTATAACTGCACATCCCACACCAAGGGAGCTAGCATCACTACCCTGGCTGTTTATAGCAGTATTTGATACGAACTGGTTGTCTGCCAGACTCATGAGGTAGCTGGAGCCGTGCTGGAATTACAGAAGTTGAGAAACATTTAAAAAAAAAAAATGGATTTTGACTGTTATTTAATGGCAAAAGAAAACAATACAATCGGCACGGGAACACAAAAGGTTTCAGCAGCGAGGTTGCTGTGTTTCACAACGCTGGTAATGACAGTTCCCAGGGAGCCTCACGCGCAGCACGCCAGGATGCTGATGGGGACCAAAACCAGAGCCTGCTGCCAGGAATGAGACGGCAGCAGGTGGACAAATCTTCCATATATGACAGTCCCTGACAGCCTAGGACGCGGCTACGACTGCTGGGGAGTCGTTCTTCCTCAGCAGAAGGGTAGTCTGCTGCGTGTCGTTGTTTCTCGGTTTGAATGAAAGCGCAGAAGAGCGGGTGAGCTGAATTTCACACTGCAAAAATCAAACTGGAATGAATTTCTCTCTGATGCAGCCCTCCTGGAGCCAATTGAGTTTTGCTAGGAGAGGATCTGGCTAAATGAGTTTGGAGGGAAGGTTGAACATTCTTCTTTTATTATCCTACCCTGCACCATTACAGGGTCCTTTCACTTGGCTAGCATAAACCCAATTCTAATGCTAAACTAATTAGAAGGCCAGTATATTTGGTGTTTCAATATGAATAGTTCATGACATATGTCTCTGTGGAAACCTTTTGCACACGTTAGATATCATCTGTCAGCCGTATTTTTCTCTAATTCTCTGTGCTATTTTTAATATAATTTTAACCTTCTTATGTATGCTCAGTCTGTGCCCCTGCCAAAATGGTATATTACAGGTTACACAGTTAGCAATACCTAGAGGAAAGGTTGCCAAGAATCTTCTACAGTATAATACTATTTCCAGTTGCTTACAGCTTTTCTGAACTTGAACAGTATGGGCATAAAATATCTCATGTTTCTTTCAAACTAGATCTTAACTTTGACCAGCTTAGCAAAAATGGTTCAGATTTTTTTGTTGTTTTGGTGTTGGTTTTTTTAAGACTAGAGTTAGATAAAAGAGGTTTGCCAGCTGTCAACATACTCCTCAAATCTTTTCTCTCTTTGAAATTGCACTGCTTCAGCCTTCCATCTCCTCAAGACTGCTAGAGCATCACTTTGTAGACCATTACCAGGGCTTGAACCCTGAGCCACATCTTATTTCCTTGTCTCAGTGTAGTCCTAGGTTGTGTGTGTTCTTTCTGTATAAGTTCTCCAGGATATCTCTCCCTTGTCACCCACACAGCTAGAAGTCTTGCCCTGCTCCCAGCGTTTTGCACCTCAGTTAAAACATGAAAACAGTTGCTTGTTGCTTGTATTCCTCCCATTCACTGCTTTTCTCAGTTATATCGGTCTTTGTTGTGAAGGTCCTTGCTGGCCTATCTTTCCATTTACTCCCAAGCTTTTCAGGAAGACGACTGAGTCATTTGGGTATGCCTGTGCCTATTGGGATATTGTTAAGTGAACTGCTTTGGATGATTTCCTACACGTTGCCTTGTGCTCCCCAGGCTGCTCGCTTGATGTCCTTTCTTCACCCCTCCGCAAGTCTGTCCTACACTTTCTTTCCCATGGCACAACAACACAAGCACAAAGCAAAGCAAACATCATCTGTTCTGGACAAGGCCTACGCTGCAGTTGTGCAGAAGCAGCTGCAAACGATATAGTCAAATACTCTCCCATCTCTTCTTGCTCCCAGTTTTTTGATCTATGCATGGAGGATGAAATGTTGACCAATTGTGTGTGTGTATGTGAGTATTTTACTGTAGAAAAAGTTGCTCTGGTTAATCTGAAACTTCATCAACCGATTCGTTAGCTGAATCAAAATCTTGAAACAGTGACTAGTCTGGATAGAATGAAAAATGAAAAAAATCTTTAAATAGTTAATTCACTGGTTTCTTAAATTAATTCAAATGCCTTTTACAAAAGGAATTGTTGAGAGTCTACCCAAACAAACAGTGATGATGAGAGGATCATAGCACCTCAGCTATGACAATCTAGATTAAATTATCTCCACTGATTGATTAGGAGCACTTTTAAAAGTTTTCCTCAAACACTGTTCTTGTTCTATGCACATGCCCCAAACCCTAGGCAGCAGAAACATCCCGTTTCTGGCTTCATTCAGAGTTAATTCCATTCAAAACAGGCAACATGGGGGTGAAAGGCTGAGACAGATGCTTCTCTTACAGAAGGTACAGTACATGAGCTAGGAAAAACAAATCATTACTCCTAATTAAGGGGAAGAGGAGACTTTACACTTGCAATGAGTATGGCTTTCAGAAAACCCTCAGAGATCACAAAGTTTAATGTAAAATTATGATAATCCATGAAATTTAGAGAATCTCACATTTCAGATGGAATGACTCCACATCTTGTAAATAAATGAAGTCCAGTACTGAAAGGACTATCTCTGCCAAATATGCCTGAAGTAAAGCAAAATCTGACCTGTTGATGGAAAGGAGTAGCTTACGTCGATCTGTAGGAAAGAAAAAGATCTCTTGTTAGAATTGTGCCCTTATGTGGAAGGAGGGATTAGGAAAAAGCCAGAAAAATCTGATGAAACCCAGCTCCATTCTGAATTCCCTTCAGGCACGACAACTCTAAAAATCATAAAAATATCTCCAGAAAATACTTTTGCATTAATAGGTGAACATCAAAAAGACTTACCTTGTCGGGTTTTAAGTCACTAACGCAAATATCCGTGGAGTCACCTGGGAGTTCTTAAGCCTCCTTTTCTTCCACGGTTTTATTGCAAATTACACAAATGAATAGAGTATTACTGTAAGAATATTCAGCATAAAATGTGTACAGAAAGGGATCTCACTCAAATCTCCATTGACATAAAAAGAATTTAACTGCACACCATCACAGCTCGATAAGAAACAAACAAGAAGCTAATATTTCCACGGAAAGCATGCTTAATAGAAATGTCTTTTGCCATATGACAAACTATAGTCTGATAAGGAGAAATGACAGAAACAAGAAAAAATAAATATATGTGTATACGTATAGGTCTCTATATATTATACACACAGTCCCCCCCCGCCCCGTGTTGAATTGGTTTGTTGAGAAAGACACCGTTTTGTCACAAGCATGTAGTGCCTTGATCTGTGCCCTATTACAAAAGATCACATCATCTCATCATTGTCAATGACAGCTGTGGGTCACAGTTCCAAGGCATGATGCTATTCCCCTTCCCATTGTTGCATTGTCACATGATTCCTGGAAAACATTAAAACATGATATCTGCCTCTTCCGATCCGTAGTCTGAATCTCCTGTTTACAGAAATTCCAACACCATATTAAGAAACGTTTGAATCATAGCAGTGCCAATGAGAAAACTAGCAAATTTTCTCTCCTCTTTTTCATAGTTTACAAGAATATGTTTTAGTTAACAAAATGAAGCATTGGTGATGAAAGGGGAAGTTATAAAAAAAATGTTTTACGTATAGACCACACGTAAGGGGAAAACTCTACTGACTGCTCAATGTGAATATAAAGACCAAAAAAAAAAGCAAGAATCAAACCATTTCATGATACACTTGCAGCTCTTGCAAGGTAGAATTAAATCATATTAGTATAATATTTTAAAAGTCAGTGTGCCCATTTAATTCAGCACAGTTAATAAATAGGAACTAGATAACATAATACAAAAGATATATGTAATCTTGAGGTAGAAGTGAAAAGGCTAAGTTTGTTTGTACAGCTCCTTTTAATTTAAAAAGCTCTGTGTTGTGCCAATCATCAAATCAATGATATCACAGCAGTAACCATTAAAAAGCTTGTAATTGAGAAACATCAAATGAGATTATCTAAAGCCAAACAACTTTTGCAGACAAAAGTCTTACTCTTGTTGCAGTGACAAGTTAAATAACACTCAGATCAGAGACAAATAAAAAACATAAGATTTCCAGGCTGTTGGAAAAAATGAGGTCCTAAGTATGACAATGAGCAGTATTAGGAAACATTATAGGTGGCATTGTTAGAACAGCTGGGGAAACTGGAGGAAGCAGATGATTGATATATCAAGGTTATCAGAAACAAAGAAAGAAGAGGATTTGATATAATGAATGACGTAGAGAGAAAAGCTAACCTGCAGAGCAACACAAATTATTAAATGAGAGAAATAAGGGTTGAAAGATATGAGAGCGGTCAAGCAAGATTTGGAGAGAGATTACAAAAAATAACACAGAATAAAAAAAAAATCAAGAGGGAGAGGAGAAAAACAAGTTTTATTAAATATGAACAAAAAGACAAACTCATTTCAACGGAAGTAGGAAACTGTTAGAGCAAGGCCAGCTGTGGTGCCATTCCCAGAAGAAACATGTACCATTCCTGCTGAGAAAACCAGCCAGGAAAGACACATGTCCTAGAAAAACAGAAAGCTTTTAAAATCCATCAACTGTCTGATGAGAATTTAATACTTATGTGCCGTATCGCCTCAGAGGGGACATTATATGCCCTTCCTCCTCCTTTCTGATCTTGCTCTTTTTCTGGTAGCTGTCAAAGTGGAGCTTACAGTTTACATAAGCTGTTTGAGAAAGAATCTGAGTCTTGGACAGCAGTTTCTCCTGTTCATAAAATGTCTGAAGATGTACCTGAGGTAGCGTATGGGATGTTTGCTTGCAGATACTACCTGAAAAGCAATTTCAGATTCCTTTACTTTAGGAAAGCAGCTACATTTATGGTCTGTACCAATTATGCAGTGCAATGAAAAGGTTATTTACATGGTTGATGTCTCAGAAGGTAAACTTATGGAAGCATTTTAAATCATCAGTCCTTCTTACAGCTCCCTTTTTAGTTCTGTTTCTTTTGAAAACATTTTAGAAGTTGAATGTCTGATGTAAAAGTGTGATGCCTGTAGGGGTCCCAAATTATCTGTGATTTGAGACCAGCACCGATTGTCAACTTTTAAGTAGTTTACAGAGATCTTCAGTCAATTTTGGCTTTTCACCCATAACACTATCTGAATGCATTCAAAGTAGGAGGCAGACTTCTTAAAGGCTGTCTCATAGTTGCCATTCATCAGGTGGTGGCTCCTTTGCAGGGTATAGGGAAAAATAAAAAATAAAAATAAAAAAAAAGATAGAGGGTACTTCTCAGAAGTTCAGGTCTTGAATAATCTGAATATATTGATTTTCTCTGTACCTTTCAAGTTTCACAATCCTCAAAGGAAGGCAGATGTGTAGGTTCAGTGTTACATCTATAGGATGAGATGACTGATTGGTACGTTTGTTTTAACATACTTTCAGGTAATTGGCTAGAAATTTAGAAGTTGTTTAAATTCTTCATCAAAAGAAAACTTTAAGGTGACATTCACCTCAGCACTCTAGGTCAATTGCATTTACTAGCATAGAAAGTAATTTGGGGAAATATGACAATGTGTGTCCTGCAGAAGATCATAAAAGTTGTCACTTCTAGTACCCACATCTGGTCCTGGAGCTTAAACACTTTCTAACTGGACAACACAGTCACAGTGGCATTGCATATCAATTTAAGAGCAAATGCAAAGCACCACAGAAAAGACTAAACTACAGTGCTGCCCGAAAACAGTCATGCTGACCAAAAAACTTGTGGCCATTCTTCTTTTACTTTTTGATTTTCTAAACTTTTATTGCCTACAGAAACCTTTTCTTTCTCCAGAATAGTGTAAATCAATTAATGTTTTGCTGTGCAACCTCTTGCAAACATCATGTTACCATGGCATCTAGTATTTCACCAGAATGGTTTGTAAATTACTGCAAGGTTCTGATTCTGTATGGGAATTCATCATCAAGGGACCACGTGTGAAACATAAATGTAAAACTCCACAAACACAAGGGTATGTATTTATTCAGAGCCTGGAACATGTTATTAGATCAAAGCTAGTGTCCACTTCCTCTTTCTGAAGAAGGCATTTCTGTTAATTGAGAAGTCCTGGTTGATATAAATTTATTCTCACTTAGACCAGAGCTGCACTGGTACAGGTAAGATTGCTACTAGAAGGTAATATGAGACAATGCGAGCAACATAAATATAACTCTTCTTAAGATTAGGTCTAATCCAATGTTTGTAAAAACATTTTAGTTATTTTTTCTATAAAAGAATTTCAGGGCATGTCAGTCCTGTTTCTCTCACAGTGGTGATAACATTTTAGGCAGAGGGCTGCTTCTTTGGATTAATTACTTCATATGTCCCTTACTAGATGAGGGATACTTTTTAGCCAATATATTAAAGATGCCTACTCCTGATATCAGAGCAGCCCAAGGGACTAATACTTCTGTATCAACCTCATGTTTTAGTACAGATTGTAAACATTTTGAATCTTAAAACTTTAGTTTTTCCATTTCCAAAAAGTATATGATCTTGTAAACGTGAAATATTTCAGAAAATATATAAGGAAAACTCTCAAAATTATAAATTATGAATTAAATATCTGTCAAGCTTTTTCTTCTTATTTTGCCAAGGTTCTATTTCAGGAAATGATCTTTATTTCTGTGATTTCTGTTAATATGTAATTCACAAATGACATAGTTTATAGAAATGTGTCTAGTTTTTAGGAAACACCTTTCATCTTATCCATTGTTCATAATCTATCCATCTTTCAGAATTTGCTATTTATTGCTCATGGCTGTTGGACATGTTTTGACTCATAGTACGATGCAGTATGTCAAAACCTATGTTCTTGCATTCAAAGAAAACCAAATCTCAAACAACTGAACAAGCTGAAATTTAAACAGATTGAGGCTCTCTGAAAAATGCGCCTATAGTGTTCAGTGAGAAGACAAAGCATTACTGCAATGTTTTCCATTGAGTTTTACTCTGGAGCTTTAGATTTTTAAAAAAGGAAGGCAAAAATCCTTTTGTCAGAGTTCCACCTAGTTCTAAAGTATACAGTCATCTTGCCTAAGCTGACTTGAGATGTTTCCATTTTGCATTGCAATATAATGTCAGATTAATTGGAGCTAAATTTCCTGGGTAGGAACCTGAAACAAAGTAAATTTTTCAATAGTGTAAAATACTTGGTTTTTTGTGGTTTTGTTACAAAACATCTCCAGCAAGTCTTAAGGAACTGAAATTCATATCTAAGGAGCCAACAATTCAGTTTTTGGGGTATCAAAATGCTCTTTAGCTCTTGAAGCACATCTCATGTTAGATGCTGGAGTGGGACTCAGGCACTTGAGTCATTCCATTTCCCAAGAAACTTCTGCTAAACCCACTGGTGAAGTGGTTGTCTTCCCCTCCTGCATGGTGCCTGTCCAACTTCAAAGATGAGCAGCCTAGATTTTATTGATGAGGTAGGCCTTGCTATAACACATCAGAGACCCTACTGTTCTTCTTAGAGCAACAGCATTTGGATCTCTTGAAGTTCATTGTCTCCTTGCCCAGTGAAAAGACTGGTGTACTTGACGAGAGTGGCAACTCAAGTTTCTGCTGTCTTTCTTATAGGCAAACAAGGGAGCTGAAATCTTCCTCCCACTTCGTATTTCACCATCTGTGAGTGCTGAGCAGACCAGACAAATTAGGCTACTCTGTAAATTAAGCAGTGCTCAGTACGGACATGGGCATTAGTATTTGGCTCACTGTACCCTTAAATTGTTTAAATGGTGCCCAACGTGGTTCTGGCCTGAGCTGATTAGCAGGGTAGAAGTCCTCCATTCAGGAGTTTGCATGGGCACAGAAATTCTTGACAGAGCTTGGATGTGGCTGCCATATTCTGAAGGCAAAGAGAGCATGGCAAGTATAGACATGGTCAGAGTGTGCCTGCTGGTTCTGAGAGACAAAGAGCAGATCACAGCAGTCTCTACAAAAATAGCTATAGCCATGAATATGAATGCCCAGATAAGTAATTAATAGCGTCTAGATCAAAAACACAGAAGAAAATAGCAGAGCCCAGTATCCTCAAGTTTGTAGCCTACCTCTACAGCTAGAGGTAACCAGCTAGCCATTGATTCAATTCAAGATGCAGAAAACTTAAATTTGATGTTGATAAGTATCAAAGACCTCAGAGCTGACCTGATCTTTTTCATGGAAAATGACACTGCATTTCAGCTACCACGAGATAATGATTTTAAATTAAATGGAAATTTAAGTCATAAACATTAACATTCTTACTTTCCAAATTTTGATAAACAGCGGAAACTAGACAGTTAACTCAGCTGGATCTGAATTTGATACTTGAATGTAGAAGAAGCCTTAAAGTCAAGGGTGCAAAACTTATCATGAATCTCTGACTTGGAGAGAAAAAAAAAAAAAAGAAACTTGCAGGAAGTGATTCCAGATTTGACCAGATGAATGGTCACAAAGAAAAAAAAAAGGATATTAGAAATAAGCAGAGTGCCTACACTGATTAGGGGAAAAATGACTGATCATCAAAGAAAACTGCCTTAGAAGCCAAAAAATGTGCAGATAAAGTGAGAATAACAAAGAGTCAAGCTGAGTTAGACCTTGCAAAGGATATTAAAACACATAGCAGAAGATTCTTCAGCCATGTGAATAAAAAGAACAAGGGTGGAAAAAGTAAGTAGGGCCAGAATGTAGTAAGGGTAGAGTAGAAATTAAGAATAAATCAAGTATAGGCTGAAAACTGAATTATGTTTTAGCTCAGATTTCAAGGAAACAGGCAAAGGTTTTGAACATGGGGAAAAAAGCAAAGATGGGAAAAAAAGGTATAGAAACGGAAACCAGCACAGTCAAGGTAGAAGCACAATTTGAGATGTCTAATGTACTCCAGGAGGCAAAAAGTTGAAAATAAATATAATCCCAAAAGGGAACTGGCAAACAAAGTTTCAAGTGGAGCAGCAGGTATTTTTAATAAATGCATAAAGCCTGGTTGGTGTCTAATGTTTGCAGACACAAACGTCACACACACAGTAAAGAAACCAGAGTGAGAAAGTGGTCTGAGCAATACCGGCCACCTAGATTTTAGTTCAGTAATCTGATGTCTTAAAAACAATTTTTGAATAAAGTAATTATTAAAGGCATGGAGGCCAATTACTGAAAAAGTTTATCTGAGGCAGGTCATGATAAACTAACCATCCATTTTCTTTTTTGAAATAAATGAATTTCCAGAAAGAGGAAACAAGACCAATATAAACTTTCTGGACACCAGTGAAAACTTTTAATGTGGTTGTTGAGAGACTATCAGCAAAGCCAAAGAAGATGGGAATCAGTAGAGGAACTGCAAAGCCCCTTAGGATTTGGCCAGAGAGGGCACTAAGGCAGCTGGCAGGAGAGGAGCTCCAGGTTGGGAGAAAATGGCTTTGTTGTTTAATGATCATTTTGGAGACAGAGCGTTACTGTACCCGTCAATGGCTTTAAAACATGAGATCTGCCTGAGGCCCGCCAGAGGTAGAGAGTTAGAAGACAGTGAATACGGAGGAATTGGGTGATACTGAGAATGGTAGGATTGGACTGGGGTTCAACAAGATAAAAATTACATTTTGGGGGGGTGAGGTGGGAAGGGGGTGGTGATATGCAGACCTTATCAGCTGGAAATCGCTGAAGTGATGAAGAATTTCACCGTACAGATTCTTTGCAAGATTATTGCCAAAATTATGCAGAGGTATGTAAGGATTAGTGGCATTTTACAAAGCACTGATGAGGTGTTAGGTGTAATCTTGCATAAAATTCTGGTAACCCATACTGAGGAAAGAGGGACACAGAAAAGGACTACTGGTGTGATCAGAGAATAGCAGGTTTATTTAATTTGTCATGAGAGCTAGTTTAGCCTGGCAAATCAAAATCAAGCAGTAATATGATTACATTCTATAAATACATCAGAGAGATAAATACCACAGAAAAAGAACAGTGATTTAAACCAAAGGATAATGCTGGCACAACAACAGAAAGGTATAAATTGGTCCCTCAATAAATTCAATCTGGAAATCAGAAGATTCTTATCTGTTACAGCAGTTAGATCCTGGAACAGCTTTGCAACAGGAGCAGTGGGAGCAGAAAACCAAATGCTCTTGAACTGGAGTTTGGAGCTTTATACCAGGTACACTGGCACTTTATTCGCATATAAGATTACCAGTCAGGTGGTCTGCTCAGCAGATCATTTCTACGTGATGCTTATCATCCTGCTATATATGTGTATATTCATATACCTATGTCTGCATGTGTATATGTGTACATATATTTGCACCTTCACATACGCACACATATTCACAAAACTCCAAGGCAATTCCTCTATTTACTACATTGCATCAAAACCCGGGGAAATTATATGAATCAATAAACTGATTATTGGGATTACCACAAAGCAATTTCTGCTCGTGAAAAGATAGAAAGATTTATGTGCTTGAAATCCCTAGGGAGTGGTTACAAGCTGTGAATGCAGGAAATACTTTTGAGCTCTTGTTAGTCCCAAAATGACAAAAAAGGAAATGCTGATGGGAGATGCTGGCTTAATTCAAAATTGTGTGTTGCCTCTAGGCAGTTAGAAAGCACCAAGCTGCTTCTTTGAAACAAACTAGACCCACAGCTTTTGAATTTTACATATTATCTATTAAAACCAGCTATTGACACTATCGGAAACATGAAAATCTAAACAGCAGGAACAAAAGGGGAAATGTAAAACTACCAAAGTCTGTTTGTCCTGTTCTTAAGCTAAAAGTCGTTCTGTACTCAACTGGATGCAGCTGCAGTGTTGATACCAGGAAAATCAGGCCAGCAATGCTCTTGCTGTTTGATCCTAGTACTGCCATGCATAAAGCAGAGATCATAAGGGTTGTGTGAGTGTCTTAATTTCTCTCCCAATGTTATTCGCTGCCAATGAAATCAACTATCATGGAACAGCCTATATCCGCTCCACTGAACTCTCTTGCCCTCCAAAACAGTGTGGTGGCATCCAAAGGGACTCTTCAGAAGGCTCCCTGGCCCACCCTAACTCCCACACCTCCCCACGAATTGTCTGGGAGAGTGTTCCTTGACCCAGGTCAAAATCATGCCAAGGATTCTGCTAACAATTTAACAATATATATGACTGACTGATCTTCCAGTACCCCAGGAATGCTCTCTGGAGCTCTTTAATTTATGAGTGCAGATATAATCCAGGGGTACTGTTGCCCCTTGTTCCCTTGATCCCCTAGTAAATCTGCCCCAGCAACAAAGACAATGTGGAGGCCAAATCAGAAATGCAGTATTAAATAATTTTCCCAACTATTACTTAAAAGGTAAAATTTCTCTACAGTGCAGCAATAAGAAAATCATCTGGATCCAGCATGCCAAGGAAATGCATCATATCTGAAACTTCAAGAGGCCTCTCTACAGATGTCTGACCAAAAGAGGTCAAACTCATTCAAAGCCTATAGTGTATGGATTAGGGCCTTTGACTGATGAGAATGTCCACAGCATATGTTAGAGCTGAGGATCCTTGCATGCCTTCTGTGGCTCATGTTAGGGTTTTGGATGGCTCTAACTACATGAGTATTTGGTTTGCATGTGTACATGTGGGGACCCAAGCAGAAAAATAATGAAATGGGATTGACAAGCCTGTCTCATTTTCCATGAAAGAAGGTAAAGAACCACAACTAACAAACCACCTCCTGGCTTTGGACAAGCCCCCATGGTGTTGGTGACAGCGGATGGCTGTGACCACAGCAGTAGTGGCAACGGCAAAGGGAGTCACAGGATGCTCACCTGTAAGTCTTCATCCTGCTGCGGGTGCTCTTGCTCTTTGCCTGTGCGCACCCTTCCTGTATAGTGGGTACAAGGCCAGCTGGAAAACAGAAAAAATATTCTTTGTTGTTTCCACAGTCTTCCATCTGACTTGTTTAGGTGCCACCAAAGCTGTTGCCTTTTGTTGTGAGCACTGTATCTGTTGTTTCAAATTGCTGTCTCAAGGAGAGTGAACATTATTGTATTTCTCCCTGCATGAAGAACATGTCAAAGGCTTTAGTTAAAGCTAAGTACAGTCTTAAGAACACAAGGCAGAGATCCATCTATGATGAGACAGTTTTTCCTTTGTCATGCCCCACATTTTTGCTTTTTTCCTGAGGACAATCATTCAGCGTTGATTTCTGCTATGGCTTCAAGATTCCTCCCTGCCAATGCTTTTGTGTTCCCTTCATGAGACACACTGCCACATCCTTGCAAAGATACACATTTTTCTCCCCAAGACTGTGCTCTCTACCCAGTGGAGGTTGTATGTGCTTGGGCTTTGTAGACTCAGTAGATGTTTTGGTGTTTATTGGAGTGCTGGGGAGGTTAAGAGGTTCTCTGCCCTAAGTGCTGACATTGTTGTATTTCACAGTTAAAAATAATCGGCTAAGCCACATATCTTTTGAATTATTTACTGGAAATAATAGCAGAAAAATCAGTGAATAAGGAACAGAGGCATGCATTTCAAGTGCTTTCACTCTATTCCACCACTGCATCTCAGTCCAACATCAAGGACAACTGGAAAAACCCTGAGAACTGTAAGTTGTCCTTCTTAGCACTGCTCCTAGATGGAGATACAGGAAAGTCAAGCACCTCGTCCTCTTGTCTGTGTCTCAAGATACCTTGACAGCCTCTGGCTCGCTGATGATCAGGGCAAATGATTTCACATTTTTATTTTATGATATGTATATATTATAAAATATGAAATAAAGATATTGGATCTTTTGTACAGCAGTTTGGGAACTGTAAATGCAAATGCCACTAAAAATTAAAGGTAACTGCTTACATTGCTGTTATAGTTCTTTTGCCATTATAGCTTCTGACTGCAAGAGTTTCTGGGATTAACAGACTTGATTAGTTCCTTCCACTGTTAGCACATATAGGAGCCATTTTCCATATCTTGAAGAAGAAGGAGAAATATCTGTTCATAAACAAAAAAGTAGATATCCTGTTCTGGTTCAAAATCCATTTCACGTTGCATAAAAATAACATTTACACACAAAAGAAAAAAAAATCTCTCTTTCTCCTTCCTGATAAAAATGATTACATCAGAGTCCTGTTACAATTGTTTGAGAATTTAGGGAAGCTAGTGATTATTTTTCTGTACTCTCTCCAACTAAAATGTTGTGTTCTTCACAAGTAGTCCTTTTCCCATTGGTGTGAATCCCAAGAGTACATTAAATAATACACTTCTAGTTGTAAAACAGATGGAAAAGTGTTTAAAAAGGTGCCAGGTTTATTTATGGAAGCATGAAATTGAATTTAATAGGAGAATTTTGCCAGTATGAAATGTGAACTCTCAAAACAGGAAGTGGATTTTATTGCTTATTTATTTTATTACCGGATCAGCTGCCCAGAACTGTAGAATCCTTCCTCTCAGGAATTATTTACTTTCCAACTCTGAACCAGAACATCTTGACCATCAGTTGTTACATCTTCTGGCTGCCAGATTCTCAACTATAAACATATGTGGTGCTGTCTATCTCAGATGATCTTCTGCAGATTTATATAGAGAATGTTTTAGTTTTAGATTTATTCCTTGATTTAAAACAATATGAACTGAACTGCCTAAGCCACGGGAAGGAGAATTTCCTTTAGCTCTTGATTACTCTTTAATTAATAATAGGCTGTTTCTTTAAAGGGCTTATGGCATGTATTCATTATGCATCAAAGATACAAGAGCTAAAAGTCAATGGGCAAATTATTTCTTCTCCTCTGCACCTCCAAAGGTTGCCTAGTGAAGGAACAGGTGCTATTCAGCTTCTAAAAGGTGAGGAGCATTCAGGAAAACTGCACAGGGAAAGTGTCCCATGTTTTCTGGGGACAGGCTGAGCTACTATACCTGGATGGAGTTGAGTAAGGCTGTTGACAGCTGGAACCAGTCTGTAAACCTGTACCTGGCTGTTGTTCCCTTTTCCTGTACACTGGCCGGTAAGTAGAGGTATTTGGGATGGTGAGAAAGCCTCCATTTTCGATCAAGATAAAATTGTGGTAACCTAGTGGAAATCACATTTTAAAAAAAGAAATCTATGGAAATATATTTTTCAGGATATTAGGCTGAATTGATGAATATGATTTTACAGCTCCAAGAAACTGGATCTGCAGATGCCCATATTTACTATAAGACAACCATAGCTTGGAAACTTCTTTAAGGAATACTCTCAAAAAATCCTTTGGTTATTGCTGCTTATAAAAGACTCCGAGGATAAATGTCTGCAATGGCACCTTCTACTTAGAGCAACTGAGGCTCAGACAGTCCTCACTATCACAACATAAGCCCATGCTAGAGCAAATCTTAGAGCTCTGTTCCCCGAGGTCATGGTCCAGTGCTTCGTCCAGTGCCACAATGCCCTTAGGCAGAGTGCTTCAAAAATCTATTGCGTGCATGTGCAATGCGCACCTGTGTTCAGCTCAGTGCTGGCACTCACATACACTCACAAATTCCATTTTATGCAACAGCACTAAATGTTTTCAGCACGAAACTCATGCATGTGCAGTTTTGCATGGGAACTTGAAAAAAAGTGCCAGCCTTTGTCTTGCTGCTTTCAGTTTACCAATTATGGATAAAGATTGAGGGCAATGTGGAACAACATCATGGTCATGATCCAAATCCCATGTAGGAAAGACATGGTTACAATAGGCTTTGCAGCAGGCATTAAATCTCCTCAAAGTAAGCGCATGAGGCTTTCTTATGCCTCACTTTCGTTGTACTGTTGTCTCTCAAGATCATTAAATTATTTTTGATTGCATCACACCTTGTTGTGACTCTCCCCAGGACAAAAACATGTCTCCAAGACATTCAGAGTGCCTGGGATCCAAGTACGCAGATATTTTGAGGGCTGATGACATGGTTTGCAGAAATAAATCCTTCAAAATAAAACTTTTTACTGAAATGTGTGTCTTCATAAACAATTGGATCTAAACATTTGTTAAAAGGAAAACAAAAGAAATTTGAACATGTAAAAGAAAACTCATTAATTTAGGTTCCCGCTATTAATGATACTGTGAAACTCACGAGTTTTGCGAGACTTCATATTAAGCATGTGCACCATTCATCAGCTTCATTAATATGTCACAAGCACAACTTCTGACATGTATCAGAACCGATTAAGCTTATTTTTGTACTTTTTATTTCTTGGAGACAGATTGTTTGAGTTCAGAAGGGCATACAGTATCTAGCAGATCTGGCAATTCATTCAAATATGGGAGTAAGGCTCTTCTTTTAGTCCTGGCCAAAATTCCTACAGAGTTTTGTACAATGGGTTTGAAAGCTCTTATACATTTAAAGAAAATCCTTTCAACTCACTCTGGAGTCCTGCTTTATGTTTCATATTGCTTTGAACTTATTACCTCTTTGCAATGTCTTGGAACATTAGTTTGGGAGCATTTAAAGATAATGATTAAATGTATAGTGAAACAACACTTTGATGTTGCCAGAAGCAATTAATTTTCCCTATTTATACACAAAAGGTTATAAAAGACTGTGTTATGACAAACGAAATGATTCAGTGAATTCAAAGTAAGTTAACTGAATTTTAAAGGATTGTTACTACTTGGTGGAAAAAAGGTATCCATCAAGCCTTATCTTAAGTCAGAAAGCTGTGATTAACTTATGGAGTTCTGAATGCTTTTAAAATTAGGAAAGAAATTATGAATTTGTCAGCTATGGAAAACCAGCCTATAACGGGTTCATTCAGAATGAAGCTTTCATTGAAAATAGCTTACTAGATGTAGATAAATGAAGTTTATGAGCTTACAGAAGTCACAGAGACACCACATTTACACATAAGTATCCTGACTATTGTATGTTCTCTGTGCAGATGCCTGTTGAACCTTATTAACAAATGGAAAAATGTACAGTATGGTTTTACTTCTACATTTTTATAGGCAGAGTATCTCACACTTCACTGAATCCATGTGCTGGAGACAACAGACATGATTAGAATATAAATCACTCAGAGCCAGGGACTGGAAGTCAGGTTCTGCAACTTCTAAAGCTCCTTCTACCTCTGAGTGGGCATACCACCCTTCTACCTTACGGGGAGCCATGCAACGGAGGAGGGACATCACACATGTGCATGTGCTCACACACAAACACAAGTATGTGCATACATACATACATGCATTCTAAGACTGTGCATATGCTTAAACAGGAAGGAATCATACACTTTCAGCCATCAACAAATTGTGAAAATGGAAAAAATGCAAGAGAATTAAGTAACCAAGGAATTAAGAACTTAAAGCCAGCTTAGTCTTATGCAACATAATTCATTTCTCAATTTCTATTGAACTATAGAAAGTTTGAATTTCAGCTAAATCTTTGTCTTATTGGTCAGTTTAAGAAATATGTTTGTTACACTAACCAAGAGATACAAAAATTCTGAACACAATCCTGCACAGTAAAATTTCTAAACTGACAGCAATGGGAGAAAAAAACTACTGTGCTTTTGTCCATGAGTCAGCCCCAAACTTTTCTGATAGTTCATAAACTGGAGGCAATAATTTGCCTCTCCTCCTCATCTCCCTTCCCCCCGGCCCTTTATCGCCTGTTAGTCTCTTCAGAATAAAGCAATGAACTTCTGGCTTTTACAATGAGTTAAAACTATTTGATGAACAGAGCTTAGATTGTCTAACACATAGATTGTTTGCAGACCTCCAGAGCATTTAGGGGTATTATTTTTACTTTAGAAGTTCCACAGAGCTAGCAAGAACTTTTTCTTTGAATGCCAGGATCCCAGTGAAGAAAAACCCTGAAGGGTTTTAGAGTTCAGTTCAGTTGTACTTGAGACATGCTTGGGAATGCAGCACCTCTCTATAGGGATGGCAGATGTGTAGTTCCCAGAGAAAGTCCATATCCTTCCCAGCAGAAGCTAGAAGCCAGGAAGATATGCCTGGTCATCTCAAATACCATTGGGCATCTAGGTTTAGGTGAATGAGTTGTGCCTTAGATATACTGGCAATCAACAACTCAGTTATGATTCTCCTTAAGCTTCATAAGAGCATACAGTATCTTTGGGAGATGAGGAAGAATTATATGCAGAAAACAGTCTGAACGATCATCATTTAATTAACTGATTCACATGAGCATAAGTAGCCAGTAAGAAATTCTGGGAGAAAAAATGGACCCCTGCCCATAAAACTTATCTCTAAAAAATAGATAGATGTTGAAGTCTATTTTGGATTATTAACTGGAAATAATTTTCCTAGATCATCTTGTAGACACAAAAGAGCATGAACTTTGCCGTTAATGGACGAATGCTTCAGGCTTTTGCCTAGAAAGTGTTGTCAATTTTGATATCTTCTGTATGTCTGATCGTAAAAAAAGTTTAAATTTTGTTCTTATTCATAGAGAACTCTGAGTCACTACACTGGTAGATATGTTTGGTTTCTTTTCTAGAAACTGTTCCTTTTTTTTCCTTTACATGTTACTGAGAGTTAGCAAGAAATTAATTCTTTTTGGGCTTCTTACCTAAGATGAGGGTAAATCGGGCTCTAGTTTTACTTCACTGAATATTTCATTATTTATTCAAAATGGAACAGCTTCAAAAATATTTTCCTTAAAAATGTTCAAACAAATCATCTTGACATATCCAATATTTTTTTTTGGCTGAAACAATTGGCCAAATCTGGTACAAATTTGCAGATAGTTTCCATCAACACGAAAGTGCATTTTTTAGCAAACAAAGAATTCTTCCATAAAAATTGCCTGGCTCTAATCAGGGCTGAGGCAATTTTGCACATGCCAACCAGCAGAAAATTAGGTATTGGATAAGCAAGAGTGGTGAGGATCTGGGCTCTACCTAAATCCCCTTGTGGCCTTAGTCCAAAGTGATTAGCCCCAGGTCAAACAGAAAGCCTGTAGTGAATCAAGCAAATTAAATCCAACCCTCCTGAGCTATAGGATAATGTGCTAGTCCCAAGACCTCCCTTCTTGGAGGCTGGAAAGGAGGAGGAGGAATATAAACACGAAGTAACATCCTGCTCTATGGACGCCCAAGGCATGATGTTCTGGAGGAGAAACAGGGGATTTATACATGTCCCCCAGCTGGACCTGCTTCGAGGAACCCACAGCAACTGTCTCTGCCAGTGCCAGGAGCTGTCAATGTCCCTGACCAGAAGCCTACATCTTGGAAGGCCACTAAGGACATGTCCTGTTAAACTAAAGGGCAATGAGTTGCAACACAAAATACTGCTTTAATGTGGACTAGGAATTGAAGAGACTTATTTCCTTTAAAACATTGTAGAACAGAGTAATCCTCAGATTTATTTTGATTAGCAATCTGGATACCTTCTTGGCAGTGTTTATTAGAACTTAATGTAGCTCAGTTGGAAAGCCAGATATTTTGCTTTCTCCTCCTTTGAATTACTGACCGTTATTGTCTCTGTTAATGAATCTGGATAATTTTAACTGTCAGATTCTAATGTAACTCTCTGAATAAATTGATTGAATTGAAGTTGAACCTACCTCTGTGTTCAAGCTAAGAATGAGCCTGAACAGAAGTCTCCAGAGTTTCCTAAAATTTCAGGGAGTTTATTAGTGGAAAACTGGTTTTTGAACCATTGAACCTAAAGTGACTACATAGTTTTGATTTCATACTGATGTCAAGTCAAAAGGAGATTAAAATCCCACTGCAGCTCAGATGTGACCCAAGGTGAATAAAATTACATCTGAATATTTCAGGCACAGCTATCACTGTCCCTGGAGCTGATCTTTCACTTCATCTTCCTCCTCCTTTTGAAATACCTTTTTTAAAAACAGGTTGGAATCCCAATAACTAAAAACTGTTTTTCACTTTTAGGTCATTAGAAATTCAGTGTTAAATGAGTTAGTGCCTTAGAAAAAAGTAGAAGGATGTTTATGTTGCAGGTAGCCATTTCAATTGCCCCCAAAGCAGAAATTAATGCAAGAATATAATTGTACCTTTCTGAAAAGTATTGCCCCTATGTCCATTCATTTATTAGATTTATATACAACTTCTCACCTGTAATTGGAGGAAATGCTCCCTACCCTCTGTAATACTGCACATGAGTGTATAGGCTGTCTCGGTGGTCTTTGGTCTTTCAGCCACAGACTGAGGTACCAGGGAGAGAGGGAAGAAGGGTGGGAAATTCAACATACAGACCATGCTCCTTAAAAAAATGTATTTGCTGATAATCTCACTGTCCATGCTAAAGTGATAACGCACATCAAAAAACATCCTGTGGGTGATTCTGGCAGTAACCTGGCTTAGCTGGAGTTGGGTTTTGGATTCCTGCAGACAGTCAGCAACCAGACGCGCAGCACCATGGATGGACGCCTGTGCAAAAGGGTACCAGGGCTTAATGACAGGCGAAAACAGTTCTTGATATTTGCTTTTGGCTAGGATATGTTCAGATGGCAGAATGGAGATTCATAAATGACTGTTCTACAGCAAATAAAATCGGTTCAATTGCAGTGGACCAGCTAATTAATTAGTCACAGCTTTTTGCAGATTTCTTTGTTCTTTCTCCACTCTCACTGCTAGAAAACGTCTGTTCTGCTGAATCTGAGTTCAGCAATAGACATGAGCAAACACAGAGATCAGTCCCTAGGTGTCCTGATGCAAGAAATAATTTTGTGGACACTGAAGATATGAAGAACATCCTAACGCAGAGAAAAGCTTTAAAAAAAGGATGTAGTTAATTTTCTAATTCAGGGGAATCCTGGGTCCGTCCAAGATATATTAAGGAAGGATTTGAAGAGACCTCTTACTGACAGGGGAGGAACTGACATGAAACTGCTGGTAAACAGTTAACAAACAAGTCCAGCTGCAGCCCCCAGAATTGAAAGTTAGTTAAGAAGGAGAGCCAGAGCTCCCCAGCTCCTCAGGGCAGGCAGGAGAGATCCCAGTTTCAGAACTGCCAAGACAAGTGATGCTGCCTTGGTCCCGGCTTACCTGAATAAAACCCCTGGGATCATGGTGTTGACCATCAAATTTAACTGAAGTTAGTCAAGGCCCAGTTGGGAACTGTTAGTCTTACTTGGTTAATTTCTAACCAACAACACTAAAATTATTTCAGAAAGTCAGAGGTTTCTTTAGGCAGCAGAGCACTCCTCATTGCCAACATCAGAACACGGCTTCACTCGTTTATTCCAGCACCACCTGTGATGAGCTTGGTGACAGGACTCACAGGAACAGCTGAAGACAGCTTAGAAGAATCTGTCTTTATCTTGTCTTTTACACTTTACTTCTCAAATTAGCATATTAATTTTCTACCATTTTAAGTACATTAAGTAATTAAAATGTAATTTTTACTGGCTACAGTGACAGATCATTTCTGTCACGTTTACAGAAACATTTAATAAGTTGGCATGGTTACCCTTTTGCTTCATTGCTAACCATAAACAGTTTTTGCAAACTGTCCAAGTAATCTAATTGAACAAAAGTATTCCATCTTTTTTTCTTCTTTCTCTTCCCCTCTCCCTTCTAACCAATGCATTTCTTCACAAAATCTTTCTGGGACAGTTTTTACATTTTGACATATCTGCAGCACACTTCATTTATATCAAAAAAGTTTTTAGTTCCTGAATTTCCCCTGCACAGCTCAATAGATCAATACTACAGAACTGTGTTGGACTGAAATCAAAGCACCGTTCCGTTTGGAGAGCAGAGCTGGCACTTTGGACAGGATTTTGTTTGAAATTAAGATGCTTAGATTTAGAGATAGGATTAAGTCCACTTAATATATCAACATATGTTTCCTTACATAGGTAACAAAATGTATAGGTAAAAAACATAGGTTTTAATCTTATTGTAGGTATATATTTCTTTAATTTGGGTGCTACACAATATTGCACCTATTTTCTAGCCGCTTCTCTAAAAGAATACGGGTCTCCTCTGGGCACCGTGTGATATCTGCTAGCACTCTGTAGGTAACTTGGATAAGTTAGGGTGTCTCGAATGGCACTAGGTTTCTGCTTAGAGTTCTGAATCCTGTCATAGGTGTGTGTCTTCATCAGGTGTCTGTTTTTGGATGGGAAGATTTTTTCTCCAAACTCCACTCACGGTATACACTTAATCTCCATAGACTATAATGAGAACGTAGATACTCACAGATTAATGCTATATGGTGGTGTCTAGACTGAGAGGTCTTACTTTCGCAGAATCACAGAATCATTAAGGTTGGAAAAGACCTTTAAGATCATCAAGTCCAAGCATCAACCCAACACCACCATGTCCACTAAATCACGTCCTGAAGTGCCACGTCTACACATTTTTTGAGCACTTCCAGTGATGGTGACTCCACCACCTCCCTGGGCAGCCTGTTCCAATGCTTGACTATTCTCTCTGTAAAGAAATTTTTCCTAATATCTAATCTAAACCTCCCCTGGTGCAACTTGAGGCCATTTCCTCTCGTGCTGTTGCTAGTTACTTGGGAGAAGAGACCAACATCCACCTCACCACAACCCCCTTTCAGGTAGTTGTAGAGAGCAATAAGGTCTCCCCTCAGCCTCCTCTTCTCCAGACTAAACAACCCCAAACTGCATCTTTCCAGTAAAGCCTTTAACTTTAGTATTTTCTCTTGACCATGGTGGGCAGGAAGGAAGAATATGCCAGACTCTCCCAGCAGTACCTGTGCTGGTTTTGGCTGGCAATATCTGTGTATGAGGAAACCAACAACTCATCTTTTGAAAAGAGGAATCAGCTATTAAGCAAATCCTAAAATAACTTCAGACTCTTGCTATAAACTGTGGGGTTCAATCATCCCTTGAAGGAGGGCAAGAGGCAGCTTCAGCAAAAGATAAGTCCTTGAGGGGAAATGTCATGACTGCTTGTGATCTGAGCACATAGTGGCAGCAGCAGTTTCTGAAGAGAAAGGTAAGGCAGTGAACAGCGAAAAGACTTGTTTAAAGGCAGGATAAGACGAAATCCAGCATCTGTTGGGAAAGGAGGGAACTTTCTGATGGCAGTGTGGATGTAGTGATGGGTCAGGGAACCTTATGCTTGTGAATTGGTATCAGTAACTAGGTGCTGCTGAAGTGGAGACAGGCATTTCAATGTCTCATCCAGGTCCTCATGCCTGGGCCTGCCTGTTGAAAATGCAGGACTGGATAGCAGCTCCGTGGCAAGTCTCTGTCATGAGCTATGACTGGATTTGCGATGGGATGCCTTGAGCTACACATTTGGTGTTGGTGCATCTGCAATGTTTTGGAAATTGGGAACTGTTCTATCTACACTTGGAGTAACTGCATTTAAGGCTTTTGACGTGTTTTACAAACAGAAAGCTGGACTCACAGCAAAGTTGTTACTGGTGCTCAGGATTTGGACACGTACTGTGCTGTGGGTGAAATTCCTAAAGCAAATTCTTTATGGCCAGGAGTGCCAGAGGGGATCTTGAATGCTTGCAGCTCTTCTTGGTAACATCTGTATCTGAGTGACAGGAAGTCAAGTGCAATGATTCTTGAGCCTCCAAAAGAAACCTGCAGTTTTTATGGGAGAGATCCCAGCAATTTTAGTCTGCAGTGGAGGAACATTTCTGAGTGCTGCTCAGAGACCTCATGGTACACCGTTTCCAGAGGAGCCACCTCTGCTGTGAGACCCAGGGGTCTCAAGATACTCTGCAGTCCTGATCCCCTGATACTTCAGACTGCCTAATTACTAATGAGAAGTTGTATTTGTCCCAGGTGAAATCACTGGCCTGTGGTCACATAGGAAATAAATGTCAGAACTTGAAATGAAAACCTGCTTCCCAGGTCCTCAGTGCTAGTATAAGACTTGTCCCCTTTCTGGCAGTGCTTTATGATGATATTTACAGTTGCTTGCGGTTTGCTATCTATGTTGGAAAGAAAGTAGTCTCTGCTTTTTATAATAAGCAATTTAAGGCAGTAATTGTTTCCAGTATTTGCCCAGTTCTAAAAATAACAATGTTAATGTGCACTAATTCTTTGTAGTTAAGGAGGCTTCAGCACTATACTGTTGTTTTATCTGGAAGCTCAGCAAATGTGGATGTAACCCACTATCTGACAAAGACCAATAGCTTGACTAGGCAGCTATGTTAAATTTAAAACCAGGCAGGGATGTTTGACTTTATATGGGTTTTAGATGCATCTGTATCTCTGGAGAGAAGGGCAAGAGGCCTGGGACTGAGAACACTAAATCTTTAATTAAAGAACTCCTAACCATGCCTACTACATTTATAAATAACAAAACATTTATCAGAGCTTTTATCTTTTCTTGCAATCATCAGGCTGTACTAGATGTTGACAAAGTCAACGATTTATGCCTCAGATTTTTTTTCATTACCAAATACCAAAGATGTTATTATCAGTGAAATCTTATGCAACTTAAATCTTGGGGCTTTCGTTGCTTTGCCTAAGCAATATTGTGAGCCTTTCTCACAAGTCATTTTGGATTATGTTGGCCCAACAGAAGAGATTAAGTCTGCATAGTGAAGTTGCATCCAAATGGAAATGTTGGGTGATTTTCCTTAAAAGGATTAGTGGTTTAAAAAAAAAAAGAAAAACAAGAGTGCGCCTTAAAGAATGCTTTGAATTATTTTAAACATTTGGATATTAGTTCTTGAATTCTAGATTTGTTCATTATGTTCCATTTAAATGCTTGAATTCCAATTCTTGCATACCACTATGCATGAAAGATTACTCTTGTGCTCCATTTTGCTAACAAAGCCTTCATTGCACCAAAAGACACCAAATTGTCCAAGGAAAAGTTCAACTGGGGCCTTAATTCGTAATCATCTACCTAAATGCAAGCAGGGAGTTTATCCAGGTTATAAATCCGAGGTGAACACCTTGCTTGTCAGCATGGAGGTTGAGGAGCAACAATCATCTACGGCACTGTACGCTCCCTTCTCTACTTCAGCCCTGCTGTCGCTCCTGCTGGTGCAGGAGTGAAGATCCTTTTTGTTGCTTTCCGGCAGCACGTAGTTCTCGTGATTCAGGTGAATGCTTCAACCACTGTCACTGGGTGGTTGAATAGGTGCTGCTTAGACTGTGTGAAATGGCTTTAAATAGATGGTGGAAGATTCTGCTGTACATAGATACACACATACGTATGAACATATACATGTATGCTGCATTTAAAACCACACATAAATATACGTATACATGTATATGACCATGGACACAACCCTGCTTTAAAGCCTAAAATGACAATCATCACATTATGTGGGCTGCATGGATACCACACAGTCTCCCCCAACAACTCCAGTAGTCCCATTATTATTATGTAGTGCAGTTAATTCTCACCGCTACAGTGAGTTTGCTAGTATATTGAATACTGAATACTTCTGAACAAAAATTATAGAACAGAAAATCGACGATTTTTTCACACACAGGCTTTTCCTCTTCATCCAACTAAAGTTCAGACAGCACATTTTCTCGTCGGTACTTCAGTATGTACACAAAAATGCACTCTCTTTCCTTGACTACCCTGTCAAGAGTGAGATCTTGAGCTCATCCAGAAGGTTTCAATATTTTTAGTGCAACCACAATGTGTAGTTGTCTGGATCCTTCAGGGACTGAGAGGACAGGTAGTATCTGACATGTTTTTCAGATACTTCAACAAGTTTGAAGTTCTTCAGAACTAAGAGCACCCAGCCTTTAAGTTAATCATCGATATGTTCTCAGCTGTTCGTGAAAACAAAAATCTGTTGTAAATTAAAGCACTTTTTTCAATAACTTTACGTGACTTTACTGCTATTCAGGCCCTCTCTGATGTGAACATTCATGTTGAGCTTTAGAGTATACTTTTTTGTATGTTTGTAACTGACTGTTTCATTCGACTTTCATTATATCTGGCAGGGAAATAAATGACTGTTTTATCAAAGCCTGTGAATTCAGCATTTTTTCCCCAAAATTTAACATAGGCAGTAACAAACCAGCTGAGATGTCAAACTAAACTCCCTTTATCCTGATTTTTTTTCTTTTGTGAGGGTGGAGTGAGGTGAAGAGAACATGAGTTAGAGTGGGGTTTTCTATTTTACACCATGTTAAACTCCCAGTAACCTCTAAGAGTGAAAAATGTATAATTTCAGTTGTACATTCAGAAATTACTGTCTTGAATACACATGAAAAATACAAATGAGCCACAGAGAAAGGAATATATATGGTATTTCTTATTGTAACTTTACATATCTTAGAAAAAGACAAATTAATGAGAGTAATGAAAAATGGGAATGTGGAAAGAGATTTTTCTTTCAGTACTTTTTAGTAATTTTAAATCTTTTTCATGCTTTCATTTCTCCTTTTCCTTTTTTTGCCTTTCACATGGGATTTTAAAGTAAGGGTTAATCTATAAATGCTGCAAGCTACTCTTTTTTTGTGTGTGAATTAACCAACATAACAATGCAATTAAATTAATATTATTTGCATTACTCTTTTGAGATATCCTTATCACAGACATGTACCCTGTCTTACTGTTAGCACTATGTAGAAGAGAAACAGTTCCTTGAAAATATATCCATTATAATAGTAGGACAACAAGCAAAAGCAACACTCAGGTGATCAAAGGAAATACGCATCAGTGACAAGAAATATCTCAGTATACTGCTTTCCTATTTAGCACTAAATTTTACATTGCTTGTCAGTGGAGGACAGGTTCCAGGAGAAATTTGAAGTATTATAAAGTGACCTTAAGCTGCTTACTGGGGTATTGTACAAATCTTGAGATGTGAGAAGTCATGAATACGTTGGTGGGAATAAAGGCTGACCTTTCAGTAGCGCTGCAGAAAGGGTAGGTATGAGAAAAAATTTTAAATAGTTTCTCCACAAAACAAAAGGGAGAGAGGGCCCTTGAGAGAGCAAATAGCATAATAAGAAGCAAAGCAAGGACTGTTCCTTCAACCAAAGTGTCGGTGTACATCAGTCCTAAATTCTTGGCCTCAGGCCCTAATTAAGAAAACGGTTGAATAGTATTTCTCTGCCACACGGGAGTGCTGGGAGAGTAAGTGAGCATTAACAAACCGCTGTGTTCCCAGCACCAGTTTACGTCAACGTTAGCAAATTAAGGACACACGCACAGGGTCTGGTCATCATTTATCCACATGGTTAAATTTTCAGAACCATTTTGTTACAGGTCAACTAAAAGTTTTCCAGAACAATTGCTGGATATAGTCTGCGAGTTAAACCTGGCCCAGCAACAATTCTGCATAGGCAGTTTGGATGCAGCCACTCTCTTTGGACAGCATGTTTAAGAGTATGGCTGTGGCAGGACACTGCCAGCTGGCCTCAGGGCTAGAGAACATTGACCTGGCACAGGAAACAGGTCTGTGCTATTTTAGTGCCTCCATGCAGCATTTGTGGGCCAAGTTCACTGCCTGCCTAGCTTACCCTGGCACACTGACCATTTGGGGGAAACACTGAGCTCAGTTTAATGCAGATGGCTAATGAGAGAGGCAGCAAACTCAGGATCATCTGGCTCCTGAAACACCCTTTTGACACATCATCAAAATGCAGGTTAGAATGACCACATACGCAAGAGTCCTGCTAGCAACCCTTCCTCAAAGAGCGCTGCAGCCATGTACCATAACCCCGTACAGCACCATGCCATACGCTGTGTGCTCTGTCTCCCACGTTTTCCCTGATTACTGTATAGAAATATCTGTAATATACTCCTGTAGTAGTTTATATTTCTCTCTCTCTTAGAAAGAGTGAAATGTCAAAGACTGCATTAATAACAGGTATGAAACCCGAGGATGAGGGGAGACTGTCATGTAACACAGAAATGTTCTGTTTCCACCACTCTTCTACTACATTGGGACAGAACTGTTTTTCAAATTATCATGTAACATAATGCATATGAAAACTGAGGAGCTAAGGAAACAGAGGTGTCCCTGAATGACTATTACTTTGGCAGACAGGTAGGTTTGGGATTGCCTCTCCTTAGCTTTTCTTACTCCCTACACTCTCTTTCAGTTCAGGAAGAGGCCCTTTGATCGTCTTAACATTCTGGATCAACATTAATGATGTCTTATCCCAAACTGACCCCTTGATAAGCAAAGTGTTGATTGGGTTGACTTGCTGGAGAATTACAGACTTCTGATGGTTCCTCAACGACTTCCCAGAGGATGAAGGCTATGGGAACAACTTAATCATGAGGGATACCTTTGGCCTTAAGAGGAGTCTGAGGACAGCATCACTTCTACTTGAGGTCAGAGGATTTAGGATTTGATGGCTGTTTGTCATACTTTGTCTCTCATGCCCCTAGGATGAGGCTTTCAAAGACTTCTCTGGAACATTACAAATCCAGCTTATTCAATGGACTAATTCAAAGACAGATTAGAGGCCAAGCAATGGGAGCACCTCCAGGCAAGCTTGTCTCTGAGGAAAAACCTTTAGGAAAACTGTCTATCCGTGCTTTTTTTTTGGAGATACATTTTAGGGAGTAGCGTGCTTACTGTTTTATTCAGGTCAGTTGCCTGAGCTGTGCAGCCATCCAGCCATAAATCTTAAATGGGAGTCAGCATCAAGCGTTGGCTTCGGCTGTACCATCTGTGCTGGCAGTCTCAGGTCAGTGGGCTTCTTCACGGACAGCCATAACCTAGGTCCCTGTTGTATTCCTGGTTTTAAACTCTGCTTAGCACCGCCAGTGGCTTCTGAAGTACCACTGTGAATCCAGGCCTTCAGAAGCTGGTTGCTGGATGCTGTCCTCTGCCCACAGTCTGGAGGAGTTAGGGAAGCAAAAGTGTTTGTCTTGGACCACTGTAGCAGCTTTGATGGTTGCTGGGACAACTTAAGTTGTCACTTAACAACTCACAGTTTTGCCTCTGTTTGAGTGCGCTAAGAATAGCTTTTAATTGCAAAATCTACCCCCCCTCGTCCCCCCCATTTCTGCTGCACACAAACTTGAGCAGGAGTCTCTGCTTGTCCTGACAGTTTGAGTCACATCCCTGGATGCTGGTTAGCTCTGGTCCCAAGCCAGTCCTTTGGGCTTCCTGCAAAGAGGAGAATATTTATAAACTTGGCTTATGAAAGGAACCCACAGGGTAAATACATGTACGTGTGTTCCCTGAGTGCAGAGTCCCGAAGGAGCAGCGAGGTGACCCACCTGCACCAGGCAGATGTCTAGGTCAGTAGAGTCTGGCAGCCTACGCCAACTGCCTGGGTCTGTACAAGCTGCCAGGCTATAACAGACCGGTGCAGGAATCTGTCACCAAGAGGTCTGGCCTCTTTGTCATATTTACTGTTTTTCCCCAACCTGTTGCTCCCCCACATATTGGTAGATAACAACAGAAGTTACTTCAAGTACAAGTGTGTGACCTGAGCTTATGAGTCTAGTGCTAACTCTTACCAAGGGTGAAAAGGAAAACCGTTTGTGAGCTGGATCATTCGAAAATGTAGTTCTTCTCCATCATTCTCATGAGTCTCACTGGAACAAGCCCCCACGTTTCAAAAGTGTGTAGAAAAGGAAGACAGATGCCGTTAGGATGCAGAAGTTTAAGTTATACCTCTGCTCTGTATGAACATTTTGAGTAAATACGTGTCAGCTGGCACTCCTCCTTCTGGACATTTTTCATTTTGAAGAAATGCTGATATATGATGAGGAAGAGGAGGAGGCAGTCAGAAAAACAGGGGCTGGCTGGTAGAAAAAACACTTACAAAGGGTGTGGGAAACCGAGGCTGGAGGCCTCAAAGATCTGAGTTAAAAGATGAAACAACATTGGCAAGAGCTAACTGACCACTTAAAGGCAGACCTCAGTGGGTTATGAGGGCCAGAAGACAGGCTGGAAGCGGTGTTTGAAAGAGAGCAGCTCCTCGTACACCGGTATTGTGTGTGTTTTATGATGAAGTGGAAAAGGGCTGCATGAGGGTGTGGCCGCAAGAAGAGTGTGAGATGAAGGCATATAAGCCTCTGTGAGAAATTTTCTTCGCTTTAGCTGGTATTTTTATTGTGTGTTTTGAATAAAGAAAATTGGGTGAGGAGTACGCTCGAAAAGGAATGAGCACTGAGTGTGAGGAACAGCTGGAGCATTTCTGACATAGACTTCTTTTACTTGCCACCCTATTTATGGGTCTGTAGGAATGCGGAGAGAAAAAAAAGTTCACTGCTTTAATATTTCTTGTGAGCAAAATCCATACAGGATCCATCTCAGAGTGTGAGAGCAGAGAACAAAAGGATGTGTCTCTGTGCCAGTTTGTGATGATTAACTTGCGTATGAGGTTTGTCTCTATTATGATTTAAAGTTGCTGGGCTCTTTTCCCTTAGGTATTCTTTATACATATATATTTATTTTTTTATATATATATATTCTTTATATATGTATATACACAGCCCTTCCACCCCAAATATTAAATACAACTTTTAGAGGAAAAATGTCTATCTATTTAGTTAAATAGATTGTGTTTTTGTGGGTTTTGTTTGTTCATTTGTTTATTTTTTTTAGTTAAATATTTATTTAGTTAAATATTTATTCCGATTGCATTTTTATAGTGTTGTGGCAAGTGTCAACAGATGGTCTGTTTGCAAATAGTCTTCCGAGTACAAATAGTCTTTCTCCTGGCATATAACCAAGTACTTAGCAGAATGAAGGCTTGTTCTGCCATGTTTGGTTGGGCAACGGAGTTAGAAACATTTCCTTGATGTCAGTAGAGATGAGCGGAGCAGAGAAAAGTGGAACCTCTTGCTCGCAGACCTCCGTGGGATAATATACAAATCATCTGCAAGTCCATCCTGCATCACAAGGCCATTTACAGCTTGGCGCATGCTGAGACCACGTGCCTGTGTTTCAGCACATGAAGGGAGATTTGCAGTTGTGTTAGAGACAGGAGAAAGACAAGGGGAAAGATCCCTCTCCATTGGGAATGCAGATGAGAGAAAAATTCAGATTTGGCACGATATCTTGCCTTTCTCCCTGTGTCTGATGTGGGATCAGGACACAGGAGAAAACCTGCTGCACTGTGAGGATATTTCATGAGCCTCAGGGCTTGAGGAACACAAGCTTTACACCAGAGCACTGAAGACGATTAAGACCCCATGGTTAAACCAGGCCTGCTGTGGTGCTTGCCGGAGCTTGTGAGAGATTCTCCTGAGAAGGAACGTCTGAAAGGGAGGTTGGGCTAACAACAGAATAACTTGGTCTTCAATTACTATCGTTTCTTGAAAAAGAGTCCCTCCCCAGCTTTGCACTGGGGCTCCTCAGGGAAGAGGTCTCCTACCTCTTGATCAAGTCCTCCAGATCTGGTAAAAATAAGTAAATAAAAGTTCTACCTTCATAAACAAATTTCACCTTTGAGTCCTCATCACTGACGTCATAAAGGGGTGCTGGTGTCAGGAAAAGCAGTAATAAAAGCCTAGGCTAGCCATAAAATTGTAATTATATTGAACAGACAACTCTTGCTTTGATTCAATAACTAGCCAGAGAAACAATTCAAATAATTACTTCTGTAAAGGACACTCTATTCAGTTTGTTAGAGACTTTTTATTCACTGTTCTTGAGTACTTGTGCAGTCAAAGATTTATGAAAAACTGGTTTCAGTCCAGAAGCCACAGTTCATTTGTACAAGAGAGAAAGTTCATTTTGGGATTAAATTGTTATAATTCTGAAGCACTGAAGCCAATAGAAATTTTGCAGATTATTTGAATGGGAACACAAAGAGGTCTTTCCTAAAGACGTAGCATGCGATTTTGTGGTTGAATAACGATGGAAAAGACAAATCACAAAGTTAAAATAGTACTTTCCTTATGTCAAGCAATTAACCCATAACTCTTTGAACAAATCATAGTTCAGATTGCAGAGAGACAGATAATTTTTAAGAACTAATAATTTAGAAAAGATGCTATAATTTGAATGGCTGACATCAATCTTTACACCAAATATTTGACTTAAATGATTTATAGACAATGTTTTTCCTAGCTCTATATCTGATACATCATCACAAAATATAATCACATCTAAATGTAAATGTAGAGTCATAATGCCTATCAGGTAACATACTTTCAACATTAGTACAGTATTTTAAAATACAAATAATAGGTATATGATAAAACAATACTACAACAGTTGTGATATTTTAGTATAGTTAGAAGTAGTTTTATTATTTGATACAATTAATTTTACTCTTTATTTCCTCTTGGGATAAAACATTGAAGATTAACATAGTATAATAACAAAAAACAGGGGTAAAATATGGTATCAGTTTATATAATGACATGTTATATGCAGCTGTTTTGAATTATATTACCTTTTTATTGATGTGTCCAGAATTTTTTTCTTGCAGTTTAGACATGTGGGGGCTTTTAAACATACAAAGTATAGCAAATTGCAGATGAATTGGTCCATGAGGATAGTTAAAGAAAAAGTCTTTTAAGGTATATTGTTGAAATTAGAACATGAAAAAAATGGAGGTACTGGAGGAAACTTTGACCTGCTGGAATTCCACTTAAACTACTGTAACAGTAGTCAAATTGTGAAGTCAGACTCTTGCAGCACTTGCTTCGTGATGAGACTTTTACTTAGGCTACTTAGACAATGCTAAGAAATAGTTACGTTAATTAGCTACTTAATGTAGCCTTTCAAACAATAATTCAGGCCTTGTCTTCAGTGTTAAAAATTACGATTTTTTTTACTTGGACTAAGGAAAATATACATGCAACCCTGGAGTAAAAACAGGCATTAAAGACAAGATACTGACTGTTAGGTAAATAAAAATGGCCTGGGTATATACGGGTAACATTTCCTGTACCATTTAGTAGTAAATCGGATGTGTCTTACCTTGATTGTGTCAAAACGGTGGGTTGGCATTAGTTGCATTGAGATGTAGCTGTATTTTTCTGCTAATGAAAGCAAATCCTTGGAAGAGGCAATCTGACTTGCCTTCTAAACTGGAAGTCTGCCCACTAAGATACTGTAGTTATAATTATAGAACCATATAATTCACATTAACTGGTTTTCCTTTATGGATTTTACTGGCTGCTGCTATTTTCCTGATGTTTCTTTTTCTACAGGAATTACAGCATTCTGTAATGTACTATATAAAGATTCACAGTATCAGAAGCAGAATCTCAAAGTTCCCAACATTTATTGTCAGTACAAGTCAAAACAGATTTGTAGAGGGTCACAGATAATCCTTACCTTTACTCCTGGTCCTGTTTCAGGAAGTCCAGTCGGTGCATTGGTACTTCTGTCACGATATTGCTTATTGATGCTACAGGATTAGGCATTTCTGAAGGCTCCATTGCGTTATGCACAAGGGAAAAGAATTTGCAACATGGATAAAGGTGGCACGCAAATTAATGAGACGGGAAGCATTTTTAAGTTCACATACTTACATCTTAAAGATAAAAATATGCCTCATTTTATGGATGTAGAGATACACATTTCACAGCTCATTTTTACATTGAAGGCATATGAAGGTGAAATGGGCTCCTGAAAAAACATTTTTTTTAAAATAAAGTCTACTTGTTTTTCAAAAAGAGTGTCTCTTCCATTATACGTATTATGAAATAGTTGCAAGAATAATGCAATGTTTGCTTCTCTACCAGCTACATGATTTCCCTGGATATTTTTTTATTTGCTATATTAATTTATTCCATATTTTAATACACATACACACAAAAAAAGAAAAAATCCTCCACTTTCAGAGGGTTCTGACTATTTTCAGAGCTGTCTGAAATTTCAAATACAAGGGACATCAAGCATACGAGTGTTCAGTGGTTTCCCACCTCTGTAAAATACCAATGCTATTGGTTCCGTCTCTCGGGAAAATATTTCCACGAACTTTCAAAATCATAAGAGCATTTCAAAGGTGACCGAAATATAGTATTAATATTTTAAATATCCGTAGTTTGTTTGAACTTTGGCAAAAGCAGTTCATAAAAATAAAAACAGTATAGTAGAGAATGTATAACTGTAGGAAATAAGAATATTTTGGGGTTTATCTGTCTATTAGCATACGGTTTGGGGAGATGTAGAGATTTCTTTCCCAATTCATGTTTTGAATTCACCACTTTAAAGAAAAACCTTCAATAAAAACTATTTTGAACTTTTCTGAAGTTTGACACAGCAAAGTGATGTGTGATCTAAAACAAGCCAACAAATATGGGGTCATGCTCTTGCTACCACAGATACGCAAAGCACTGCTTTACTGGCTGATTGCATGTCCATCACATCGCATTTGAAACTCTTTCAGATTGCTGTCAGATTTCCAAATAAACTAATAGAAAGAAGGAAAGAGACAAAAAATCTGTCTGAAAGGTTTAATAAAAAGCAAGGTAAAATTACCTACTGCCAGAGATTGAGCAACAATTTGGGGTTTACTTTAACTCTGAACAAAGGATTCATGCTTGTGGATACTGGTAGCGATCTGAAGCACCGTGGGGAATAGAAGACAGAAATTACATGTTTCTGTCCTGCTGACCTTGATGCTCACAGAAGTTTTGCATGAGACAAATTGGAAACATGCTCTGCACCAGTTATCCCATTTCAACTTCAGGGAAAATCAATTACTGGGGAGTACAGGAACAACAGAAGCATGAGGATTTATTGTGGCAGAACTTAAGATTTTTCCTGCCCGAGTGTCTTCTAAAGAAACCACTGCAGTCACAAAGGTGGTCACAACTCTATAAGTTATTTGCAAAATCAGGAATGGAAAGAAGTTGTTTGAAAGATAATATATATTGGGAAAAAAACCTCTGTATATCTTTGGTTTTGAACTAACAGTAGGAATCTGATTTATATTTACCGGTCTGTGACTTCACTTCTGTGCTGCAGCAATGCCATTACTTAACGTCAGTAAAAAACCTACAGTGCCTAAAAGGCAAAGCAAACCTGATGGTTGTATGAAGCTTAACAGACTGATGCTTTCTCACATCCTTCCTTTCCACCTGCTGAGTTAGGCACTTGTGTCTGAAGACATTTGATGGGCAGCCTTAGATGCTTGAAAAACTGGGAGCTGTCTCTAAGCTTATCTTCTAATCAAATTATATATGTGAATAAAGAGATGTAGGCATCTCTGGGTATTTTCATCTTTTCTGAAGGAAATACCTGATATAGATGGGGTGAATCTCACTTCGAAAGTTCTTTTCTCTCTTTGTGGATTATAGAGAGGAACTGGGTATCTAATATAGAGTAAGTGTATTGCTTTTAGACTTTTAAAGATATGTAAGATAAAACCTCGTTCTGGTTTACTCTAGATTCCCTCTCTGAAGTCACTTGAAGATCACTCTAGAAGTGTAAAAAAGAGTATATTTGCACAACTCTAGACCAATGTAAAATTGGCAGTATAATGCATCCAGGCCCTTGTTAGTCTAAGCTATCCCATTATCTTCACTATGAAATCTTACTGAGAAATATGATTATCATTAGATTTATCAAGAAGCTGCCTTTTTTTTTTAATTAGAGATTTTACTTAGTGTGCAGGTAGATCTTTACTTGAGAATTGAGTGAATGCTTTAAAGGAAAACACTTACTTCTATGTTTGTTAGCCATCACCTACAGTATCTTCTGAGTGCTACAGTTCCAGCAATGGCAAGATACAAGACACGGAGTCTTTCTGAATATAGCTTCTTGGCTTGTAATTTTTTTTTTTATGAACAAACTCATAGTAGGTACAGTATCTCAAGTATATCTCTGCCCCTCATAGTCATACATGGCAGATAAGAATGACCTGGAAGGCAATGCGGACAGCTAAATTTATGAAGACCACTATCTGACTGTAAAACATCTGCCTGAGGATCCCGCCAAAAATACATTGTTGGCTGGCTAGCTACCAATTACATGCAAACATGCTGTACCTGTATGTCAAATATGAACCAGCTGCAGGATCACTAGTGCCGATTCATCTGCAGAACACACCATAAGCAGTTAATTTGACTTACGATGAGATAGAGTTGAGTTGCGTGATGAAGAAACAAGAACGGTAAATCGGCTGCCAGTCAGCTATGCCTTCATCTGAATGAATATCCTTGGACAACATACACACATGCTATTGAGCTATTACTTACCTACAGGAGCTTTGAAAGGGTGAAGGAAATAAACTACTGAAACCGTGTGGTATCTTTCACACAGTTAACTGATCAGAAATTAGCTTTTCTAAGGGTCAAGAAAAGCATGTGTTTGCAGTAATATTTACAGACATCTGCACAATTTTAATGAGAACCATTGCATCCATTCGTATTGGCAAACCCAGGTCCAGCTTGGTCTGAGCTCTTCTGGTCTGCAGTGTAAATTCTGCTGAGCTCTTCAACTCTATGGGTTTAGAGGCTCACAAATCACAGATCAGAGCAGAGGTCAAAGCCACAGTATTTCAGGGATCTTAAACTGAGAGCCTCACAGTCTCTCTGGTCCCGCAGATTGTTCAAGTCATTCTGCATTAAAGGTTTGGGAAAATGTTTTTTCCACTGTTTTTTGTGCTCAGATGTTAAGCAGTGTATAACTAGCAACTATTAACTAAGTAACTATTCCACTAGAAATCAACACAGTAAACTTCCGCTCAAAAGAGCTGTCAGTGACTCCAGGCAAGGGTTTAGACTGGAAATCATTAAAACCATAGCTTTTGTTGCTAAAAGTTGTGGAAGAAATATGCAATATAATTACGTGTTCTAAAGGAAGCCATCTGTCTAGTTTCTCTAGTACTAAGCAACACTGATTATGCTCGGTAACCAGTATGTATTGTATTTACATATCATGATACCCTTGTTAACTTCAAAGGATTTGGGTTTATGCCCTGAAAGTCCTAATCTGTAAGACCTTTGCTATTTCCATTAGGATACAACTCTTCAACTAAACAGAAAATATTATCAGGAAGTTCTTTTCCTTTCACTCATCTTCCTCTTAAATTTTGCCTTTCCTAACCTAGTCTTTTTTTTTTTTTTCTTTCTTTCTTTTTTATTACTCCACTAAAGAACTCCTCTTTCATAAGCTATGTTCATCCTTGGAATGGACTGTTCAGCCACTGCTTCCCTTAGTTGAACATGCTGGGATTCTTAATATTTAAAAGGTTAACTTTTCTTCCCCTCCGACCCACCCTTAATTTTCATGTTGTGCGGCTCTACACAACCAGGTTAAAGCCAGGGCTGGAACTAGAATTGTTGAAATACCATGAGTATTTACGATCTGTCTGGAACATTCTGAAATACTGTGAGAAAGCCCATTCTTGTGAGACTTCCAGCTCGGTCTTAAGATTCAGATAAGATCAGGATAACAATCCAAATTTTTAGTGATGTTTATCCAAATCTTCTGAGATTTCTTCAACACTATTAAACTATTAAAAGGCATATATATATGCTATGTAGTATAAGCATCAGTCTGATGTGTTTTGTCCTCCCATGTTTTCTCATCATATATACTGTCCAGTTCAGGTCAATGTCCTTTAACATCATTAATAAATTGAAACAGCTTTAGCCCAGGATAAAAAAATACACCAAAAGTTATAAGACCATAAGATCACAGAATCACATAATCACAGAATCATTAAGATTGGAAAGGACCTTCAAGATCAACAAGTCCAACCATTAATCCAGCACCACCGTGTTCCCTAAACCATGTCCTGAAGTGCCACATCCACATGTTTTTTGAACACTTCCAGTGATGGTGACTCCATCACCTCCCTGGGCAGCCTGTTCCAATGCTTGACCACCCTCTTGGTGAAGAAATTTTTCCTAATATCCAATCTAAACCTCCCCTGGCGCAACTTGAGGCAGTTTCCTCTCGTCCTATCACTAGTTACTTGGGAGAAGAGACCAACACCCACCTCGCCACAACCCTTTCAGGTAGTTGTAGAGAGTGAGAAGGTCTCCCCTCAGCCTCCTCTTCTCCAGGTTAAACAACCCCAGTTCCCTCAGCCGCTCCTCATAAGACTTGAGCTCCAGACCCCTCACCAGCTTCATTGCCCTTCTCTGGACACGCTCAAGAACCTCAGCATCCTTCTTGTAGTGAGGGGCCCAAAAACTGAACACAGGATTCAAGGTGCAGCCTCACCAGTGCCAATGTTCAGACTCTTGAGGCACACACTTTTGTTTCTGAGATGATGATCAAGTCACTGTCTGCACTGTCCCGCCCTGGCTTCCTGGTCAATGGAAGAATGTAGATCTGGTATCTTAATTTCCCCTGCTTAGTAACAGGTAAGAACATGGCCCATAGAGATCAAATCTAACAAATTTTGGCAGAAGTCCCACAAAAAAGATGGTTGCCTATAAAGTCCAGCGCAAAATCATCACCACCACCACAACAGCGCTCCAGCTCCCTTGTAAGCCAATCTACAGTGAAGGGGCTGTGATCATCTTCCATTCCTCCCCACTGCACACTTCTAGATAAGCAGCTATTCAACAGAATCATGAAAAAGTCCAGATTTTTATGCCTGCTTAAGCTATCACATTTCAACATTGTGATGTCTGGTATCACATCAATTTCAGATACAATTGATAATATAGGTGCATTCATAAAAAGCACCCTTGCCTGTTGAAGTAAGTTTTGAGGGAAAAAGTACCTCACCTTGGAATAAAACATTTTGAAGAGGACTGACTACGAGATAGAATTATGTTTCAATTGCATTTGCCATCATTACTATGCCAATCTTCTGTTGAGAGCTTGGCTAGTTTCTTTCCTTTTGGCTGCTATGAGCATTCTTGGATGAACTGTATACTTTTAGTGATCTGAATGTCTTATGAACTTCCCTACTTATTCTTGGCAGCTTCTCTTCATGCTGAAGAGAAAGGGAAAATTTTAGCATATCAAGTATCTTTTTGCATCTTGTTCTCTTATATTTTATTTTACTCTATCTAATCTTAACTTCTAAAACTGATAGGAATCGTATACCCTGTATTCTCTTTCAGCTGTTAAAAATTATTAGAAGGGTCAGGTCTCTGTATATGGGTGATATTTTTTCCACTGGTTTCCATTAAAATAGATTGTTCTTCATAAAGATAAATTAACTAAGCAGAAATACTTGGGTCTAATTTCAGTTAGATATTTTTTTTCAATGGTACAATATATATTTATCTGGTTGCAAAATCATCCAACAGATTTTGAATATTAGGTGGTGAAGTGTAGTCCCCAAAATGTTTGAATGTTTATCTCAGATGAACACGCAAAAATCTGGGTGCTTGACATACCTGTTAGGTCTGTTTCAGTCTATAAAATAATACAAGTGGAAATTTAATGTCAGCAATGTTTACATGAGATTTCTGGTCATTGCAATTCTAGATGGATTTATGCAGTTCTTGGTTTCTCCTCTTCATCTCTTCATGCCTTTTCTTTGCCTTCTTGTTGGATTTAGGACTTTGTGGCTGCTTTTTTGGGTGAAGGCTGATGAGGTGAAGGGATCTCTTTCCAGGTTGAAAGCTTGAAATCTCTTCAAACACTCTTCAAATCTGTATGAGAAGAATCCCTTCTTTCAAGTTCTTATTCATCCTAAGCAGAAGAGGAATTAACCAGTTCAACAGAACCTTTCATTTCCTCAGAAACCCATTGATATAGGTGCTTCATAGGTCATCATCTTATAATGAGATATTAACACACTAATTTTCATGTGGACCAAACCATTTTGGGATTAACCTGTTTCTAAAACAAGTCCAAAATCAACTTCACATTAAAGAAGTCCTTTGCAGTTCAGCTTCACCAGAAGCATGGGGCTTAAAGACTAGCCTGGATATGCAAAGTCTTCTTAAAAGATGATCTTTCTCATACGTCCAAAGGGAAAACCAAAACTTGGACCACATCTGCAGAGAAAAATGTAAATCCTGTTAATAATGGACAAAGCACAAAAAGGTTTTTTTATAAGAAAGATGTTACAAACACATCATGTACACTTCTCTAAACTGTGGATAGACCTTTTATTCACCAGCATGATATGAAGTTTCTATATCATTCTGCTGCTTTAGCTTGATTTAATCTTTCCACTTCTCATCCACCATTTTTTTTTGACACATAGCAAGAGTCTAGCTGGTACAGTTGGAGAGGAGGGCTTGACCTAGGTGAGAGAAGAGTCATTCAGATTCACTCTGGAGACTGCTGCAAAGGACTTCAGAGGAGCAGGAACGTTAATAAGTCAGTTCCAGTGGGATAGTGGAAACTTAGAAAATTTGACTGGGTTCACAGTTTCCAGAAATGAATTCCCTTTGCCATAAATCATTCAATGACATAGGTTCAGATCCTGATTTAAAGGATGTTTTCTCTCTCTTTCTCAGGGGTTGCCAGTGTTTCTTTACTCAAAGATTAAAATTTATCTGGTTTTGCACTTATTTGGAACAAGTACAAAAAGAGCGACTTCTTATAAAATTGTGAGAATTACTATATATCATACTACACAGGAGAAATTGCATAAGCAGATGCAGAAATCAAAGACTAATTTACAATCTAGTAGTCTTGTGTCACAAACAATTCATTGATCAGTATTTTTGGTATGAAGAAGGGGTCCAAATTCTTGTCAGACCTGAAACATCCTGTGCTATGTACATTTTTTAAGCACATGAGAAAACATGGCCCATGGTCCAAAGAAACAATGCAAAAAAATGTATATATAATAAATGTAAGGAAAAAGGGATGAACAAAATCACCCGCACTGTGGAGGAATCATCTAATAGCTGTTCTGATCCATTGCATGCCAATGGGTGAACCAGCCCTGTTTAGGTTAGCCAGTGTGGGCAAGTCAGCTGCAAGTGAGGGAACAAACCAGAAGGACATGCAATTTCACTCAAATGGACACAAATATTTGGTATCATGTAGAACTCTCAATATCTTGGTAAGATCATAATAAGAAAAACTTACTAATCTGATTTTGTTAGTTTTCTGTCATATCTTTGTGCAAAAGCACTTTCTTGGGGAATACTCTAAGTCATTATTCAGAACTGTCTTCTCCTTCATCTACAAGAGTTTTGACACAATCTTGGTATCAGCTGGCTAGCTCAACATCTTCTGTTCTGCTGAATGAATCAACACTTTGAAATAATCAGTCAAATTTTTGTGATCTGCTGTCCAGAGAGGAGCAGTGAGCTAGATATGCCATGAGGGTCCTGCACTTGGGTCACAACAACCCCATGCAACGTTACAGCCTTGGGGAAGAGTGGCTGGGCTCCTCGCTACAAGAAGGACATTGAGGTGCTGGAGTGTGTCCAGAGAACAATGAAGCTGGATGGAGTGTGTCCAACGTAGAGCAACAAAGTTGGTGAAGGGTCTAGAGAACAGGTTTTGACGTTTTGTCATGAGCGATGAGGGAACTGGAGTTTTTTAGTCTGGAGAAAAGGAGGCCTTTTTCTGGGGGGAGACCTTATTGCTCCATACAACTACCTGAAAGGAGCTTGTAGCAAGGTGGGCGTCTCTGTCTTCTCCCGAGTAACAAGTGATAGGATAAGAGGAAACGGCCTCAAGTTGCACCAGGGGAGGTTTAGATTGGATATTTGAAAAAAGTCTTCATTGAAAGGCTTATCAAGCATTGGAAAAGGCTGCCCAGGGAAGTCGTTGAGTCATCATTCCTGGAGGTATTTAAAAGAGATGTAGATGTGGCATTTAGGAACATGGTTTAGTGGTGGACTTGTCAGTGACAGGTTAATAGTTGGACTCGATGATCTTAAAGGTCTTTTCCAACCTTAATAATAGAATCATAGAATAGTTTGGGTTGGAAGGGACCTTTAAAGGTGATCTAGTCCAATCCCTCTGCAATGAGCAGGGACATCTTCAACTACATCAGGTTGCTCAGAGCCCCGTCCAACCTGACCTGGAATGTTTCCAGGGATGGGGCATCTACCACCTCTCTGGGCAACCTCTTCCAGTGTTTCACCACCCTCACGGTGAAAAATTTCCTACTTGCATCTAGTCTAAATCTACCCTCTTTTAGTTCAAAACCATTACCCCTTGTCCTGTCGCTACAGGCCCTGCTAAAAAGTCTGTCCCCATCTTTCTTATCAGCCCTCTTTAAGTACTGGAAGGCTGCAATAAGGTCTCCCCAGAGCCTTCTCTTCTCCAGGATGAACAACCCCAACTCTCTCAGCCTGTCCTCACAGGAGAGCTGTTCCATCCCTCGGATCATTGTTGTGGCTTCCTCTGGACCCTTTCCAACAGGTTCATGTCTTTCCTGTGCTGAGGGCTCCAGAGCTGGATGCAGGACTCCAGCTGGGGTCTCATGAGAGCAGAGTAGAGGGACAGAATCCCCTCCCTTGCCCTGCTGTCCACGCTGCTCTGAGTGCAGCCCAGGACATGGGTGGCCTTCTTGGCTGCCAGTGCGCGTTGCCAGCTCATATCCAGCTTTCCATCTACCAGTACCCCCAAGTCCTTCTGGGCAGGGCTGCTTTCCATCCATTCATCCCCCAGCCTGTACTGATACCGGGGGTTGCCCTGACCCAGGTGCAGGACCCTGCACTTGGCCTCGTTGAACCTCATGAGATTCACATAGGCCCATTTCTCAAGCTTGTCCAGGTCCATCTGGATGGCATCCCATCCGTCAAGTGTGTCAACTGCACCGCTCAGCTTGGTATCATCTGCAAACTTGCTGAGGGTGCACTCGATCCCACTGTCTATGTCATTGATGAAGGTATTAAACGGTATTGGTCCCAGTGCGGATCCCTGCAGGACACCACTCATCACCAATATCCATCTGGACATTGAGCCATTGACCACTAACCTCTGGATGCAACCATGCAACCAGTTCCTCATCCACCCAGCAATCCACCCATCAAATCCATCTCTCTCCAATTGAGAGAGAAGGATGTTGTGGGGGACCATGTCAAAGTCCAGATAGATGACATCAGTGCTCTTCCCTTGTCCACTGATGTGGTCACTCCATCATAGGAGGCCACTAGGTTGGTCAGGCAGGACTTGCCCTTGGTGAAACTATGCTGGCTGTCTCAAATGACCTCCCTGTCCTCTGTGTGCCTTAGCACAGCTTCCAGGAGGATTTAAATGATTTTGTGAGTCTATGAAGGAATTATTTTCCAGTTCTGGAGTCCTGTGCTGACCATACCTGCATAGGGTATACAGTTCCTTGGCAGAACTTGAATGTAAGAATTCCTCAGAAAAAATGTATTATTTCTCTATTTCTGTTTTTACATTTTAAAAGTGCACTTTCATGTTTCATAGGTCACCTTTATTCCAAAATCTGTATTTCATGTGCTTCAGCTTATGAAATTACGTCTCTAGTATCAAACCACTTAATGATTTAATACATACATTCACTTTTGCCTGACATGCCTTCAAATGCAATCCACATACCAAATTATTCTGCATAAGATTCAAATACACAGCTTAAATTTTGACTCCTGTAAACCTTTGTATATGTGCCTGTATGCATGCTTACGCATGCAGAGAAAAGAAAGTTTCTAATATATGGCTGTCTACCTTCTACTCATAAACTTCCATATAAAACAAGGTAATAGTAAACCATCTGAAGGATCTCTTGGACACTTGCTATTCTCCCTTACTAAGATACAGAATTCTCTGTTGAAATGGGATTTGAAAAAAAAAAAAAGTATAGCAGAGACGTGATTTATATTGTGCATGGAGCACCGGTTATAGCAAAATCCTTATCAAAGAGGAAGGGTTTGCAGGTTTTTTTTCCTAAAAGACAGTTAGACTGCAGAGTCAATTAATCTTCTCTGGAAGTTCATGCAGCAGCCAGATACACTGAAATGAGTATACTCTGTCCTCTGGTCTCATATAGTTCCTTCTGGGCTCCATTATGTGCCTGGCCTCTGACAAGCACAACAGCCTTGGCAGGTCCATGATGAAAATGCAGTCTTAAATGAAGCTTAGACCTGGTTCATCACTAGGTTTGAAAGAAAGAAGTTACATCTGGAAATTGCAGAAGGGCTGTAAGTCACACTGAAGATAAAGTTTGATGTATAACATAAATAGAATTGAAAAGTTTGTGTTGTTTCAACAGATTGGTCTGTTAATGTATGGCCTGGTGTAGCCAGCTACATATAAGTATATATATATACACACATGTATGCACATAGATATGTATATACATACACTCATTACAAATACTGCAGCTCTTAGAATGACAGAGTCAATCCTGGAAGTGAAATACAAATTAAAAAGAAGTTCTTTTGTCCAGCTCCTCACTTTAAAGTATAAAGAAATATTAAAGGATTTTCTTTTGTTAGGTCTTTTAAAATAATCTGTTTTTCCCTGTTGCTGATTAGTAGCTACATCATTTTTTTATAATCCTTCCTTATTCATTGTGCAAATATCCTCCTCAGATATTGACTTTAATAATGGGTGGAAGTCTGTCTACTTTAAGGAGAAATTTTGGCCTTGATGAACAGAGAGTTTCAAAAAGATTATTGAAATGAGAGAAGAAAATAATTTACGAACTAATGCTATAGTTTTGTGTAAAATATTCACTTCTATGTTCCATCTCAACACTAACACCTCATTTGCAAGCACAGTCCCTGAAATGCTGCCTGAACTGTAATGAAATAAAAGCCGTAACAGACTCTGCAAAGTCATAGCGTAACTCACAGTACAAATATATACTTAAATAAACACTTGCACACAAGCTTCCCAACACGGGATGAATGTGTAGTCCTTGATGCTGGAAGTTTAATAAACATCTAAAAGCTACATTGTATAAACTGGTAGGAAATGCTCATTTTAGGCCTAATGACTTTTCTCTGATTAAATTGTGCATAATTTATAGCAGATGAAAACCCCTTTGCTGACTGTCATTTGCTGTGTGGTCATTCCCTACCTTGTATTTGTCCAAACATTCTTCTGAATTATCCAACTGTTAAACCATTTGGTGCCAAAACGTTTCTGGATTGGTACTTAGAGTTTTTTGTTTCTTGCTTAACTTTGGTCTGTAGTTTCTCCATACATAAATACATCAACTTATATTAAAAACAGAGCCTTTATCTGCAGAAGTTGCTTGGGGAGTAACTTTCCCTGGTCTATAAGACAAGAAAAATCATTGTTTTCTCTTTGATTTAGGGAGTTGATTTATAAAGGTTTACTTTTAAAGCTTCTGTTTCAAATGTGCTAACTACAGAGTTTTTATATATTGCACAGATTTATTTACCCATGTTTAGGGTCTGATTTATAAACTGTGTGCCTTCTGACTCAGCAGGAATTTTTGATTTAGGACAATGTATTACAAGTAAGTTTTTTAGTAGCTTAGTATTTAACTGAATTCAGAGAAATTACAAATGAGCAAATATATAGATCTTGTATCTGTTTTGTTTCAGTTTCCTATTTTAGAGCTTTTAATATAATAGAATATATAAGGAAAAAAACCCCACTATGAGAATGAGGGAATTTCAAAAAGTAAAGTTAACCAAGGCCCTTCAGTAATTAGAGTTTCTGGGTTTTTGAACGTCAGTGAAAGTAGATTTCTAAATCACCTAACTCTATTGGAAAATACTGCTTTATACCTCTGCTACTGAATAAAGCCTTTTTCTGTATGTATTCAAACAGATTCACTGTCTACACTTCCAATTTTCTTCTGAGCCATCAACATTTTGCAGATGATTTCTCCAACTGGGGTTAGATACACACCCTTATTTCTCATTATTGGCATAAAAAGGCCCTGCCAGAGATGTCTGGGATGTACATTTATGTTAAATCGTTTATAAGAAAACAGTAAAAAAATTGCACAGACTAGAGGTAATACCATGTTCTCTGTTTTTCTGACTTTTAACACAAAGGTACAAATATATTTATGTATTACATGAATTCTCTGTTTATCTTTCTGTTTACTAACTAGAAACTTCAAAGCTTTAGAAACTGCTTATAGTTTCATATGGTCTGTAATATGAATGGCCAAAACAGCTTTTGGGGAGTAAAGATTTCATTAACGTTATATGGGAATTCTTATTCCTCAAATTTAAAAAACATAATTTTAGGTCACTGATATGTGAAGAGAAAAAAAAACCAGCCAAGCAAAAAAACTACCAAACTGATAAGAAAACAGTCCCATTATTATGTCAGTTACACTGTGATTTTTAAAAATTTTCTTCGTGTTCCTGATCTGCCCACGTTCCCTTCGAGATGCATTTGTGGACAATCTCTGAGTGGGAATGGGTAGCCCCAGTAGCTATACAGCGAACCAGAATAATTTTGTTGGATCTAGGAAATAGCGAGGGATTCAGATGACCTAGAGGTGTTAGAAAATGGGCCCTGTCCCTGACCTTTTCAGGCTGCTTGAGACTGTCATCACTATTTATTGCCCAAGTGCTGCGTGGGTAGCAGCAGCGGCAGCAGTTCCAGCAGGATCCAAGAAAAGGGCAAGGGAGCCAAAACACTTTGCACCAGTGCCCAAGCACCTCCCAGCCGTAAGGTGCCATAGGAGAGCAACTCGAACTGGAATAGTTTTCTATAGAGCTATCATAATTGCAACTATTCCCCACAGAAACACAAATTAAAAGAGAAAGCAAGTATGCGTGAACACCTATGTGTTCAAGCAAAATTTTTCAGAACTTCAATACACCAGTCATTTTTAAGAAATATAAAACGCAACCTATTTTTGAAAGTCATTAAGGATTTTTTTAAAATTAATTGATTCACAAAATCAGTATTTGTATCACACAGCATTTATTATGAACTATAATATGTGTGGGAATATTAAGCTTGTGCTGTGCAACATATTTGAATTTTTAAATGACATTGTTTCAACTCAATATGCAATCTAAGGAATCTATTTTAACAAGGTTTTGCAACTCTTCAGAGACCATTTTTTTTCTGCATCTTAATGTGAATGGTATGTCTTCTGGATCTCCTAACTTGGATTAGTTGTTTAACTGTTTCTAAATCAGCCTCTGTCTTTGTCATTACACCGCACGCTGGTGAGGGCAGAAAGACAATAGGTGCTGTCACGTCAGCAGTGACGGCACACAGCACATGCTGCTCAGGGCTGTTTCCTTGGGGAGGAATGCATTTAAATACTCTGGAGCTGAAAACTGTTTTTTGGATAAGAAATATCGCTATAAACTGATTTTCACTGTGTGACAAAAGCTAAATAAGTAATAGTTCGTTTTGTTAAGCAAAAGTAGGGAGGCCTTAGCTATCCTTCCAATATTTTCTCCCTACTTGTACAACAACATCTATTCATTCCTTTCAGTCTAAACAGCTACATGCTGGACTTCATTAATTCTTACGTTCATTGTTATTCATGTGCAAACATTTCAAGCACGGAAGGCTTGATTATATATGAAAGTTATTTAAACTCATTTGCCTTTCTTAAGGTGCAGTCATCACAAATGAAAATACTTAAAATAAGAAATTTCAGCACGTCCGTTAGAGCCGGCGAATGAGGAGAACGTGAGAAAACATCTCCATCTAGTGGTGTTCGAGGTTTCGCACACGTCGTGCCCAGAATTCTTCTGCCACCAGGTAATTCATTCAATAATACCGTAACAGTAAGTAACGAGTTAGATTACGATAGCAACACCAGCCTAACTGTGCTGCTATGATTGGTAGGACTTTCTTGTGTAAGCAAAATCCATTTTAATGAAAAGAAAACTCAAATGATGGAAATGTCCATCACAATGTGCCCCTCCAGGGACTGTTCAGATTCACCCCAGAAACTGTGGAAATTTTACAAACTTAAGTCTCCCACTGCTGTCATACTGAAGTATTTTGATTCTCTTCAACAGAGTCAATCCTCTTTTCAGTCCATGGAAGAAAGCAAGCCAGATTTCCTCGAAGTCAGATAAAACCGTTTAAGAAATTGGCCCATCTCTCACTTAAACTGGTAGTAATCAGTAGGAACTCAAAAGAACATCTGTTTAATAACATGCTAGGTTCAATCAGAATAAATGGTAGAGTGTTTTATTTCAAAAGATGCAAATTATGAATACAAAAAGAATTAAAGGAAGATAGAGTTCATTCAGCCTTGGGGCCAGAGGATGAGTCCTGTTTTGTTTCCTTGATTTCATCTAATCACGTTGATTCCAGAAGGCGGCAATATCTTAGCTGCTTTCTACAATGGGAAGCAAAGAGGAGCAAGAGGAATGTTCTCTGTTTTTCTCTACAGATAACTTCATAAGTGGAAAACAAGACCAGAGCAATTCCACTGAACTCAAGGAAATTCTTGGATTTTTCCACAGTGTAAGTAAGTGGGACCAAAACTTGTCCTTTGATACCAGAAGTTATCCTGAGAGATTCAGCTCTGAAGTGCTAGATTATGTAGACATTACAGACCTCTGCGCATGCAGTGAGAAAGAATTATCGATTTCACATGTAAAAACACCCATTTCATAAACTGTGGTGGAGTTTCATAACATGCAACAGACATAGCTATTGGAGAAAACCAAGCAAATCACAAAGTTGTCTCACAGTGGGAAAGCACTAATAAAATTCAGAAAGTGAGATGTAAAATACAGAGAAGAAGGCTACTTACACACAGGATATGTCAAGACATGAGGAGCCAAAGGCGATCTCGCACTGTGTGACTGTGTCATCCCCCTTCCCCATTTAATTTCTTAAACATGTTTTTGGTCTTTATTGTTCCTGGAACCCTTTGCAGGATTAAGAAAAATTAAAAGCTAGATAAATTCCGTTCTTTCCTTATTGTTAACCTTGCTGATTTCATTATTCATGTGCTCTTTCATTAAACATACAGTCTTTATGGTCTTCTTTCAGGATGAGCATTTCTACACAGTGAGGCCTTCAATGGAATAACTGTATGGCACTAAATTGTGTATGTTTTCCACAGAATTACGTCAAAGATAACTAACTTTATGCAAACTGAAATTATTTTCCTGAATGTGTTGAGTTCCATGCAGCAATTTAAACATTTTCTATTTTAACATCTTTAACAAAATGCATCTATAGCAATTTTTAAGATGACGGAAGGAATTTTCTTATCCAAATTATGCCTGGGAAATAGTTCTATTAGTCAATTTGATCCAAAATCTGAATTCCAGTAGTAATACTTAGCCATTACCTACTATGTTTCTGGAGCAGTACACCAAATTTAATAAGCTTCACCAATCTGAGTTGACTTGTTCATGTAAACTGGAAACACTTAACTGCCAGACTGTTTAATCCACCCTGGGCAAAGTTAAGCAAACTATAATCACCTGCCAAGAAGTTATTTCAAGTGGGCTTCAGTTGCTGGTCGGCATCACCGCTTAGTGCCAGAAAGTAAAACCTTGAACTCCTTGGAGTCATCAGGAGAACTTCCTCTTGTTTCTATGGATTCAGGATTTCATCTAGAAGCTATTATCCTGAAGTATCTCGTAGATTTTATAATCTAAACCCTCTTTTTTCAAATTACAGAAACATAGAGCCATACACAAAACCATAGCTTAAACTAATCTACTATGCAAAGAAATATAGCAGTCAGGAAGGGGACATTTCAAAGCATCTTTTGAAAAAAGCTGCACAGCCCCATATACATCTCAGAGCAGTGGTTTACTGTTATGCATTTGGATGTGGATTTTTATAATCTGCTTGTATCTAGCCATTAGCCCATGTTGTTGTAATGATAGTAAGTGACAGGAGAGGGCAGCAGAATACAGCGATGACCCCAGAGCTATAGCAAATCTAATGCTTTTTAAACATGCTGTTTGTATGCTTGACGGCATTTCAGTATTCTGTTTCATTCTGGTCCAGCTTAGGTGCGTGACTGAAGAACATGTTTAATTGTAGTTATTAAGTTTTGAGTAGAAAGCTAAGGAAGATACTTACCTTGGTGAAGAAATGCAAATTCAAAATGTGGTAGGAAAATTCCACTGTCATTATGTTTCACTTCTGTTTCACTTAATTAAAGGAGTCATGGGTTCAGGTTTACATAAGAGGGACTAAGTCCCTATTCTGTAGTTATTGATTCTGAGGAGAATGCATCTTGATTTCCTTTGGGAGAATATTTTAAGACTCCTATCGAAGTACATTTTTGAGCTTTATTCTAAATGCCATTGCCTGTTGATGAGAGAGTTTTATATTTCCATGCATCCTCCTCATGCCAACAAAAACCCCTGCAAGCTCATCCTAGAAACCATCAGTATGCACTTTTGTTCACCGCTTGTGCAGAAGTTCAGCAACATCAAGGCCTCTGCAGTGCTCCTGCGTGGTAATGTGAGGTCAGGTCCTGCTGCAGGAGTAATGTGTGCCGCGCTCAGCGTGGGCAGCATCATTACTATTTGAGACAAATGCTGACTCTTCAGAACTGTCACAGTTATGCCATTGATATATCTATTGCATAAAAATGGCTAATAAGTTTCCCCTTTTAAACTCTGGTATCTGAATTGTTCCAGATTTATTACACTGATGAACTGGTGACTTACTGTGCTGGATGTTTGGATTTATATTGTGAGTTCTCAAGTCAGCAAAGCAATAAATTGCTCTTTCTTGGTCAGCTCCTGTTTCATTTTGACTGAGACTGCTGCCGTCTGAATTGACCTAAAAGCAGAAACCCACAATCATGGCTGCAGTCTCTGCACAGATTTTTTAAGAGATGTAATTCACTCGGTTTGTATGCCTGGAGAGCAAATTACAGCACAGATTTGTTTACCTCAGCCCTGAATTTTAGTGCCAGTTGGAAAAGTCTGGAGATGGAAATTCTCTGCACGTCCTCAGAACAAGGAAAGAGGTAGCAGCAGCTGTGTGAGCATGGTCTCTTCTTCAACAAGCCTTATGGACCATGGTGAGGGCAGAAAGGGCATCTTTAGCATCCATTAAACTCTTGGCTTCACTGCTAAAGTGATCATCTCCAGTTTTGCTTATCATGATGCTGCTAGGTGAAGGTAATGCTTGCACAGCAAACTGAACTTTCCTGTGTCATTTTACAGACAGTTCACATCTGCGATTAAATAAGCAACAGCATATCCTGATTATTAACCATTGGGCCCACATACTCAGGATGGAATAAGGAAAATTAGTGTAGGTGAAGAGAAATAATAAATTTCCAGAAATATTGCAGCCCACTATGGCCCTTGGATCAGGCTTACAAACCCAACATTGTATTTGTCATCAAACACATGATCTACAGACACAGGCATGAACATGAGTGTTTTTTCAGGTTAACTGAATGCAATAAGAGCAATAATAAAATATTCTCTTCCTTGTAGTGATATCTGACACAGTAGGCTGCTACTGCCAAGGAGATAATTCCAAATGATGTACATGTGTTGAGAGGTTTCTGTTGGACTGACTGTAAATGCAAAAGCCTCTGACACAGCCTGTCTGAATCCATCAGACTGGATTTACTGCATTACAGGCTGCATGCTTACTTAAAAATCTTTTCAAGTTATATTTCGCTGTTTGGTTTTAAAGATTGTTATTAAGTGTATGTTTGTTTAAGGCACATATATTTCTTTCTCTGTGTTCCTGAAACACAGTTTTCTCTGCCATGTTCAGATATGGCCTGACTGAATAGTGAAGTGAAACACAACTTTCAAAGGGAGCTGAAGTGAGCCGATAGCTTTTAACAGACCTTGTACACGCTGCCTGTCACTGCCAATAATCAGGCATTCACTGTTGTTCACAGCTTTATTCATAAAATGAGTCTGGGTTTAATGTTATCCCAGAAAAGCTCTACCAGATCAGGACAGAAACCCATCCATTCAAAATTTTGTTCAATGATAACAGCCAAAGTGCCTGTCTACAGAAAAATGCAAGAAGAGACTAAGCATATATATTATCCCTCATACACTCCCAGTATCCCAGTGTTTACAGCTTAGGGTCTTCCTGAGCCAAATGTAGTTTCTATATACAGAGTAACTTAAGTGGATTTCTGTTCCATAAACTTGTCCAAATTTCTGTTGAAGTTCACAAAACTGTTAAACAAACCATAACAAGCATACATACTTGGATTTTCTGTCTACTGGATATAAGATTCTTTGAGGAGGGACAAGGAAAGAAGAAACACACTACAAATAGTTAATACAGGTGTTATTTTCTCCCTGTCACAACAAACAGTACTTCATCAGCTCATTTTTTACCTCTACGTACTTAAACTGAGCACAATCATCTTGGCTGGGTGTGCAGAAAAGATTTTGGACTCTGATCTAGACCTATTCTCCTAATCACTGATCTAGCCTTCATCTGGTTTTTCAGAAGCAGGTCCTGTTTACTAAGGCATATGGCTGTTTTCCTTCATTGTTTCTTCCCAGGAAAAATCTCCACTAGATTTTAAAAGATTTCCTTTTGTCTCCTGTCTCCTTTTTATTTTCTCTCTAATTATATTTGCACAGCAATTTTTACTGTAAAAAAATACTGTAATCTCTTCCTAGAAAACCATATCCAGAGAGAAGCCAGTTTGTGTCAACAAGATGTAAATCAAATCTTTGGCTTCTTCTCAAGGTACAAAATAATCACTTGACAGTTTCCTCAGTGTTTGGTTCAACGAATGAAAGTCCTTCTTTGGGACACAGTCAGGAAGCGCATCATGACTAAAGAGATTCACACTGTGGACTGAATCTTCAGAAGATCCAAGAAGCCTTATTAATGATAGCTAAAACTGAGGATGACAGGGCGTGATTCATACACTTAATGACTTCTGTCCTTTGGGATCTCTGTTGTGTCATTAATGGATTCTCAGAAGTGTGATTTTTAATTACCTCAAAAGGCAAGATATGCCAGCACATTACCCAGTTCCCTAGGGCCAAATTGCTTTGATTTGCAGCAGTGAATTTCCATTGACTCTGCTGAGCAGGATTTTGAGACCGTGGGAGCTCCATGGTTTAAGGAGTCACTCACATACCAGTCACTCACATGAGAATCAAAGCTGTGCTCTCCCGGAATAATAAAGCTGCCAGCCAGCAGATGGAGGAAGTCATGTGAAAGCCTTGTAGAAAAGATACCTCCGTGGTGCCATGATATGTTTCGTCCTTATCTCTGACAGACTTTGAAGATGCTGAAGCAGAAATTCTGCTTCTATGTCCAGGCTTCATGCAATGCAGTTCTCAGCTGTATAGAAGCTTCACAGGGATAGAAAACACCTCTATTTTTCAAACATACAATCGGTACCAGTCAGTACTGTCCAACTTCATCCCAGCTCACTGAGGAAGAGAGAGTTTAGTCTTATGCTCTCTCTGTAAGAGAAGGTGTGATGCCACAGCTAAGACCTTAAAGACTCATGGGAAGTGAGAGATGTAGAAAGAGTCAAGGTATGAGGCTTTTCCTCCACAAGAATCAGGCAAGTGTAAGAGAATATCTTGACTCTCCTTTTGCCTAAACATGTCCTTTTAGCAGCAAATACTTTCACATCTACCTTGTTAGAGAGAAGGCAATACTCTTTTACTAGCTGCTAGTATTGGTCATTTTAAATGAATTATACACCCATTTGAGTAGGCTTTGGTTTTTTCCTCAGGTAAAGTCTAAATTCTAACTTACTCAGGTTCAGTAGATTCATAGAATCATAGAATCTTTGGGTTGGAAGGGACCTTCAAAGACCATCTAGTCCAACCACCCTGCAATGAGCATGGACATCTTCAACTAGATCAGGTTGCTCAGAGACCCCGTCCAACCTGATCTGGAATGTTTGCAGGGATGGGGCATCTACCACCTCTCTGAACAACCTGTGACAGTGTTTCAACACCCTCATGGTGAAAAATTTCTTCCTTAAACCTAGTCTAAATCTACCTTCTTTTAGTTCAAAACCGTACACCTTGGCCTATTGCTACAGGCCTTACTAAAAATCTTATCCCCATCTTTCTTATAAGCCCATTTAAGTACTGGAAGGCTGCAATAAGGTCTCCCCAGAGCCTTCTCCAGGCTCAACAACCCCAACTCTCTCAGCCTGTCCTCACAGGAGAGCTGTTCCATCCCTCGGATCATTTGGGTGGTCCTCCTCTGGACCTGCTCCAACAAGTCCATGTCTTTCCTGTGCTGAGGGCTCCAGAGCTGGATGCAGGACTCCCAGTGGGGTCTCATGAGAGTGGAGTAGAGGGGCAGAATCACCTCCCCCGACCTGCTGGCCACACTGCTTTGGATGCAGCCCAGGATGTGGTTGGCCTTCTGGGCTGCCAACGCACATTGCTGGCTCATGTCCAGCTTTTCATCAACCAGGACCCCCAAGTCCTTCTGGGCAGGGCTGCTTTCCATCCCTTCATCCCCCAGCCTGTACTGATACTGGGGATTGCCCCGACCCCTGTGCAGGACCCTGCACTTGGCCTTGTTGAGCCTCATGAAGTTCACATGGACCTAGTTCTCAAGCTTGTCCAGATCCATCTGGATGGCATCCCATCCCTCAAGCGTGTCAACTGCACCGCTCAGCTTCGTGTCATCTGCAAACTTGCTGAGGGTGCACTCGATCCCACTGTCTAGGTCATTGATGAAGACATTAAACAGTACTGATCTCAATATGGACCCCTGAGGGACACCACTCATCACTGATCTCCATCTGGACATTGAGCCATTCCTTGATGCCAAAATAATTTTTTTTTTTGTACTTGACAGAGAATTTTATAAAGGAACAAAACATTGGGCTGGGTCATCATGGAGGTGTGGGTTCTCCTTTCCCTGCTCTGATGAAACCAAGGTGACATGAGCTCAGCAGGGTGGTAATGGGACCCTCCAGCCTTTGCATTATTTAAACACGCAGGTGACTGGTCTGTTCCCAAAGCTTCTGAAGCAGAGGTGGATTTCATGGAGGTCTTCAGGGTATAACTCATCTGTCAATGGCAAGCATAATCAACCTACCACACTTACCCTGCCATTGTCTCTGAAAAATGAAAGCAGACAATTTTTCCAGTCTCTTTATGTATTTCCATACATTTACATTACGTTTTCACTTCTTATAACTGCTGCAGGATGCAGCCTGATGAATGAGCTGTGCCTTTTGTGCCGACTGACGTATGGCTGAACTTGCTACCAGAATTTCAACAGCATGGTCAGCAGCAGCATGCTGGTAAGCTTTTTGCAGCAGTTCTCTGTTTCAGAAATGTAGTTAGAAGAGTCATTTCTCTAGCAATGGTAACAGCACAAGAAACAGATTTAAAAAGCTCACATCCTTCTAAAACAAAGCCTCAACTTACTAGAAAGCAACAGAATTGTGTAAATGTTAAAAATTACTGAAAGCCAGATTGTTGCCACAGTGCCTTGTATAACTTATTTAGAAGTAGCTGTTGAGTCTGGTTTAGTGAAAGGTAATCCTTCTGTAGAAAATCATTTACTTCTAGAGATAATACCAGGTCCCTGTACAGCATTACTGTAATGATTAAACCAAGGACCAGCATCAATTTAACGGTTAAACAGCGCTGCCTTTTCCAGACCGGTATCTGCTTAGCATAGAGAAGTACATGGCAAAATAAAAAAGACTTAAGGCCTCAGAATAAAGAGATGTAAGCAAAAATATTGGCACTGGCGCTTTTTTTTTTTCTTTCAACAATTCAGGCTCACTAGCATCCTGGTTCATTAACTGAATGACTATTAAGTAAAATCTGTTTTGTACTTGTGAAACTGCTTTTCTCTCATAAGTACATTTCAGACACCCAAGTGCTATGTATAAGCACAGACAACAATTATAAATGACTGTTTTGAGGCCAGACCATTTTAATTGATTAGCTCAAAGTTCAACATGAAACGTGAGACAGCAGCGAGGCTGGAACGTAAACTCAGGAGTACCCGAGAGTAATGGGGATTGTCTTGTCTTTGTAAACTATCTTTTAAGGGTCTGTAGCTTTGTTTAGCTCACAGCTCATCATCAATCTCAGGACATGGGCAAAGATTCAGGCTTGTTGCTGGTATACTCAGAAAAAAAGAATGACAGAAAGACAAATTTGCCTTTGTGTATTCTCAAATCCAACATTCAACCACATTACGCTGGCTGGCTGTTCGTGCCCCCCTGGTGTGGTGGGCATTGCCGTGGTGAGGAGGCGTGTGTCGCTCCATGAAGCTCTACAAACCTGTAAACTTCTGGGAAAAGGAGCATCACATTGTCCCAGCTGAGGGGTGGGTGCTGTACAGTGCGATGTAAAGCCTCTGTAGGCCTGTGTGCCAGAGGGACTTATATTTAGTCATGCTTTTTCCTCCCCTCCTGTGCATCCTCTGCGGTGTATTAAACTCTGCTAATAGCTCTATCAGATGATTGTTGGTGGCATTTTGCAGAGATGGTCAAAATTATGGGTTTCAATTATGATTAGGCATTAATCTACAGACTACTTCAATGTGCATGTGCTGAAATAACAGGGAAAGAAAAGAAAAAATCATAGATATTCATTAATATTTCTTGTTTGCTCAGTAGGACTTGGCTTATAAGGAAGATGAAAAATCCCAAACCAGACAGTGTGTTTACCTCAGCTAGGAGTCACGTATAAAAGAGCACCCCTCAACTATTCAGCAGACGTTGCAATTAGGCACAAAGTCTTTGAGATTATATGCTTTAATCATTTAATGATAATGATTCTAAGGTAAATGACTTTGCTAGAGTAGATTTTGCTTTTGTAAAACACTAACTACACAAAGTATCTTTGATTTAATAGTATTTAAATTAACCATTGTTCTACAGTCAAAGACGATCTGCTAAATTACAATATAGAGTTTCAGAGAGAAGGAAATGAATGATTGCAATTTTATTTTCTCTGAGGTTTATGAGGATGCTTTATGGTTCAAATTAAAGAATTATTTTACTTCAATTTTCAGCAATATAATTTTGTGATAACTAGAATTAATGATTGACATTTTTAAAGCAAATAATACAAAAACCTACTTGCCTTATTGACAAAACTAATTTGCAACTGTCTTTAGCGAAGTTCCCTTCTGTTTTAATAACTTATTTTAGCACAATAAGCAGGCCTGGATCTTGCAACATAATAAAAAAAGGCCAAGGCAAGCAATGGGAAAATGGAGGAACACTGGCTCCAAAACTTTTTATCATGTCCTCAGAGGAGAAACCAGAGGAATAAGGTTACTTGAGTCCCCTTCCGAGGCCCCGAGTGGAAGGATATTAAAAGCCTGAGGAATAGACCAGGGATCTCTTGAGGTGGGGAGATGTTATTAGGGAAGTGATTGAAACTGGCAGTTCAAATCCCAGGTGGAGAGGGGCAGCAGCAGTGGAAGACAGAGGCAAGTTTACCAGAAATCTTCATGAAATTAAGAGGGCACCAGAAAGCTAATCTAAGATGCAGTGTGTAAAATAACGATTTCATATCAAACCTTTGCCAGCATCCAGAATACCTGAGGTGTTTTCTACACAAATGACACTGCTCAAGAAAATCTTAGGTTTAAGTATTAACACTGATCAAAAAGAACAAGCAAAATCTGGGTGGTATTGTCTGTTATACGCAAAGTTTAACCTGCATAGTTGTAATTCACAGAATCACTAGGTTGGAAAGGACCTTCAAGATCATCAAGTCCAACCATTAATCCAGTGCCACCATGTCCCCTAAACCATGTCCTGAAGTGCCACATCCACACGTTTTTTGAACACTTCCAGAGATGGCGACTCCACCACCTCCCTGGGCAGCCTGTTCCAATGCCTGACCACTCTCTCGGTGAAGAAATTTTTCCTAATATCCAGTCTAAACCTCCCCTGGTGCAATTTGAGGCCATTTCCTCTTGTCCTATCACTAGTTACTTGGGAGAAGAGGCCAACATCCTCGTCGCCACAACCCCCTTTCAGGTAGTTGTAGAGAGCGATAAGGTCTCCCCTCAGCCTCCTCTTCTCCAGGTTAAACAACCCCAGTTCCCTCAGCCGCTCCTCATAAGACTTGTGCTTCTAACAGCAGAATGCTTCAAATATATTGTATCATGACAGATTACTTCATTTAAATGTGATTCTGAGAAAAGTGAAAATCAGAGTCTAATACCTATCTGAATTTTTATTGAAGGACTTTTACCAAATTGTTCTGACATTTGCCATTGAATTGGGCGAAATACAATACAAAACAGAGTTATAGACAAATGTCTGGACAGTTTGGAGCATGGCAGGAAAAGCTTTCCTATGTTTTGTAAATAATTTGACATACTGTGAATGAAATTTGACATACTGTGAATGAAATATTAAACATTCTTTAGGTAAAAAGAAACATTTGTCATCTTAGACCAATTAAAAAATTTAATTTACAGTATATATTGTGGTATAACCTTGGACCTTGTCTGTCAGACATCAGTGGTCTCCTTGGTTCCATTGTAGTTACTTCAGAGAACTGAACACGAGAAATACTTCTGGTCCTTTTGTATCAATCTCAAAAAAAAAAAAGAAAAAAAAAGAAAAAAAAAGAAAATCACAAATTCTTAACAGAGCACTCAAGTTCAGTGCTGCCTTAAATGTAGTTCTGCTCCAAGTTATCGTGTCCACTCCCATTGTTGGCCCTTTGTCTAACAGCACTAGAAAATTGGGACAAGAGAGAATGATCTCTCTTACTGGTTACAGCATTTCCTGGGATTAGGATATTTTCTGTGAGTGACATGTTCCACCAGGACATCATGATGAAAAATATTTCTAGCTGAAAGTTTCAACATTTATTCTGAAAATATTCAGTATATTCAGATATACTTTCATGTCCAAATTTACAATTTTTTTCCACTGCAAGTAGTCTTCTAAATAATATGTGTGCATCAGCAATGTTTGGATGTGATTTGGTACAATGCTGAGTCTAGAGGAAGCGAGTCAGTAGGAAATGTGCACTGGTCTGTGGTGATAACTCTCACCTGTTCCTTCGCAGGTGAGAAGACAGATCAGCTACTCCTTCAACATCCCAAACCTGAATCAGTGGTGAACCTGAATCTAAAATTGTCATAATTTCCCCGGGAATGGCATACATTACCAAAACTATACCCTACTTTGAGATGAACTTAAAGAGGGGAATTTTGACAAAAATGTTTTTTGTGAGGAAATCTCGTTCACCAGCACAGTTGGAAATATAATCTCAGAGCCTTTCACATCCAGGGAGGACCTCATAGTAAGGGAAAAAAGGAAGAGAAACTGGGATATGATTTAAGGGGATATGGGAGATAAAGACCATATTGATTACTCTGAGGCAAAAATATGTTTTTATGCGCATTGTTCTTATGAAAATATTTCAAAAACCCTTGATTCCCTTCTTGTGCAAACCAACATTCCCCTCTTCTCCCCTGCCCAAACCTCCCAGTTTATTGTGAAACAGATGATTAATTCTTATGGCCAGCCATAAATAGAAAGGTTATGTAGATCATTTGCTAAAAAATGTTCTTCTTAAGTCACAGGTATCTATGACCAGTCAGCTAGTACAGGGTAGAGATTTAGTAACTTTTTACCTAGTGTTCTCCCTTCTTAGCTAAGACGTTAGCAAGGTGCTTGAAGATACAGTCCAGTGGGGATTATCAATCAAAACCTGTTTTGGATCACACTGATACAGAAAGCCCAGAACAATTTCAGTGACTTTTCATTCTGTAGTGGTAGCATAAGGCAGGAAGCTTTAGGAGTAGGGGTAAAGTGTGGTTTCTAGTAGGAAATTACAGAAAAAATTGGAAGCAGAAAGATGATTTTACATCAGGGAAAAAAAGCAATAACTGAAGTGAAAATAAAATAAAATGGGACGCTTAAGTGGAATCAGTCAAAAAGCAGTGGAATATTAATGGAGGCTGTGAATTTTGTGTAGGTTTGGCTGAGAAAGTTCAGTTAAGGAAAGATGAATGCTTTTTTTGGTTTGTTTGGGGTTTTTTTCTATCACAAATTGTTTTCTTTGCTAGGACTGCAGGCCTGGGCTCCTTAGATTGTGAAGGACTCCACTCATAGTAGTTTATTCTATCTGAAAAACCAAAATCTTCAGTCTTAGGCCAATGACAGTGTCTTCTGAGGTGGCCACAAATTACTAGTATTGGAAGGCAAGAGTGTGGCTGTTGAGAGTAATCTGCAATATTGTTTGGTGCCTATAATACAGAAAGAAGAACCAGTCTTTCATGTATCCCTAACAGAAGTCTTACTGAGGACAAATTTGGCTCCAGCTTGTCAGACAATGCATTTTGAGATGTAAACTGTCCTCTCAACACTTCAGTTTTCTACTCCTAGTAGTACACATTTGTTCCATATGCATTTAGAAAAGGAAATGTTCAAAGTAAAATCAGAACCTGACTACTGGCTGACATTTATGAACAGTATGTACTTTTTCCTTTGAACAGTAGTCTCGGTATCCTGGATGTCACTGAGGTAATTTCACTGCCTGAGGGAGACACTGCCGAAGCGTTTATAACAAGAACAAGCAGTAGAGGGAAGAATACAGAGGCAGATATGATCCTTCTTTCACTATTAGTACGTTCCTCCAACCCAACAGAGGAAGATGGAAAATCATTAAGGGAACATCCTGGTGGTTGAATATCAGTCTACTGTATATTTTCTTGAATATTTCAGCTACTTGTTACTTAATTCTCAATGTATAATTTAAATCTCTCATTAGAAACCATTTATGAAGCAGCAAATAAAGACACAAAATCCAGAGTAAATCCAAACTTCGGAGCCATCCAGCTGAGCTCCATTGTATGACCTCAGACCTGCCTTCAGTTTCTAAACTTCATTTCAAATGTCCAGCCTTCTCTTGGCTCCTCCCTTCCCTCCTTTTCTTGAGCTGCAACCCCTTCAGAGGACCTGTGCTTTTCTCTTCTCTCCACGATCCTTGCCCACATCATTAATAATGAAGGTGAGACTGGGAGTAATACAAGTATGGAAGACACCACTAGCTACATACCATAACCAAAATAATTTAGTTCAACAATTGCAATTGAAGGTCCAGCAGCACAATTCAGTTGTGGTTTTGATTTGATTAACTATTTTTCTCTAGAAGTGGAGAGTATACAGCACTGTACTGGATAACTCATGTGTTAGATCTACTCATTTTGAAATCTTAGCTCCTACTGGAAAAGAATATTGAAAGGGGAAAGGAAGTTCTGGGAAATACGAGCATTTTGTGGTAAAACATTACAAAACCATAATGACTGCTGTAGTGTTGAAGAAATCGCTGAAACTGTAAAAAAAAAGCAGTAGGTATTCTGAGGGGAGCTCCCTGAGGGAGATATGACAAAAAAATAGCATAGAGACATTCTAAAGGACACTAAGGGACAACAGTTCTGACAGTGGCAATAAAGAAAACCTGTTAGTACATCTTAGACAGGTAGATTGTTGCACCAAGAAATTCTGTGACAGCAGAATACTGTAAGCAGTTAATGAATTGATCGATCTGAATTACAAGATTTTCAGTTTTCAGGATCCATTTTACTTAAGACAGAAGGTATGAAAGCCTCCAGACCTAGGCTAGCTATGTTGGAATTAATTTCATGCCATTGTGTGTTTTTTGTTGTAGCTTTAGACAGTGTTTTATATTTTGAAGCAAAGATTTTTAAAGCAAAGATTCACATCCAGTAATCTTTGGGCAAAATATTGCAAATGGGACTATCTGGATTACTAGTACCTTTGGGCAGGAAAATAGTTTGAACTGTGGTTAACAAGGAAGGTAGTTCTCAATCATTTCTTCAGTAAAGCAGGATGACAAGATGCATCCACATTTCTAAGTAATTTGAAGTGATAGCATATCTGACATGGGACACAACTGTTCCTTTTGCACGAAGTAGAATATTTGACTTTTAGCTGATATAGTATTAAAATGTTGTTTCTCCATAAATATTGAACCGTCCTTTTAGAAGTGAGATTTTGTAGGAGTTGTGTGTTGCACCTGTCATGACAGGAGGGCTCACTGGCAGGGCTGCTCATTTTCCATCTTTCACCAGTACTTCATTCACGCCTTTTAATGCAGTTGCTAGGTGGGAGTTTTTATGAAGCCACCTACACTAGAAAGATTTTATTTGATCTCCTTTTACAGGAATATCATTAATTTGCATTTATGAAAGTGATACTTCTTCTATTTTATAGAATATAATTGGATTTCTGTAAGAATACTCCTTGAATGATTTATAAGACATGTAGGAATTTGGCATCTATTGTGATCTATCTGCAAAATTTGTTCTACAAATTAAGTCATGCTACCTGTCTGTCTACTTCATTAGTAGTCTTGTCTTTTGAATTCTAATATCAATGTAGAACAAATACTTCAGCCTTCCACTATGATGCAGCCTAAACAATGAGGAAAAAACTGATGACAGAACATTTCCCTTCGATGCAGAGGGACTATTTCACAATAATTGACACTCTCCATGTGAATATGCTGTTCAGGTGATATACTTTGACATACAATGTAATTTTTTTATAGTAGAAGATGAAAGTAATTTATTACTTACTTCTTATGCATAGATTAGCCCAAGATAAAAAATACCTTTGCATTTTTCTTCCTTTTTTTAAAATTAAAAGCAATATATGTAGATTGATAATGTTCAGAATGAATCAGCAATTCTTGTATTTCAAAATTAAAGTTGTGTGAAAGAAATGAAGTGTCAGATGTTATGTTTTGGACAACATTGTGTTCCTGAAGCTTCATAATTTAAAAAAGAGGAAGGGGGAAAGAAATAAAAATAAATTCTTTTCAATGCCTAGAAAAGCTAACAAAATTGGGAGAGTTTTTAAATCTGTTGTATGCCACTTCTTTGAGATTTCTGGAAGACAAATAAACATGACTGCACCAATTTTCTCTGCATTCTAGGTGAGTAGAATCTGTCAGTAAGTAGAATCAAATTGGATTCCGCAAAAACTCAAGCACATGGATAAATGGCTTTAGGCTAGAGCTCTGTGTGATCCTCTACTGAGAAGGCTACTAAGTGATGAAGGTTGGTTACCCATGTAGGAGCACAGTGACAATTAGGTATACCATTTTGGAAAAAGTTTCTTACCAGGATACTATACTGGGTAAGTAGGAGCCCAAATTTGCTTTTGTTTTCTGTATATTTATTGTGCTTGGATTTCATGATTTTAGGACCTTTAACTGAACCCACTCTAGAGCACTCAACCACTGCTTTTGCATGTAACTTATATTGTTTGTAACTCCCTACATGTGGATGTGTTTGTGAAGATGACAAACTCTTTCAAAGCAGTCAGAAAAATAACTTTTCTATTCCTTTCTGATCTAATCATACTGTGCAGAACAAATACGATCAAGAGGCTTCATAATAGATAAAGCAGAAGAGAAGGCAGCTCACAATGGCTAATTATTTGATTTACTATTATAAAAATTTCCAAAGACAACTTGTAATGGGCTCTAGAATAACTCCCTAATGACCCAACTATGCTTTGCTGTAAATAATTAGATAATCTTTCAGTTAATTGAAGCATTAAGGAACTGTTCCAAACCTTGACGATAAATGCAAAAGAATTTTTTACATAAAATGGTCTGCATGTCCACCTACCTGGGCAAAGGATGGGCAAATGCTGTCATGCAAATTATGATTTGAGAGATATTTTCTACTAGATACATGCAAAGCAATATGAATAAAGCAATATTCAGTATGAAAGGGAGAAGGCAATCCACTAAATATAAAGATACTGAAAGAGTACCTGCAACGGAGGGGAACATGATAGTTATGATGTAATAAAAAGTTTAACAATAATTAATGGTGGTGCTTTATTTCTGTAAAGCACAATTTCTCCATTTCCCTCCTTGTATTTATGCAAGATTATATCCATTGATAATTTAGGTCATATTTCAGAATTATGTTACAAACCATTTATTGCGAAATATTCAACATATCAGTTTTCTAACTGCAAAGTCGAAAATGATATAGTTGTGCTTTTTCTTGCCCTGGAGATTTATGCAGTTTCCAAAACACCATCAAATGCAAAGATTTTCAACAGCTGGAGTGTGTGCACTGAAAAAAATCCTCATTTGTAAGAGAACTGCTGCTGTAAAAAAACTATTTTAGTGGACAAGAGATAGTATAGTTTCCTCTCAATCACTATCTTTTCTTCCAAGGGAAAGGAACAATTATAAAGGTGTCACTGAAACAAATAAAACAAAAAAAGGTGATCCCTGGGGCCAGACTCTGTCTGTCTGCATGTGTAATAGAGTCTGAACAGTGTCTGGGTCCATTCCCTGGCCCTGAAACATCATCTGAATACGGCTATATTATTTTACACTCTTAAACTTTGAACCAGTGTGGAGGTGTCAAACTGCCTACTGGGCATAGTCCCAAGTCATTGCTGTTGTCTGCATGTCCTCAATCTCTGTTCTGTGCAGAGATGTTTTCCTAGCACCTTAAAGCTGGACCAGCTGGTGAGTAGGAGACCTGCATCTGGGAAGACCTGAGGTCTGAGCTAGCAGCTGAGTAAGGGGCCAAGGGTCCAGGCATGGATACTGGATAGACTTAAAGTTCATGTTAATACCTGTGTGGGAACTCTTCACAGCTGCTGGGTGAGGTTTTCCCTTAGGGGTGGGCCCACTGCTGAATGGTGTGGGGGACTCAGTGGCAAAGGCCATCAAAAAGGTTTATACACTCAATACGTTCTTTGCCTTGGTCTTTAACAAAGTCTGCCCTCATGCTGCCCAGGTACACAGGCAGCAGTGTTTGGGCAGGTGAGCTGTAACCCACAGTAGAAAAAGACTGAACTAAGGAAATTGGACAAAAACAAGTCCATGGGATCAGACAGATGCACCCAAGAGTACTAAGGGAACAGGCCGTTGTCGCTGTGAGGCTGGTCTCATCAGTTTTGAAAGGTCATGATGAAGTGGAGAGGTTCCTAATGACTGGAAAAAGTCATCACACCTACCTTTAGGACAGGCAAGGAGGAAAATTCAGAGTACTACCTGCCTGCCTGCCTCATTTCAGTTCCTGTGAGAATTATGGAACAAATATTCTTCAAAGCTATTTCCATGAAGGATAAGAAGGTGATTAGGAAAAAGCAGCATGGATTTAGCAAGGATACACCATATTTGACTGACCTGATGATCTTCTATGATAAGATGACCTGCTCTGGAGACAAGAGGGGAAAGCAGTGGATGCTTCTACTTCAGCAAAGTTCTCAACATAGTTTCTTCCAAAGTATCCCTTTAGTGAAATTTGAGAGATATGGGTTGGATGGGTGGACAGCAAAATGTGTGGAAAAGTGTCTGGACCTTCAGGCTCAAAAAGCAGTGGTCAACAGTTAAAAGTCTATGTGAAGGTTCGCTACGGGCAGCATTCCTGAGGGTTCAATGATGGAACCAATGTTGCTCAGTGTTTTCATTGATAACTTGGATCCTAGATGGAGTACGCTTTCCAGAAGTTTGTGGATGCCACCAAACTGTGAGAAGTCAGTAAACTTGAGAGAAATTGCTGTCATTTAGAGGAACTTGGGCAGGCTGGAGCAATGTGTTGTCAAGAATCTCATGAAGATCAATGAAAGCAAAAAGCAGAGGCTTGCATCCAGAGTGGAATAAGTCTATGCAATAATACAAGATGGGGTCAGGTGGATAGAAAGCAGCTTTGCAGAAGGGACCTGGGGATCCTGGCAGACTACAAGCTCAACATGAGTCAGCAGTGGGTCCTCACAGTGACCAAGGCCAACTGTACGTAAGGCAGCTTTTGCAGGAGAGTAACCAGGAGTTCAGGGGAAGTGATTATCCCTCTGTGTTTGGCACTTAGGAGACCACACCTGGAGTACTGTGTCCCATTTTAGTCTTACAAGTGCAAACAAATGTATCAACACACTGAAATGACTCCAACAGCACCCATCTGTATGGTCCCAGGTCTGAAGCATACAATGTATGGGGAGAAGCTGAGAGAGATGATCTTGTTTAACCTTAAGAAGAGAAAAATGAGGGGGAATCTTGTTGCTATTTACAATTTCCTACAGGACAGGTGGAAGAAGATGAAGCCAGATTCAGTGAAAGCACAAAAGGCAGTGGACACAAATTGCAGCAATTTGTGCCACTGAACCAGAGGCTTAGAGACAATTTGGAAATATTCAAAGCTTGACTGAACAAGACACTCAGCAACCTGTTCTAATTTTGAAGTTATCCTTGGTTTGAGCAGGGAGATTGAACAAGATGATTTCCAAAGGTCCCTTTAAATGCAAATTGTTCTATGATTTTACATATCTGAAGAAATCAAAGCATTTCTGAAATGTTTTCCTTCCTGGGGTTTTCCCCAATCGTGAAGAATTCCTGATGGATTTGAAGCTAATATTGCTCTATCTTTTTGATACTAATTTTTCTGGTCCCCCACAGTTTAGTTACAGGTGATTTTAAGAGCCTTCATGAAGGCTTGAAGGCCACGTTGCTAAGCCATTCAAAAAAGAAGCAATAAAGGTTCCTAGAGAATGAAAAAAAACATTAAGGGAAAATGGAACAGTTCCGCTTTAACTTTAAGCAGGAATTTCTTATAGTTTTGCCAGCACCTTAGCTGAAGATAAGTGTGGTGGACCAACATGCGGTTTCTGTCTTAAACATTTCACGAACTCACACCTTTTTCTTGATACAAAAGCTTGAACATACCTCAATATGGGGTGGACCCCAGAAAAGACTGAGATAAGGTGCCTTTGCCTGGTTGAATACCGGGAGGAGACACCAAGAGGTGCCTTTGCCTGATTGAATCAGCCTGCACAATGACCAGGAGGAGACACCAAGGCCTGCAGAGGTGCCATTGCCTGATTGAACCAGCCTGTTGCATATGCATGCAGACAGAGATTGTGGGACTGGGACTGTATAAAAAGGACACCATCAGAAGCAAAAAGGGGGACCCCCGCCACCAAGGAGCATCAAGAGGACCAATGGGACGCCGCTGGATCCACGGGTGGTGATATCTTCTTCGTTGTCTATCTCTCTCTCTTCTCTCTTTCTCTCTCTCCTCTCTTTGTCGAAGTGTAAAAGATGTGCTGTAGGGGACTTGTTTGTTTAGTTGAATTATTTAGTTAGAGTAGTTGCCATTGAGTCATTTTATGTAACCTCATGCCTTGCATTTTGTATTATTAAATTGTTAAATTGGTTGGCTGGTGTCGTTTCACCTTAATTCAGTCCAGGGGGATCATGAACTTGGTCGTTGGTCTCACGAGGAAGGAGGTCGTCCTAAATGACTCCTTTTCGGGCCGCAACAGATAAGAAAATTTAAAACAGTTCAGGACGAGAAAACCTGGTCTTCAGTACCCACAGATCATTTGGACAAAGAAAAAAAAAAATCATAATTCCATGGGGAAAGTATGCTCTTTCCCTGGTACTAAAGAACTTAATTTTTATTCTTATTGCTTAATAGTATTGTATCACTGTTAAGGCAAAAAGAGGTCTGAAACCACTTATACTTACTGACCAGGTTATGGTTGCTGTGTCACAGGTTTGCTTCAGAGAAAGGGCATAAGTAGTATGGGTAATCACATCTGGGCCTGAAGGACAGAGTGGAAAGCACTCCGTAAGTGGAGGCAGTGGACACAACTGAACTTCTGCATCATGCTTTGAGGCTTGGATTCATGTTCTGAAAAGATTATATATGAAAAATGTGTATTGACTCCTATGGAAGACACGATTTGGATAACAGGAAAAATGTAATGGGCTTCAACTTTTTTAAATAAAGCTGTCACTATTTACAGATTATAGTCTTAGCATTACAGGTAAAGGGCAACTCTTCAGGAGAACATTTTTCTATGGTAATTTCATAGGATCATGGAATCATAGAATAATTTGGGTTGGAAGAGACCTTTAAAGGCCATCTAGTCCAACGCCCCTGCAACGAGCAAGGACATCTTCAACCAGATCAGGTTGCTCAGAGCCCAGTCCAACCTGACCAGGAATGTTTGCAGGGATGGGGCATCCACCACCTCTCTGGGCAACCTGTGACAGTGGTTCACCACCCTCATTGGTAAAAATTTCTTCCTTATATCTAGCCTAATCTACCCTCTGTTAGTTTAAAACCATTACTCCTTGTCCTATTGCTACAGGCCTTACTGAAAAGTCTGTCCCCATCTTTCTTATAAGCCCCTTTGAGTACTGGAAGGCTGCAATAAGGTCTCCCCAGAGCCTTCTCTTCTCCAGGCTCAACAACCCCAACTCTCTCAGCCTGTCCTCACAGGAGAGCTGTTCCATCCCTCGGATCATTTGGGTGGTCCTCCTCTGGACCTGCTCCAACAGGTCCATGTCTTTCCTGTGCTGAGGACTCCGGACCTGGATGCAGGACTCCCGGTGGGGTCTCATGAGAGTGGAGTAGAGGGGCAGAATCCCCTCCCTCACCCTGCTGTCCACGCTGCTTTGGGTGCAGCCCAGGATGTGGTGGCCCTTCTGGGCTGTGAACGCAGATTGCCGACTCATGTCCAGCTTTTCATGCACCAGTACACTCAAGTCCTCTGGGCAGGGCTACTCTCCATCCCTTCATCCCTCAGCCTGTACTGATACCAGGAGGTTGCCCTGACCCAGGACCCTGCACTTGGCCTTGTTGAACCTCTTGAGGTTCACACAGGCCCATTCCTTGATTTGTCAAAGTCCCTCTGGATGGCATCCTGTCCCCCAGGCATGTCAGCCCAGGATATGGTTGACCTTCTGAGCTGCAAGCACACATAGCTGGCTCATGTCCATCCACCAGTACCCCCGAGTCCTATGGGGCAGAGATGTTCCTGAGTTCTATGGTTCTAAGTCCTTCTTGGCAGGGTTGATCTCAGTCTCAAAGAAAATTTTATTTTCACTGGAATGTGTTGTTTCTTCCTGCTATAACTTGATTTATAAACTGGAAAGCATTAGCTGGCTAAACAAAATTATCATCCATTTAGCTATCAGAATTTTGTCATTATGGATCTGGCAAAGCAGCATGACAATTCTACTTATTTATAGTGCAGCAATGGAGGAGGTATTTCTTGGTATTTTGGTTCCTTCTGAAATTCCATAGCACGTGAATTTTAGTGGTATTGTGGTATATCGTAGTAATTTTTGTCTAAACCCAGGATCCTACTGTATAATCATAAAGTCCATCCCAACCCTATGGAATTAGTAATATAAATCCTTCTGTGTGCTCTTTTACCCTTCTTCATTAAATTTGTAACTGTAGACAGCACAATTCCTAGAAATGTCAAAGAAAATTACTTACAAAGGGGAAATATTATATCCCATGTGACTATTAGCACCAGAACCAGTACACAATTTTATTCAGCTCAATTAGATTAGATATACTGAGCACAGGGACTAAACATAGGGCATTTATAGTTAAATATCAAAGTTTAGAAAAAATCCAAAGAAAGCACATGCAACAGCACTTCCTTTTCCTGATCAAGTTTTCTGTTGCCTCTTATCTGTGACTGCTTTGTATCTTTAGATAGTGAAAACCTCAGGGCAGATACTATGGCTCCATCTTTGAATATGATTGCGTTGCTCTTGGCAAAATGTACACCAGGGATATAAGATGATATTTGTTATTTAATTGTAACAGCTCCTTCAAAGCCCATCTGAGGTCGTAGTCTTTCTGAGTCAGATACCACACAGACTACGAGTAAGAGTCTGCAGTTGAATTTTTCTCATTAGGAAAAAGTGCCTGGAGGCAGATAAGTTTTCCTATTATAGTGGACATGGCGGTGCTGGCTGGCAGCTATTGCAGAACAAAGATAACAGCTGGTCTTTGCCTTTCATTGGTATTTGAGAAGAAAATGCATCAGGATACAAGTAGATCCAAACAAGACTGCTGTTTAATTGCTTTTATTGCAAGGCAGTGTTCTCAAGACTAAAATGTAATCCAAGAAGTTTTTACTAAGAGATAGTGGAAAAAGAGTATAATAATATATCAGAAGGGGTGACATGGATTACTGCTGCTTCCCATGACTAGAAACATTCTCAACTGCTTCATATCATGTGAGTCAGAGGTCCATGGTCCTGTGTCTCTGTCCTGGTTTCAGCCAGGGTAGAGTTAATTTTCTTCATAGAAGCTAGCATGAGGCTATGTTTTGGATTTGGGATGAGAAAATGTTGATAAGGTGCTGATGTTTTGAGTTGTTGCTAAGTAGTCAAGGACAGTCCAGCTTCTCGTGCTGGCCTGCAGCGAGCAGGCTGGGGGTGCACGGGAAGCTGGGAGGGGACACAGCTGGGACAGCTGACCCAGGCTGGCCAAAGAGATATTCCATACCATATAGCGTCATGCTCAGTATATAAAGCTGGGACAAAGAAGAAGGAAGGGGTGGAGGGACGTTCGGAGTTATGGCGTCTGTCTTCCCAAGAAACCATTACGCGTGACGGAGCCCTGCTTCCCTGGAGATGGCTGAACACCTGCCTGCCCATGGGGAGTAGTGAACAAATTCCTTGTTTTGCTTTGCTTGCGTGCGTGGCTTTTGCTTTACTTATTAAACTGTCTTTATCTCAAACCATGAGTTTCCTCACTTTTACTCTTCCGATTCTCTCCCCCGTGCCACCATGGGGGAGTGAGCGAGTGGCTGCGTGGTGCTTAGTTGCTGGCTGGGGCTAAACCACGACAGTCTCACACAAGGGAATCCAGAAATTTGCAATGCTACCACATGAAATATGGCTACCAAAGTGGGAGAGAAGAAAATGAAGGAAAAAATCCAGTGCCTCATGTCAGGGTCTGTATCTATGTATCAGTTACACTCCTACAGGGCTGACTGAATGACCTTGTCTGTCTGAGGAAGACACATATTTCTGTTTCCATCTGTGTTTTGTAACAGGGCGATGACATGAAGTTTATGTCTCCGGCATCAATGTATCATTACAGCCACTTCAGTCAATGTTAAGGTACATGACATTCTCTAGAACTGATGAGTATCATAGGACCATAAATTGTGTGCAAGGAAATAGTCTATATTTTGGATGGTTTTAATTTTCTTTGCATTTGCAGAAGTAAAAACAAGGCTAATACTTAACTGAATAATGCCATACAGTTTATAACCAGCACTGAAATGCATTACCAATGTTTTAAAGATATAGAACAGTTACTTCTAACCTTCTGCCATACTGTGTAGTGCTTCATCCTTCTCTTTCAAACGATGCTTACTCTTCACTTACTGAGTGACTGCTCGCTGCATGCAGATGTGCTGAGGAGTAAATGTCACCTGCTAAAACTCAGAGAAGACAAGCACTGTTGGTTTCCTCATGACACCCAGCTCAATTTCTGGTTCCCATCAGCTGCAGATACAATGTCTGAAAGTAATTAATTTATGAATGAAGAATCTGTTTTCTGAGGTGTGAGGCACATAATGCTGAGGTGATCACAGCAAGCAGCTTAAAGGGTTTCACAGGACCTAATGGAAACATATGTAAAGCTTCTAGCTGCATCCATGCTTCACACCACCAGGGTGACCTGCAAAGCAGCTGGTTAAATTCCCTGGACTGTAAACCCAGATCTGTGAGGATCTTTGGCTATGTTTATTGAATCTACACTGATTAATACATACTGCTGGGGGCTAAGAGCAAGAGCCGTTTTGTCAATCTGGGCTCCACCATGGGGAGATTCCTCTCTGCCAGAATCCAGCCACAGCCGTTTGCTCCGTCAAAGACAGCAGTAAGAGCAGCATGTCTAACATCTGCTTGACCTCCTGGGGTTTTTTAAAAGTATGTGTGCCTGTATCTTAAAGACCTTAGTTATCCGGAGACTGTGTATGGAGTTTTAAAGAGCTTTGGCTTATGTGTGGCCAGTTTTGGAAATAGTTTTTCTCACAATGTTGCAGAGATGCTGAAATTACATTAATGTAAAGGTTGTATTCAATAATAATAATAATAACAACAACAACAACAACAATAATAATAATAATAAAGGCATTGCAGTTTAAGGCTTATATTTCTAGGACTGCTCTGCAAGTCAATCTAATCTAGCTAATTTTTCTCCAAGCTTAGCTAAAAGACTGAATCACTCTTTAAACAATACCCTTCTCAAAGGAGGGGACTATAAAATAGCCTTTTAAACATAAGCTGACCTTCAGATAACTTACAGGATCATGACATACAGGGACAAAAACAGTTATCTAGAACTAGTCAGTAATGAACAATTTCTCACTAAATCACCTTTAATGAAATCTGAGAATTAAATGGAGACTAAAATTCTCCACAGACCTCAGCAGTGCTATTGTAATTAGTGTAAATTTTTTGTCTTGAGGGTCTTTGCATCAGGTCTTAAATTCACAATGGAAGTGAGCTGAAAACTATTGGTGGCTGGCAGAGTCTTAGGAGGAAACACTATATACGCTTGCTCCATTCTTACTCTTCCTTAGCCATCAACATACAGCCACTGTTCAAGATAGGATCCCGCAATGAAGACACACTTTGTGCGTTGACATCTGGACAGCTGTTCAGACGTCCATCAGTGCTGTCCAGGATGCAGTCATTAACATAGTGAGTAGCACTATGAATACAATTAACTTTATTAAACTGTCAGATTAAGAGTTTATGATCTTCATGCTTAGGTCTTCTGAATTATTGTATTATTACATTTAGGCTACTGAGCTGTTACATTATACCTTGTCATAAGCATCATCAGCTTGAGCAATGATTCTGAATTATACCTTGCTATATATTCTTATTCCTTCTCTCTAATTTTCTGTTCTAACTGCTTGATGTCTTTATTCCACATACTTTCTCACCTTTTTATGACAGTCTTCATAAAATAAAACTGCATTCATAAGCTTAAATGCTTTTCAAAGTAGAATAAACTCAAGCAATTCATATAAAGGATACTATAACATTGTGCTGATGATGGAAGATACTGAAAGTTGTGTGTGAATAATCTTTCTGTGAATAATTTAAGAAAAAAAAAAAGAAAAGCTTAATATGACTGGTGTCCTTTCTGTCACATAATGACACCAGCTTAAGTGTCTTCATGGAAATCTTTACCAGGTGACTTTACCCAGCAGAACTATCCCATTTACCAATGCTCTGTGTGCACAGGGAGACCTTTCTGAGGGTGAAAACACTACAGTCAGTGTTTACAGGGCACCCTATTATAAATTGTCTCAAACCCAGGAAATAAAAGTGGGTTGATGTGGCTGAGGGTTTTGCATTTTGGTGTTATGCAAAGGAAACCTCTATCCCTGCTGTTGCCTTCCCTGCCCTCCTGGATGAGTAGCCATCCACAGCTTTTGTTGCCGTTGTGCAAATTAGAATTTTGACTGCTTACACTGAAGTGAGCCCTGTTTATACTATGTCAGAACAAGCCCCACAGGGAGCGTAAACTGTTTGTCTAAAGGATGCTTTATTTCTAATGCTCTCTGTCTTTTCAGAATTTTCTTTACAAACACTGAAGATTATTTAACTGGCCATTAATCAAAAACGAAAGAACGTGGCATTTTTTCTTCACAACTGAAAACTTCACATTTGTTATAGAAATTAAATCTATTCTTATCTAAAACATACATCCAATTTATGACAATTCAGCCAATTGAGAATTTATTTCATGGGTCATGAAGTTGCAACAGCTGAGCATTTAAAGCTCATAGTGGGGAAAATTAATTCTTTGTGTCTAACTAATCAATGTAACCAAACAGAATGACCTTGTGGCCACTACTGAAACATGATGAGACAAATGCCATGACTGGAGTGTGGCTATAGGTGGCTACAGGCTGTTCAGAAGGGAAAGGTGAGGAAGGAAGGGTGGAGGCGTTGCCTTCTAGGTCAAGAAATGGATAGAGTGCGAAGAGCTGTCTCTGAGGAATAGCCATGAGCAGGTTGAAAGCTTATGGGTAAGAATCAGAGACTGAGGCAATCTTGTGGTTGGTGTCTGCTGCCTGATCACGGGGAGCTTACTGATGAAGCCTTCTCACTCCAGCTACAGGAGGCTTCATGCTTTCAGGCTCTTGTCCTGCTGGGGGACTTCAAGCACCCCAACATCTGCTGGAAAAGTAGATAGTGAGCTGTAGGCAATCCAGGAGACTCCTGGAAGTCATGGAGGATAACATCCTGTGCCAGGTAATAGAGAGCTCTACCAGAGGGGATGTGATACTGGGCCTGTTGGTCATCAATACATGAGCTAATTGCTGATGTCAAGATTGGAGGCAGCCTGGGCTGCAGGGATCATGCACTGGTGGAGTTTGCAGTCCTGAAAGCAAAGTTCTTCAAGGAGTTAGTCAATAAGACGTGCTGGGAAACTGCCCTCAGGGACAAGGGAGAAGAACAGAACTGGCAGATCTTTAAGGCCACTTTCCATAGAGTGCAGGAGCTCTCAAACTCCAGGTGTAAGAAATCAGGAAAGGAAGGCATGAGAGCAGCACGGCTGAGTCAAGACCTGCTGGTCAAACTAAAGGGCAAGAAGGAAATGCACAGGAAGGGACAGGTGTGCTGGGAAGAGTACAGGGAAGCTGCTCAGTTGTGTAGGGACGGCATCAGGAGGGCCAAGGAACAGATGGAGCTGAACATGGCAAGGGATGCAAAGAATAATAAGAAGGGCTTGTACAGGCATGTCAGCCAGAAAAGGAAGGTCAAAGAAAGCACACCCACCATGATGAACACAACTGGCAGACTGGTAACAATAGATGAGGAGGAGACTGAGGTACTCAACAACTGCTTTTCCTCAGTCTTCACTGGCAGTCTCTCTTCCCACACCTCTTGAAGGGATGGACTGCAAGATGGCGACTGGAGGAGCAAAGTCCCTCCCACTGTAAGAGAAGATCAGGTTCGTGAGCACCTGAGGAACCTCAACATGCAAAAGTCTATGGGACCTGACAAGATGCATCCCAGAGTCCTGAGGGAATTGGCTGATGTTTGCCAAGACACTCTCCAGTATATTTGAAAAGTCCTGGCAGTCAGGTGAAGTCCCTGGAGACTGGAAAAAGGCAAACTTTTGCACCCATTGTTAAAAAGTGTAGCAAGGAGGATCCTGGGAACTATGGATCTGTCAGCCTCACCTCTGTGTCTGGCAAGATCATGGAGCAGATCCTCCCAGAGGCTATGCTAAGGCACATGGAGAACAAGGAGGTGATTTGAGAGAGTCAGCATGGCTTCACCAAGGGCAAGTCCTGCCTGACCAACCTAGTGGCCTTCTATGATGGAGTGACCACATCAGTGGATGAGGGAAGAGGTATGGATGTCATCTATCTGTACTTCTGTTAGGCCTTTGATGCAGCCTCTCATAACAGCCTTTTCCCTCTCAATTGGAGAGAGAGGGATTTGTTGGGTGGACTGTTGGGTGGATAAGGAATTGGTTGGATGGTCACACCCAGAGGGTAGTGGTCAATGACTCAATATCCAGATGGAGATCGGTGATGAGCAGTGTCCCTCAGGGATCCATATTGGTATCAGTACTCTTTAATATCTTCACCAATGACATAGACAGTGGGATCAAGTGCACACTCAGCAAGTTTGCAGATGACACCAAGCTGAATGGTGTGGTTGACACACCTGAGGGATGGGATGCCATCCAGATGGACCTGGACAAGCTTGAGAAATGGGCCTGTGTGAACCTCAAGAGGTTCAACAAGAACAAGTGCAGGGTCCTGGGTCAGGGCAACCCCCTGGTATCAGTACAGGCTGGGGGATGAAGGTATTGAGAGTAGCCCTGCCCAGAAGGACTTGAGGGTACTGGTGAATGAAAAGCTGGACATGAGCCGGCAAAGCTCATTTGCAGCCCAGAAGGTCAACCACATCCTGGGCTGCATCCAAAGCAGCGTGGCCAGCAGGGTGAGGGAGGTGACTCTGCCCCTCTACTCCACTCTCGTGAGACCCCACTTGGAGTGCAGCATCCAGCTCTGGAGCCCTCAGCACAGGAAAGACATGGACCTGTTGGAGCAGGTCCAGAGGAGGACCACCCAAATGATCCGAGGGATGGAACAGCTCTCCTGTGAGGACAGGCTGAGAGAGTTGGGGTTGTTGAACCTGGAGAAGAGAAGGCTCTGGGGAGACCTTATTGCAGCCTTCCGGTACTTAAAGGGGCTTACAAGAAAGATGGGGCAAAATGAAAGAAATTTTTCACCATGAGGGTGGTGAAACCCTGGCACAGGTTGTTCAGAGAGGTGGTAGATGCCCCATCCGTGGAAACATTCCAGGTCAGGTTGGACAGGGCTCTGAGCAACCTGATCTAGAGTGAAGATGTTCCTGCTCATTGCAGGGTGGTTGGACTAGATGGCCTTTAAAGGTCTCTTCCAACCCAAAAGATTCTATGATTCTATGATTCTATGATGAAAGCTTCAGATTCACAATGACTTATCCTGGTGGTTTTTCTTTTTCTTTTAATGTTTCTTGAAAGGCAGAACTGCAACAGAATTTGAATTTTTATTATTTTAATACATTATTATTGGTGTCAAATTAACAGTAGCGGAACCTCAAGATAACTCTTTATCCATATGAAATATCTTCAATGTAGACAATGTTGTCTTATTTTAGTATTTCCCACCCCGGTATGACTAAACTGTAACTTCAAGTGATTTTCTCTGCAGCTGATTAAAATAATTTGTTTTCCTGCTCACCATAAATTAAATGCTTTCAGTCAACAGTAAATAATATTGGTTAATAGAAGCAGCTTAATAGGAAATAGACTAAGAAAACTACATTTCACTTCCTATGGATAGTATCCAAATCATGTAAAAGGTTTTAACTTTTAATGTCTGACCTGCAGTTGCTCTGTGTTTAAATGAGAAACATTATTGAAAGTAGCCTGTAGAGTTAGTTAACAATTTCGTAAGAATTTCTCCCATTTACTTCTTGTTAAGAATTTTCTCTTAGAAAGTAGAAGGAAAGAAAAATAAGTAATCTTCATTCTTTCCCCAGGCAACAGGTGTTATAGTGTTGGAAGTTTTCCTCATTAGAGAAAACTTTGACTATGGTCTAATACTAACATGCGTAAAATATGTCTGTCATAAAAATTTTCTCATAACATTGTTAATCAGAAGAATGCTGTTTATTTATTTCAGGTCCTAAGAACTTACTTATGGATAACCATCACCGGAGATTAAATTTGGGGAATTTATTTTGCCCTTGATGATGGCTGAAATTCAAGTATTTTGAGTGAAGAGGTCCTTCAGCATTTTTAGATACTCTTCTGCTTAACTCTGGGGTTAGACCAGCTAAAGGATTGCTCCAGAAACACAAGCCTAAGGCTGCAATAAATATTTGTATGGGGCATAAATCAGAAAGTCTTTGGCAGGGGGTGGGAACAGGGCTGCAGGGATGGCCTTCAAAGCACATGTAATAAATAGAGGTAAATGCCAAAAGAAAGGAACAACAAGGTGAGAGAAGCAGAAGGGGCAACATGATGTAGCTGGTGGTATCCCTGAAGGGAGTGTGACCCACAGAGCTGAACAGGGGAAACAAGGAAGAAGGAAGGAACAGGGGAATAAAATGATAAAAAACAAGAGCAGCAGAAAGAAACCACTATGCACTGACCACAGCCTCCTGCATCTCCTTTTGTGCCACCAATGGGCCTGAGTGTAGCTGCGATGATGGCAAGGGGCTAATCAAATGTTTAAGTTAATTGATAATAAATTAAGTTAAATTACCCAGGTTGATTCTATTTCGCTTGTGACAATATTTCCAATGGTATGGAGAAAGGGATGTTTTGCATTAGGATATTAAAAATTTGGCATGTGGAATTATTTCTCAATTACACTGGCAATTAACTTAATGTGGAGTTGGGAGTTTCAAAAGTCATTACTATCCAGCAGCTTCTTTCCCTTCCCCTATCTATAAATCTGACTCCCTGGTACTGAACAGCAACAGAGCACCAAAATACAAACCAGAGCGGTGTGAAGAATTTAGGCACGGATTCTGCCATAACTTCAGCTTACACAATTTCCTCTGCTATTGCTCAGGCAGGCAACTGAAATATTAATAAAATTAGAAAATGATAAATCAAGTAGTTAACAAATATTTCTCAGCTGAACTGTTTCTAAATGCCTGAAAGTATCTCTGAAAAAGATGGTTATGGGAAATGTAAATGCATATTACCGCAACTCCTTAGCTACCTGTTGTCTACGTTCTTTAATATTTCCCCTGTCTCTTTCTAAAATTAAAAAAAAAATTAATTCAAGATTCACACAAGAGAGGTAATGACTATCTGATCAGAAATTTTGTGATAGAATAAATTGAAGGGGAAAAAGGAGACTTTGAGGACATATTTTAATATTCTTTGAAGGTGAAGACTGTTCATAATATCTGAACTCAACAGAATGTGTGATTAAGGATACAGTTGCATTACATTACCAAAATAAATGTCAAAATAATTTTACTCTGTAGTTATCCCCACAACTGATGTTGCTTCAATTTGCCTCCCAGAGTGCAGGGACCTTTAGTTTTTCCTCTTTGGATTACCCTTTAAATCACCTTTCTGTCACTGTCCCCTCATTTCTGTTCTTTAGATGATTCTGGCTGGCAAACTGTAGAGATATTTTCCCAAACAGACTGTTAGGCAGTGAGTTGATAACTTGGTTAATAAAAAGCTAGAAGATTTCTCTTTGGGATTCTCTTTTGTTAATCTTTGTAATGAAAACAGCTAAATTTACATTCTTTCATTATCCAGTTTACAACGAATTTGGAAAGTCTGTGAGCTCATGATTTAACCCAGAAGAATGTGTGCATGTATACATATATGTATATATTAACTGAAGGAATGTTGTGATTAAATTATATAAAAGCACAATATCTGCATTTATAATTTCATAGAAATTTAATACTTGATCCAAAGATTATTAAAAAGCCATTAAGGATCAAGCCTTTTTTAAAGTAGATATGTAAGAAAACATCATTCCCATTTTTTGAAGCATTATTGTGTTTCTTCTTTTCCATGAAATGGAGCCTGGTTTTAATGGGTGACCCAAGTAAAGACGTGTGAACAAGACACTTATCTGGCATGAGAATGGTCCAGGCTTAAGTCACTTACCTCATTTAGCACTGCAAATCTCAGATTGGACCTGGGCCTCCTGTGGTCCTGTGTGTAGGACATTTCCCTGGGGTGGCTGCTGGCAGAGAGTAGCTCTCCTTACTGCTGAAAAGAAATTCAACCTTCCCAGGTGTGATGTGATGTTCCTTCCTGAAAAAATGTGGTCAGACTGGTTTAATACTGCAAAATTTTGCCTTCTATTACATTACACTTGAGAAGTTAAAAAAACAACCAAACGAACCCCACCACCACCCCAAAACCAACCAACCAACCAACCAAACAAACAAACCAACCCACATTGCCTTGAACATTTTCTAGTTGGTCTCTTGGGGAAAATCCTGGACTGAGGGATTTAGGGCAGAAAGTGAAAACCAATGAGGGTTTGCTTAAGCAGTAGGACAAAACAGACCAGATTAAATCTTACAAAGTGTCATCTATAAGAAGTAAGACACTTTTTAGATATATGATTTTAATCTAAATTATAGCTCTTCAGACCTGGTAATGACTTCAGTTTTCTGTAGATCTCACAACTCTTTTTGAGGTATAGTTATTGGAAGTACGTTTTGGAAGTGACTGATTCCTCTCTTCCAGGGAAATCTCTGGAACTAATGGTGAGCTGCAAATGGAACTGTGCAGGTGTTAAACCCTATTCATCTCCCTCTTTCAGAGTACATCAAGAAATACTGATTTTCTCTATAAGCAAATCTTTCTCTAGTGACTTTTTACACAAAGCCCAGATAAAGGTGCAGGCTTGAGGCGGTTTATCCTAAGATAATACCCAAACAAAATTTACAGGCTAATGTAACTTACAGGCTAATTTACACTGATGCTAGGAGTATACCTGAAAAGTATCCATGCTCTCTGCAGTGCGTTAAGAAAACTCTTGATTCTACACAGGTACTTGATGCTGTGTGCTGTAACAGGCTCAACAAGACTTTAGGAGTAAAAATTAAATACTTCAGGCTTGGCAGGGAAATTACAGTTACTGAGCAATAAAGTAAGGAAAGTGTAGACATGATCAGTTCTTCTGGTTTTAGATCTGGGGTTTTTTGCTACATTAAGGTTGTGACTTTTGGAATTTTGCTTTTGGCTTTTGTGTTCTCTTAAGGCACAGTGATGAACAGGGTGCTTTATAATCCATCAAAGATATGTTATATGGAACTTTTTGATACATACTTATTGCATAGTTGCCAGAGATTTCAAGGGCCTAATTTAATCCATGTAATTTATCAAAATAAATAAACTTTTTGATACCAAGTTACACATTTCTAAGAAGAATGGTGGATTGTCTCAAGAAGATTACGTCTTCTTTTAGCTGATGCACTGTGACTCAAAGAACATAGTATTCTTCAACATCAGGTGCAACATGGTATCTCTGTTCAAAGCAAAAATAAAAATTAAAATTTCCTGGAGGAGGGGAACAAAGAAGAAAAGGGCTTTGAGACAGAAACCCAGAACAATGTAAATAAACCTTTGCTCAAGAGACCAGATAAACTAGCATGGCAATACTGAATTTATAGTGCAGCATCTCTTTGAAAACTGTAAGCTGGTATCACATTGGGTTGTAGCCAAGGGGGATGTAGTTTTGAAACCTCTGAAATGCATAATAAATAATTATACCAAACGGGACACTTAGAAGGAATTTGAAAGCATTCACAGTTAAATCATTACCTTAATGGCATAAAGAAGTTACCAGATTACTAATGAGAATTTTATTTTGACAAGCTAAGTCAGTGTAAGCTTTCTGAATTCTCTGTGTGTGTGTGAAAAGATGAAGAGTTTGTGTTCCACTGCTAAACGTCAGTTATGCTTTAACTTGCACAAGCAAATCTACCTTTCTACCTGTGGAGTATAGTCCTACAAGCAATTTTTGTACTGAATAGTTCCATGGTTGCTGTTTATTAACATCTGTCTATAAATGTTGTCCAGAATGTCTGGGGACTGTAAGATTTCATCATGGAATTTGTGCCATTTCTACTAGCTACACCCAACCTCACTTAGCAGAATACTCCCTAAGAACACATTTATTCTTTTTCTTTATCTCACACACTCAAAAGTGATAGTAGAGCAGTATATCAACCCTTAAAACACAACTGCAGAGAGTCACAGAGACTATGAAGTTCCTAGTTATGTTAACACAAGTTAAGAGCTTGTGTAAAGTTGCTCAAAGCGTAAATTTACACCATTGCAGGCTCTGCATCTTCCACCTCCTGATATGAAACCACACCATGCTTTTTGTGGTGTAGTATAATAAAACGCTACTGGAACCATAGCACCCTGAATAGGTATCACATGACTTTGGCAAAGTGGACAGAGTTTTGGAAATGTTTTTTGTCCTGTAAGGTTTGTTTGGGTTTTTTGGGGGGGCGTGGGGGGCCAGTAAATTGCAGTACTACAACAACATCATAGGAAAAGTCATATTTAAAGATATAAATTTTTTTCGGTGATATATTAAGCACAAAGTCAAAGATGTGAGTCTTTACCACAGAAGTAATGTGCATTATGCCTTGGCAAGTTGGCTGAAAACTGACTCTTTCCTTGAGACATTGTAGAGATTTCAAATATCTTTGCATGTCACTATCTGAACAAACCAAGAATAGTAAATGTGAGGGAGACCAACAAAAGATAACTTTGCATAAATAACAGAGCACATCATGGACCAGGGAGTAACTGCAGCAGTAACGTAGGCTCTACAGTCCAGTAAGCACAGCAGTAACTACGGAATTGATGACACGGTTGCTCACATCCCTATTCCTATGGAATTTTAACTATTTAAGAAAGAAGGAGTTACAAAGTATGTCTTATGCCAACCTACCCAACATTTTGATCAGCAGAATAGTGTTCTTAGATACTGCTTGCTGAGGAGTCTGAGTTTAAATCAATGTCTATGACCAGTCTTTAAGATAAAACACAGGTTAACATAACACAAAGGAAGGAGCCTGTGAAACATATGTCTTTTTTCAGGGTGCTGTTGCAGGAATGACCAAAAAAGTGGTCAGACCAGAATATTCACCTGATGTCACTCTTCCAACTGGACCTTGAAAGCAGCAGAAACTTTTATATGCTATTACACCTTCCCAAAATATGGGAGGATGATGAAGAGTCAAAAAATTTTATTTGAATGAAGCAGACAAAGGACTTACATTATGTTTGAAGGGAACACCCAGCCTCTTCTGGCATTGGTTATTAAGGGAAAATATTTCCATCACAATACTTTTGTGTCATATTCTGGTTGTCAGACTGGTATCAAGATTTCTATAGAAAGCTTCATTTTCTACAAAGTAATGCTTCCTTATGAAGAAGTATTTCCTTGAAGTTCTCTTATTTACTAGCCAAATTATGGAACTTACACTAATGACACTTTTCCACTATTTAGTTTGTGTAACTGCCAAAATAAAACAAGATGATAGGCGAGAGAAAGAGATAAAAAATGCCTTGTAACAGAGCTGGACAAACAGAAGATTAAGAGATGTTGTACTTTTAAATTTTCTATTCCATGCAACATATTCAGTTATATATTCAGTTGCTCTCTGATGGTTACATACCCTGATGTATCTCAGATTAGACAAATAACATTGTTTATGAGAAATTGAATCTAGTAATTCATGTTGGCATATAGAAAAGATCTACTCCTCTTACAACAGGAAGCTTTGTTAGCATTCTCAGTTCCATGACTGAAATCATTTATAAGTACAGCTGTTCAGAAACTCTTCCTACATGATATACCTGGTAGTTCAGCATTTGCTTTTGTCCCAAAATAAAACAAATTGAAATATCAATCTTTCAACTGACTGAACAGTTCTAAGTACTTTTCTGTAAGTGTTGCAATGTTTTACCAAAGTGTGGTTTTCACTTAAATTTGTGACAATTTTTAATTTTGAATAGTTGTTATTTTTGTTCTGAAAAATAAAATAGCACAGAATTTTCAGTCAATTTTTATTTTTGGTGGTGTTTTCCCATGTTCTAGTGGCAAGATGAGAGGAGACAGATATGAGAACAACCAGATGAATAATTTTGACCAGAAAGTACATTTAAGAATCATGAGTATTTTTTAACATGTAATACATAGGGAAACCTTTCTTTCTAGTTATCTGTTGGGATGCTGTGAAAGTTATTTACCCCCCGTGGGAAGTTATTTTAGATGGTTTTAGTTTTCATATTCAGAATTTCATGGTACGCTTCCTCCTGTACAATTTTTCAAGCAAACCCAGTAAGAGGTACTGCAATATGCCATGGACATTTATTCACTAATGGATAAATGATAACCTACAGCTTTCACACAAAAGTTGTTTGGGGTTAGAAGGACTAAAACCAAATAGCTCATATCCCAGTAGCCCTTTATATGTCTAATGACTTATATTACAGGTGTTAGGTAAATAATGACAGAAGTTCCTCCTTGGGTAAAGCTGAAGCTAGGTAACCATAAGAAGACTACTACATGCCAAGATCCCCAAACACTCCACATCTGTTTCTCAAGAGACTTTCCTATTCAAGCGCAAGAAATCTATGAATTTGCAAATACCTAGATTTTGATAATACCCTTGGCACAATGATTAAAATCTGGTCTGAGTCTGCAAGGTTTTTTTAGATATTCAAATGATCTAAATAGAAAGCTAAGGATTGATAAAATCTTAAAAGATAGACAGAGAAATGATGCCTATGTAGATTAATTGGTGTCTGTATAAATGTAATGATATATTCAGTTGAATTTTGGAGATTATTTACCACAACCTTGGGGTGAATTGTTCCTTATCCTACAGAATACCTGGAAATAAATTCTCCTACTTTTTAAATATTTTTCTGCAGTTCCCATACTTAGGTTATAGCATAGTATCTGAAAAGATGCAATAGAGTCAGAATTTTCATTATATGCAAATAATCCTATAGATAAACTTGGTAAAATGGTTTCCTTGGTATGACGTTTACAGCCAAGCCCATAATTTTGATGAACCACTTTGGGGGTTTTCTTTGTGACCATGTATGTTGCTAAGTATTAGACAAGGCAAGGTTGCCAAAACTCATTTTGTGCTTGCGGAAGATGATGCTAAAAAACTGTAATTCTCAGCCGTTGCTCCTTCTGCTTTCTGAAGTTGCATGCAATTGAGTTTTTCTTTTACAGATTAACTTCAGCTTTGTTCTAAAGTTTTACTTTTGCCAGTGCAACAGAGTTGTCAGTTGAATCTTCTTGTCAATCTTTGGGTCTGTCTCTTTGGTAACTTGATCTTTAGGGCAATTCAAAGACTGAGAATCCAAACATGCTCAAAAACTCTACAGGAAACTGAAATAAAAATTGCGAAAGAACTTCATATCTGGTATATTCTCTGTTCTTATGCCTTCGCTAGGGACATACATATTCTTCCTTCATGGGAATGTCCTGAAAGTAAAAGACCTCAAGGGTATGTAACGTGAATTATTAAGGCCAAGTAATTTGCAGCAGGAGTGACATGGGGTTCTCTGTCTCACCGCTGGCACAGGGGTGCAGCATGGCTCTGTTGGAGCGTAGCGTCAGCAAGAAATTCAGGTGCTTTCCTGCACACCCTGCATGGCCCAGGTTTCCTCACCACTGGTGTGACTTCTGCTGTTGCTGACTTCATCTTCTGTAAATACCTCTCAGCCACTGAAGTACTGGGCTATGTTGATGGGACCCATGTCATAATTTTAAGGGATTATATACTAGGGATTTGTGTGTCATTTACTTCTAATTGCCATTCTCTGATGAATTTTTTTATAGTGTTTGCCTTAAAGGCTGAAAAGAATGAGAGGGCCAGTTTACCACTGTGGGACTCTACCATTGGCAGTTCCGGAGATGCAGTTTCTCATGCACTCTCACTAAATTTGCAGATGTCACCAACGCGTAGGATGCAGTCAATATGCTCGAGGGCATGGCTACCACTTGATGGGACCTAGGCTAGAGGAATCGTCTGACAGGAACTTCATGAAATTCAGAAAACGCAAGTCCTGTACCTCACATGTCTGTGTGCTGGTACGTGTTGGAGACCATGCAGCTACGGAGCAGCTTGGCTGAATAAGACCTGGGTATCCTGGTGTGCAGTTAGATAAACACAAGCCATCTGGCAGTGGTGAAGGCTGCAGCATCCTTGGCAGCAATAACAGGAGTATAGCGAGTAGATTGAGGGGAGTGATTAAGCTGGTGCTTAATAGACCACATCTGGAATAGTGCATCCCGTTTTGGACCCGCCAGTGCAAGAAGGGTGTTGGTGAAGTTTGGCAAGTACAGAGAATGGTCAGGGGACTAGAGCACATGACATATAAAGAGAGGCTGAGAGAAAAGGGCTTTTTTAACCTTGAGAAAAGGCTTGGAGGTGACGCAATAGCAGCCTTCCAATACGTAAGAGGTTACCAAGAAGATGGAGTCATGCTCTTTACGAAGGGCCATAACAGGAAAATAAGACACAGTGTTATAATCTGAAAGCAGATGGAGATACATATATGTATATACATGGTCCATGGTGGAAGAATGAAAAACAATAGGCACAAATTGAACCAAGACAGGTTCTGACTGTAAATGAGGGTAACTTTTTCCCCATGAGAGCAGTGAGGCACTGGAGCAGGCTTCCCAGGGAGGTTGTGCAGTCTCCATCCTTGGAGTTTTTCAAAATCCAACTGAACAAAGCCCTGAGTAATCTGATTTAAGTTAATGTTGCCCCTGCCTTAAGCAGGAGATTGAACTTGAGACCTCTGGAGATCCCAACCTGACTGTTTGTGCGATTCAGTGATTCTGTTACCCTGCTTTTCTAGTGTTTTTTCTTTCATGAAAAACTAAATCATGTTGTGTTATTCTCACATGAAAAGCCACAAAGAAGTCCAGAGCTATCCGAACAGACATCTTAGCTGAATGTACTGGTAACAAGAGAGACTGCTCTCCAGATAGTTTGTTCTAAACCCATTTTGTACTGGATGTAGAATATAACCTTTAATTATCTGAACTTGCAGATCCTGTGCAAGAATTATCGAGATTAGGAAGCTTAACTCTGAGAAGGAACTGGATATAAGCAGCACTTCTATTACCCATTTCTTTAGTACTGATTGCATGATTGTATGTTTGAAGAAAGAAGTTTGGTTATGCTATTGTGCTAACCTCTTTCATGCCAGAGAAGACAGCATGGTCAAGAGCCTATAAATATATTCAAAAGGTGTTGATGAGTGACTGCACACCAAACTCTGGGAAGGTAGAAGTTCTGCTGATTGCCAGGGACAGGGACCTGACAACTGATTTCAGGATGTTAAAAAAAAAAAAGTATTTCATCTATAAAAGCAAATGGAAGTAACAGTAGCATAATCCTCATTTTGCACCCTTCCAGTTTTGATAAGTATATGTTGCTAATTTCCTTTCGTAACACATTAGTTCATAGTTTATGGCACATAAATGTCACCAGCTGTGCAGTTGTTTTTTTTTGTTGGTGCAATACAACCATTATTTGTAACTTATGACAGAATTGAGATTGTCTTGTTTAATTTGGAATGAGATGAAAGATGCTTGAAATATTAATCTATCCAAATAATATATAACGCTGCTCTTAACAATCTTGAAAAATAGAAGGCAAGAAATGATATATAAAATTTGCTGCATAAATAGAAGATAATGAAATACTGTAACTTCTCAAACAAAATTATTAATCTATCAAGATGCCTGCATATTCTAGAAGTATTTAGGTGTATACAACCCGAACTTATGATAAATTATTACAATGATATTATTGCAAATCTTGGTTATGAATATGCTAAAATGATCTAAAGAGGAGTAATTGGTCATACTTAATGAACAATCAGAGTTTAAAAAGAAGTGACTTCTAATGGGCTCTATTTTGCAAAATTGCCAGATGTCACTATCATGATTAAATTCATCTGACTAAGCTAGACTAAGCCAGCAATAACAAGAAAAGAATTTATCAAATTCCCCTGCCAAGGCACTCATAACCTTGGCAAGACCATTAAAATCCAATAAATAAACTCTAATGGAAACCTCCAAAAATATACCATTAATAAACAAGACAGAAGAACATCACGGACAAAGAAGTACACATTGTAAAAAGAGATTGTTTATATGGGCACAGTCATCTCTTATCTGCATTGTATGGACACAAAGACATGCTCTGGCAGGGATTACATGGTACCTTCAAGATATACCAAAGGGAAGAACTTAAGCTTGTTTTACTCCTTAAAAAAGGTCAAGACAACCATCCAGCCTCCAACTAGTTGCAAATAGCCTAGTCCAGACACCTATACTCCATTTGCTCTCATGGTAACATTGCTTAACCAGAGGTCCCTTTCTACCCACTCCAAAATCAGGTGGGACTTGTGGTCTCAACCAAGACTACAGAATAATGAGACCTACAGCTAAACTGCAGTATTGGCCTCTAGTACTGGAAAAGTGAGCACACTGTGTGGGTCTCACTCTCTATCCTGGTTCTTTCAGGTCCATTAGACATTTATTAAAATAAATTAATATTAAAATATTCATGTTTCTGCTACAGAGAAGTTCTGGATATCGTATATACATCCCACACTAGTGTAACCCATGAACTAGAGCCCAGCACTGATTGCTGATCTAATCATCCTTGACATGAGCAGTTAGAGTAGACAACAGCAGAGGTCATAAAACTATGGCACTGAGAGAACAAACTAAACCAAGTGTAGCAAAACATAGAGCTTCAAAAACTTAATTGTAGATACGGATTTTGAAAAATTGCTATTTTATTCACTAATTATTATCTTGTCTTAAACTGCAGTGAGTTACCTAATTGCTTTAGTAGCATAACCAAGATGGTTAGTATTTTGGCTATGTATTTTCCATATCCTTACTCTTTTTTTCTGTTAAAGAATTATCTGTGCATCATATGTGTTTAAAATCATTAAAATGTCAGCTAATTTTTTTGCAAATATAGTCATTATGAGACCATCAAGAGAGATTCAAAAGGTATACTCAGAAAACGATATAAAAAGTCACAAAATTCTTTCCATTTGTCCTTCAATATGTTTATGCCACAGACAGGTGTTCCTCAATACTGTCGGGAATATCTACAATGACAGTTTTAGTAAATAAGAACAAACACGAACAGGCTTATTGACAGCTCAGGGATGACTGGAATAGCAGTTATTCACATTTGTATAGCTTAACTCATTCTGCCAAACCATGCCAAAATTGCTTTTTTGGGATGAACCCTACCCCTCGTTGTCCTAGACACACCCAGCCATTGCCTGGAAAAGCGATAGCTGGCACAGGCCAAATCTGTGTAAGTGTGCATCCTGACGGCTTGGTAGTATCTATAGTTGAGGGCCAAATCTAGAACCCATGTCTTGGCCCCAGTTTACTTTCTGTTGCAAATGTAAGTAGGAGTCTTGGGTCTTCATCTTTAATTTTATGGCCCAAATTCAGCTTTCAGGTTTTACTCCTCTTATCTTGAGGAATAAAAATATTCATCAATATAATCATTGCAAACACTTTAATTTTTATTTCTGTTAATGAAATGCAAATTGTTAAACTTCATATTTGAAGCTATTCTCCCTCTCATAAATATGCTGTCTATCTTTCCTCACACTATCTATCCTGGTGATTCTTTCTTCCATCTAGACTTTTCCATAATACTCCAAGACTACTTTGATTTTGCTTTCTGTTTCTTCTCAACATAGAATGGAAGAAGTTCAGAAACACGGATACTCACAGTAGGGCCGAAAGTGGGCAGGATCACATAAATAGATGTGTTTTATATGAGTATCTGTTTCAAGATCCTGTTGTGATTTTCAGATTAATGCACTCATTACAGAAAATACGTACTTTGTGCTTCTCCTATTCCCTTCAGCTTTTTTATTATACAAGCATAGAATTCTCTGTGAGATTTAATAACTTCTATTTCATACCTTACAATAACCAATCCTAGCACTAAAGGAAAATCTCTTGGGAAATATTTTGCCCATTAGGAGGACAGCAGGTGGCACTAGAACCACTTTTCCAAAAGCACGAGATCAGTAGGGAAGGTGCAGTCTAGACAGTGATAATCTAATTTCCTTGCTATTAATTTACAGATGCTAATCAATCATCAAGGCTTTATCTATCTAATACACTAAAACTCAACCCTGGTTTCAGAAGGCAGAGTCTCAGTAATGCCGAGACATGTCCTGAGGCAAACAAAACTGTGAAAATATGTGTACAGATAGGAACTACTGAAGGCCATTCAGGTCAATTAAACATCTGTGAATTTAAGGAGAATGTTGATTCTTTCAAACAAGAAATGTTTTATAGATTTTAAGCAAAATGAGATGGAGGGTGTGTGTGCATGTGTTAGTCAGTGGACCCGGTTAATTTTTGTTTTTACTCTCTCATTGGAAGACTTCGGGTGAAAAACATGTCAAAAAAATGGCTGTTTGATCCATCTTTCCTTGCATAACAATCACTAATTTATTGATTACATCCTTATCCAATGCTAAACTTTATCAAGTAAAATGCACCAAGACCAGATTGTTCCTTTCAGTTGTTTCTGAACAACCCACAATCACAAACTTCATTGCTGTTTCTGTTAGTGCGTTGAAGAGAGCACGTCTCTTTTTAATGTAGACACCTAGTGACAAAGATCATATGAAATGAGACAGAATCCTGCCAGAAGGAGACACTGCCCTGCACAGACATTTCTGCCTCTGGAGAGGACTGGAATTTGATGATCTTAAGGGTATTTTCCAAGCTAAATGATTCTAAGATGAAAGAGGCAGTACGACACAAGCTCTTCTCCACCATTCCTGAATTTTCTCCTGTCCAAACCAAACCTCTTTTTGAAACCACCTCATAAATATTAAGATTAACATGTCTGAACTTCAGTGCTTCTTTCCCCATCCTCTCTTCTCACTCTTCTTGTTGATTCTTTTTTAAAGCTATGTCAAAACCAAGTACATTATTCCAAGATGGAGCTCAAAAGTAAGGTCTTTCCTCTGAATCCATATGCGGGCTTCTCCTCATAGCACAGCAGTTACTGCAACTTCCTTTTCTCTGGCAAAAGTCACTCTGTACGATCATACCCATTCAAAATGTTCAGAGGCAGTGTTCTCATTTGAGTTCACAGCTTTTATGCTATTGTTTTCAAGGAGAAGATTGTTACAAATAACCATCCCTGGCAGAAGAGATTGGAGCCATAATTAGCCAAAGAAAAATAAAAGTGAAAAATAAAGAGGATGAGACATGGCAAGTGGGAGGTATATGGTAAGAAAGAAAAATGTCCATCTACTTATCAGTATCTTAAGTTAGGACTAATGGTTCTTCTTTGTTGCTTGCAGGCTCAGGCTTCTCCTCCTAGAACTGAGCGTATAAAAGACACACGTAACACAATTCAGTCAAACAGCAACGGTAACTCAATCCGCTAATCAACAAACAAAGAATCAGCTGATGCATTTTCATGACTTTACGCATTAAAAAGACACCTATAACTACATAAAGTGTATGTAACATTCTTACTTCATAACGTGAGCTGTGTTTCGTTTATGAGTGGTAGTGCAAGGCGTCCACTTTGCACAGCAGCTCGCCACGCTGCGGCTGTGGTGCCGCCTGTTCTGAGCGACACGCTCGACTCAGACTTGTGTCTGCCAGGTAAAAACACAGCAGCTGTAGCTTGACTTGAAGCTCCATGGTCAGGAGATTGCAGGATCAGGCCCATTGCCTCCAGTAACCTATCCCCCCAAAAATCAACCTTCGCAGTAATTAAGGGTGCCTGATATTGCAGCTATAAGGAAAATAACTCTACTTTTCCTGGTTTTATTCACCACTCAGTGAAACTCCTCAGAATTTGGTTCTAATCAAACTGCAATTGCCTTTTTTGGGGAAACGGGAGCTAATTTGCCACTAGAATCACAACAGGACCGTAGCGAGCATTTCTGTGAGTTCGAGTCTGGTTTTAACTGACTAAGACAGTTTTCCAAAGGTGTCAAAGTCATTTAGAACATGCTGACAGTACCAAACTGGTTCTCCAGTCTCATCCCAGCCTCTGCAAGAAGCATAGTGAAATAATCTGGAAACCAGCCACACTTCCCCAGCTGCATATGACAACTTGCAGCTTGTGGAAAGCTGATCAAAACTATTTCCTGGCTGTTCTTGTGAACCTGTGAACAGGCTCATACTGGCCTCCTAGTCTGCTCTAAACTATACCATGCTGAGCACCACATGATTTTGACTGAAAACTGGTGTGAATAACAGATTTGCAACACAGACCAATTTAGCACTGTGTAACTGATAACCTAGCCCAAGTTTTGGATTTTAAAGAAAAATTATTTTTCTTGAACTTCCTTTAATTTAGTTAGTTTGTTTGTTTGTTTTAATTTTAGTTTCAGTTTAAGGAAGTCACATCTTTTCATGTTTTCAAGAAAAAAAAATTTCAAAGAAAGATCTTCCAAAATATTGACTCACTCAAGTTGGACATCAAATGCTTTGAGTTAAGGGAGAGAATTCTTTCCAGTCATTTCATCCAGTTCAATTCAAACTTTGCTTTTGTAATATACAGGAAGATATGGAGTGCTCAAGTGATCAAATAAAACTCTAAATTTGTTGGAATATGTTTGAACATGCAGAAGAAGTTAAATTTCTTCTGAAAAATGGCACCCTTTCTCATTCTTATGAATCATCAAGATGCCACATGACAAGATTTATTTCTGTGTCTATGACTATGTCTATGTCTATGTACATGCATGTACATATGCATATACATGTATAGATATATACATATTTATATACATATATCACTTATTTAATCTCCTGTCATATTTTTACCACATGGAAAGATATATATCAATAGCAATAGAACAGGAGATTGTGGGTCCAAGGGCAGTTTTTCACTTAAAAGTAGTCGCACTTCTGTCAACCCCACGTTGATGCTTTCAGAAAATAGCTATGGACACAGTCATTTAAATGAACTAAATTGCCTGGGCAAATTGGGACAAAATGATTCCCCACTTTTATGTGTGCAAAAATATAAATGTAGTTAAAAACAAGATGAACGCTTGCTTTGAAAATCTCCCATTTACAACTCCATCTTAGAGTGACGTTGTTTGGATTCAAACACCAGTAAAAGGATCTTGCGTAGACCTCCTACATAATATTTTTTCCCCCTTTTAAAAGGTTTCTACATATACTCACAGTTCATTGGCTTGTTTATGAGTCTGGATGTAGGAGGAGAAAATTATTAAAGTGTTAGTTTTCTGACTTCAATTTTCCAAATGTATGAGGTTAAGTCCCTTGAGTGAAATAAACATGTTGATGGAGGAAATAGATAAAATCTTCAGCCTTTTCCTCTGTTAATTCTACATACTCTTGAAGTCCAACAGCTTTCTATTTCTCAAGCAAAACTTACACCAGATGATTTACAATTTATCTAAACATGCTGAGTGATAGCAATGATTTATTTGTAATACACAAAGAAGTTATTGTCATTCTGTGATTCTAACGGATTGAGCCATCAGAACAGCGCTGATGTATGTCTGCCATAAACCAGACAGTTTTATTACATCAGAGATTCAGTTCTGCAGCTGTGTTTAGAGGCAATTCTATTTAAAATGTGCCTATAACTCCCAAAGCCAAGACCAGTATATTTGTTTACTTCCTTGCTCAGTTTGCCAGCCAAATTTTTTAGTCCAAATCACACCTATACTTGGCCCTGGAATCTGCCAAATAACGAGTTCTGAACTTTCTGCTTCAAAGATGTGATAAACATAAATTAACTCTGGGGATTTGATTCATTAAATGATAATTTCAAAATTACTTCTGACTCCAGAATTTGTGATGTGGTGAACTTATTTTTTCATTCTGGCTTAACCATCTTGCCCAAAGAGAGAGCTGAACTGGGCAAAAATTAGGGATCTGTGCTTTAGTTGTTTGAGGGTTTTGTGGCTTTGTGGGTGTTTTTTTGTTTGGTTTTGTTTGTGGTTTTTTTTCTAAACACCTAACAGCTGTCCAGTTACTGACAATTGCATAAAGCAAACACATACCAGAAAGAAAAAGCAAACACGGAAACACGAGACAGGTTTCTCCTTGTGAATACCACTCGTTGTAAGTGTAGAATAAGCACTTGGTCTGGGCTGGATTCCTCACTTTTCAATGAGATGAATCACCCAGGTAATACCAGGGAGGCAAGAACTGTACTATCTGAAAGCTTCATGCAAGTCAGAAGCTATTTGAATGTCTCTGCATTACAGTGGACTTAGTGAGTTTGAATTTGCAAATACTCCAGTTACGAGGAAGGAAGTTATGAGTAGAGGAAAATCTCTGGGATGGTGTGCCTAGGTAATAACAGGTCTCCCAAAACTAATAGACCTATGTCAACAGACACTAACCAAGGATATGGACCCCCTCCTAAAATATGAAGTTGATTTTGCCTGTTTTGTTTTTATTTGTAAACCCAGTTCAGAATACAAGTTCTGCAGAAGGCTGACATGACCCCAATATTATTCTCAGGACGTGGATATATATATATATTCAGTAAACAGTAGTGTTTAACACAGCTTTCAGAAGAGCTTTTATGGTGTTTATGAAGACAATAATACATCTAACTGTATATGCAGAAAACCTGGTGTTGAATGCATGCACTGTGGATCTCTGCTCAGGCACCATCTGGCTCCTTCGCTATTGAAACTTGAGTAAACTAAAGACACAATGAACCATGGCTGAAGATTACCAGTTAGATAGCATTCCTGTTAGCCCTAAACCAGTAGCTTTAATCCAGCCCAGATCAGGCATCCTCTTCAAAATACTTCTGCAAGCCAATAACCGTCAAGGCTAAAAAAGAGGTTTAGTCCAGTTTCTACTTGGAAGACAATGGAAATACAAAATATAATCTCATATAAAAACAAATTACTATTTTTTCTTGGAAACAGAGGCAACCCCAGAAGTTAATGAACCTACTTGTCAAAAAACCTTAAAAGTTAATGAGTATTACAAGCAAAATTCAATGAATGGGAAAGAATGGAGGTGGAAACGTCAATCGAAAGTGGGATTTGTTAAGGAAAGTTAATTTAGAAAGGAAAAAGTGTCAAGGTTCCAAAAATGAAGAAAGTGTACATGAAATACAAGCATCCTTATAAAAAGGAATTGAAAGTGAAATTAGAAATAAGTGTATATACAGTATATTTATTAACATTAAATACAGCTGGGAAAAGGCAGTCAGAATAAATAAAAAATGTCAAGCTGAAGGCATCAGTGAAAAATCCAGGGAAATTTGTACTGCAGTGTCTTAAAAAAAAGAAAGGAGAAAGAGCTTCCTGGTATTGAGTTTTTCGTGGGGTGATTCATCTAAAACTGCATCAATAGGAATCAATGCTTAATGTGAATGTACTCCCCAGTGAAAAGATTTAAAAATGATCGAGAGATCCTAAAGAGAAGTTATTAACAAAAAAATATTACAAAATAAAAATGTTTCCTTTGGGATCCTGGAGAGACTGTTTCTGACTCCAGGGGTGTTCCATATGTTCAGCAAATAATCATAAAACTACAGATCATAAATCTAAAGAAGGCTGAAGAAAGACTAAAATACTGACAAAAGACAACCAGGCAATGCAGTCTGGATTATTCAGTAAATTGGGTCCAATCAATCAAAATGCATTTTCACGTACGTAAATTGAAGGGCATGTATGTAGGAAAACAATGCAGCCATAGCTGTCGGATGCAGTACTTTACACTAGAAAGCAGTGACTCTGAAGTGAGTTAGGTATCAGAGTAGGGAGGTAACTGTTTTGAGCTTTCGTAGCTGGCTGCAGGTATCACTAGGAGCAGTGAGATGATATACTCACAGGCACAGATGAGATGGATGTTAAAATTTGTCATGCTGCAAATAAGCAGTGCAATACTAATGCACTGTATTAATTTGATTTCTGTTTTCTCCATTTTCCTTATTGTCATAATGATGATAGTAGATATGAGTGATTAATTATTTTTTTGAGAAAGGCCTCTCCTGGAAGACCCGATGCAAATGAAAGCTAGTCAGAAAAAAGAGAAAAAGTGTGACTAATGTTGTTAAAGTTTGCCACTGTCATTCAAAAAGTAAGTATTTTCCTAACTTGTCACAAAACTGTAAAATTAATCTATGATATTCCTATTGCATGTTCCCATTCATTTCCACCAAATGTAGCATAAAGAACAGCAGCCATTGCCTCGTTCTTCCTCTCAGACTTTGTAAGTAATCACAACTACTGTCAGATTTGTGGAATTTTACTTTTCCTGTTGTTACTTCAGTGGGGGCATTCTGGGGACTTCAGCATGCCAGACCTGTTGCAGCCACCTGCTCGTTTGTCTTGCAGCTCATGAGCAATTTGTTCAGCAGTTGATCCAGTGATGATCTTAATTTTTCTATTATTAAGATTTGTAAGCAGATTAACAGCAGGCTATAAATCAAACATAGCTTGAGGCAACGCAGAGTGTCATACCATGATATCAAAGGAATTGCATTTTTAGCTAGCAGCAGTTTTCCCAAACACACACACGTCGCCCTTTCAGGTATTAGCAAAGAGTTCTTCATCTTTTTCAAGTGACTATTATCAGCATTCACCAGTGATGCCTCCAAACATTTCAGAAGCTCAGTATCAAGTTATTTTCCTATGGTGGGAATAATCTCAGAAATAATCCAGTCTTTCTCATTTCAGATTCCAGGAAGGTACCATGTACTAATTAGAAATTTCAGGACTCCCCAAAATGGGTAGCAAATGGGAAAACATCTGTCATTGCAATGTTTGCATACCATCCATCCCAAGTGGTGAAACCAGTTACACACCAGTTTCAGGACATGAGAAATGTTTCTTATAAAACCACAGATGTGTGTTTTCCCCTTTATTCACATGTGAAATGAATGAAATGTATAAAGTGGGATAATGTGTGAAGTACGTAAAATATCACTGTGTAAATTTTTCTGAGACAGTTAAAAATATTTTGTTAACCTTGAAAGTCACTGAAAGTCTTCTGTCACCTAGTCTCTGCCTCTCCCTCTGTATGTGATTGCTGTTTGTTTTCCCGGGTATCTTAGTATTTCAGCATCAGTGGTTGATAACAATGGACTTAATCTACACATTTGTTTCAAAGATACTAAGTTTTTCTTTTCATATTGTTAAAAAGCAAGTCTGAAAGTCTGAGGTGTCTGTGACTCTCCCACCTTCCAGAAGGTATTCTGGAGTAACAAGGATACTAAGGACACCATTTTCTTCTTGGCTTCAAGACCAAAAATGTGAGTGTCTTTAGGATGCCTCAGTCAATGCCTAATGTTCAGTCCAGACCCCAGTTCTGACCCTACCACCATGAAGATAACTGACCTCTCTAGCCTGGGAGTTCCCCTGTAGTGTTGAGCCAACATGATGCGAGTAGCTCCTCTCTGAGTACTGGGAGAAACAGCATGGCCAGGACTTCCAAGGAGGGCTGGGTACCGGAAACGCCAGTGAACCAGAAATCTCTGGTTGGTTCATTTCCCTTCAGGTGTTATGAATAATGAAATATATTCTATAGGAGGCACAAAAGCACAAGTGTAGTGAGCCAAAAGTAGCCACAGTATCTCACTTCTCGTGCCTGATGCACAGAAAAAGTGGTTTATTCCACTGGGGACTTCCTTAATCCACTGATTAAGCCTCATTTCAATGTGGAGATATCTAACGAAGAACTGATCAAGAAATTGGGTTTATTTCTGTGAAAATGAGAGTGGTGTGTGTGTGACACAATCAAATCCCTGCAACTTTATTTGTCTCTAGACCATGGCAAGAAGAGACGAAAAAGTAAATTTGAAAACCCATGATGACACATTAAGTCAAAGAAAAATGCTACAGAGAAAATGTAGAAACATTATTTGACAAAGAATTATTTTTATTTGTGAAAAACAAATACTCATACACTCTGAGTGAAGCAAAAATCAGTCATAATAATTTCTGAAATAAATCAACCTTTTTAAAAAATGTTTAATGTTCTTTCTTTGGAGATCACTTTTCTTACAAATGTTAGCAATCTTGCTTTTGGCTTACTTACCTAGTTATGTAATTCCATTTCAACAAACTTCCTGTCCTCTTCCTGCATTAGCCTGAATTCCTCTTAGTTTATGTTTTGCAACAAATAATATATTTTGCATCATTGAATTCAGTTGTCCACTCCCAGGTACTGGTCTTTGGAGCTTACTTCTATCTCTATGGAAGATAGAAGTAAGAGAAAAAACATCTTGTGTAAAGCCTGCAGCACTTCACAAAAAACCTTTTTATCTTGTCTGCAAGTTGCTTCCTTGAAATACAGAGAACAGAAAAATGTATTACAAGGCAATAATTTATATAGTAATGTTAGGCATTAAAATGCCTCGGCTGATTAAATGCTAAAATGCTGACTGAAGAAAAAACAATGGGTTCCCAAAGTGATCTGATTGAAAGTCTACATCTTGAAACTGCAGTTCAGCTAAAATAGGTGTCTAAGTACTGCAGTATAGCTGCATCATGTCATATGGTGAAACCTTAATTGGATACATGAGGGAAAGCACTGTCTTCTTCCACACATTTGTATTGTGATTGGCCTAGTGGGGCCCTAGCAGAATTGTGGACTTCCAGAGTCATTGTAAGACCCACTTCATTAGCACAGAATAAGAAACTCCATGTAAGAGTTTTTAATGCTAATAGATAATGCACGATTTAAGAAATATTTCCTTGGGAGTATGTCCTACTTCAGATTTCTGGTGAAAGTCCTCTTGCAGATCACTTGCTCTACAACCTTTCACTATCTTTTATTCAAATAGAAGCTTTTTCCATATAAACCACTGTAAACCCGTTGAAATAGACCACAGAATACATTCAAATGCTTAAGAATTTCCTATGATGTAAGGCAAGGATGAGACCAGCCTTTAGAGACCAAAAGTTTAGAGAGAAGCAACTTAATGCTAGTTGTCAAAAGTACTCCTTTTCCTAGATTTCTAGTCTTATGACCCCTAAAGATTCAATCCCCATGTTATTTTGTTGTCATTTCTTTGTTGGGTCTTCTATTTGCTTTATTTTTCATGTCTGTCTCTGGCCATACTACAATTGCATATTGCCCCGTTAAAGGGCATGGACTCTTGTCAAGGGTATGCCTGATGGTGTCTGCTCCTGAGGACTAACAAAAAAACCCCTTAGAACCTCCAAAAGGCTCCAGAAGGAAAAAAATAAGATCCTCCAATTATGTAACGAAGCACTGAGTAATTAAAAGAGAACATGATACAAGACGCAGCTGGGCAACAGGAGTTTCAGCAGAGTTTGAAGGAAGGAGTAGAAATCATCTCATGGTTTTTGTTGAGTTTGTGAAACAGCTTTACAGCCCTTACAACCACTGTTCCAGACTCCAGATTCTGTCGAGAAACCAAATAGAAAAAGTCATTTAATTTCAGTATGCTGCAAATGCTACAGAGCTTTCTGTGGTGCCTGGAAAATCCCAATCTCAATGCCCAGTGGAATTTTAATGGAAGATAGGCACCTGTCAAGTCTGTATATAACTGCTCTATAAAGCTGACCAGTCAAAAACTTGTCTTTAAATATTGACACAATATAATCTCTGCATATTCTATTCAAAATAGAATACTAAAACAAACAAACAAAGAAAGATAACATCTATTATTTCTTACTTAAATAAGTAACATACTGAAATCCTGGCCAAGAATAAGGCACCATAAAAAGCTTACAGTGGGAAAATGAAAAAAACTAATGGCAAGCATAAACCACACATCAAACCTTTTTCCATTATAGATATTATTGGAATTTTCTCTAGTAGCCTAGAACCAGAATGCAGTGGTTAATACAATTTATGACAGAATTTCTTCTTAAGGTTAATAATGTGCCTTCTTGCTGCTATTTTGCTTTCATTAATGTATCTGTTACATCCTATATATATCTTTTACAATATCTAAACTAATCTGATTTATGATGAAATAATTCCTTGATATACAATAACCTTACCAACCTCTTAAAAAATCAACATTCATTATGAAGTTCTGCCAAGCGAGAGCTTTCCTTATGTGAAAGGTATATTTTTAATTTCCACTGTGATGTCAGCCTGAAAACTGACTTGCTTAGATGCCATGCTTAGAATATCTGCAGACTTCATGGAGAAATACAAGGTTTCACCGCTTTGATTTATTTTTATTATTTTGAAGAACTGAGATAGAGAAGAAAGCAAGAAGGTTACCTACTCTTCTTTCTTGGGTGTTATCTCAGCCATTTATATCTTTTCTTGTAAAATCCCACGAAAGTCCTTTCTAAGTTTGCTCTAACAACTGTGGTTCGGTTCCAGTCCTGGTTAAACTGTGTAAGCACTAATAAAGCACAATGAATGGATCTCTGCAACTTTAATGGTTATTTTGGAAGTTCATAGATAATAAACAAGGTTTCAGAAGCCTAGAAAATAGTGAATACAGTGCCTGATCTTAAAAATATAATCAAGGGGATTAGAGGTAATTCAGTATAACTTCTTATCCTGAAAAAAACACAAGAGAAAATAATACATTAGAAATCACGTAAAATAAATTGAGAAGTATTAAGAAGGATTTGTAAAGAACAAATCATGCCAGCTAAAACTGTGACATGACTGTTTCCTCTGTATCAGGATATAGTCTCTGGAGATACGAGAGACTGTAGATGGTATTTATTTTGTGCTGGGTAAGAGTTTTAGCAATGTTCTTTTAAGGAAACTGCAGTAATACAGTCTTGATAAGACCATTTCAAGATGGTTACACATAAACAGGACTGGAAAACTCTGCTCAGAGAGTATCTTTCAATATTTCATTGTTAAACTGAATTAAAATACTAAGTGGAGATTTTTCAGTGGCCTTTACTAGGTCTCTAGCATACATTTCATCCATAATTTTTAGATGAAACAAGCAATATATATGTTTAAGTTTTCAGATGATCATACATAAATGCATTTGAAGGATATTGAAAGTTTTTTTTTAATTCTTAAAAAAGAGACCATCTTGGAAAAGTCTTTGGATACAAATAAGCAAGGAGGAAAGCAAAGGACTTCCAATGTGTATACGTGCAGTTTCTACTGAGTGTAAGATGAAGAACCATTACTGTGCCTGTATATAAAGTTCGTATGTACATTAGTGGATCACAAACTGATTGTAAGTTTGCAACAATACACTTTTTTACACAGTTACTCCTATTAGAGACAGAAAAGCTTCAGATAGAATATTTCAGGAAAGACAGAAAACAATTGGGAGATTCAGGGATGAGTAAAATGTATTTGTTCTGCATAGAAAAGATGGAAGATGTGTTACCATGTTTCTCTTCCATGTTTTGCTATGTAAAAAATTATCTCAAAGAAGATGGAAATGAACTGTTCTTTCGGTCATGCATTAAACAGTTTAAATTGCAGCTAAAGAGGCTTAAGAAAGTTATGAATAAAACCTTTCAAACAGTGATTATAGTCATCTGCTGGATAAACAGCTCAGATACGGGATATGATATTTCTATCCCTTGCAGTTTTTCATTAATGAGGCCTCCATTAGAAAAAGTTCGGAAGTAGTTAACTCTGCCTGGAGGCAACCAAAGGACTAGTTGATTTTTTTCCATCTTATCCATTCAAGTTTCCAAGTTCTGGACAGTTTTGTAACTGCAAGCTATAACTTCATTAACAATTGCATACAATGTACTCATGACTCTGATTCTTATTTAAACAAAAACCACACAGCGCTGTTCTTGCAATGCAAAACATTCGTTAAATGACAGTATTTATAGCCTCTACAGGTTCTGATTAAAATGGCAGGAAATTTCCCTCCTGTGAGGACTGGATACACAACTGTGACCAGCTGCTTTGTCCAATTTTCACACTGAAGTATATTGATGATTTCATCACTGTATTAATAAAAGATTGCCCTATGCCAAGAAACAGCACAACCTCTCTGTTTCTGATTAATATTGTTCTCCAGTGCATTTTCTCTCTTAGAATGAAAAAGACACACTTCTTATGACAAACTTGGAAGTGATGAATGAAGTACAAAAAGAACCACAGCAAAGATGAGCAAAGAACGCTTTGAAACAAACTGGCGGTCCTGGTTTCAGCTGGGATAATTAATTTTTTTCATAGAAGCTAGTATAAGGTTATGTTTTGGATTTGGGATGAGAAAATGTTGATAATGTGCTGATGTTTTAAGTTGTTAAGCAGTCAGGTATGGTCCAGCTTTTCATGCTGGCCACGGTCGTAAAGGATAACAAAAAGTTTTTACAAATATATTAACCACATAAAGAGAGCCATGGAGAATTGCCATCACTTATTGGATATGGCGGGGAACATTGTTACCAAAGATGAGGATAAGGCTGAGGTACTTAATGCCTTCTTTGCCTGGGTCTTTAATAGCCAGTTCAGGTATCTGCAGGATATTCATTTCTCTGAGCTGGAAGACAAGGATGGAGAGCACAATAAACTCCTCATAACCCAGCAGGAAACAGTTAAGGACCTGTTAAGCCACCTGGACACCCACAAGTCTATGGGGCCTGATGGGATCCACCCAAGAGTACTGAGAGAGCTGGCGGAGGAGCTTGCCAAGACACTCTCCATCATTTATCAGCAGTCCTGGTTAACAGGGGAGGTCCCAGACGACTGCAGGCTTGCCAATGTGACACCCATCTACAAGAAAGGCCGGAAAGAGGATCCTGGGAACTACAGGCCTGTCAGCCTGACCTCTGTACCGGGGAAGATCATGGAGCAGTTAGTCTTGAGAGTGCTCACAGGGCATGTGCAGGACAACCAAGGGATCAGGCCCAGCCAGCATGGGTTCATGAAAGGAAGGTCCTGCTTGACCAACCTGCTCTCCTTCTATGACCAGGTGACCCAGCTACTGGATGAAGAAAAGGCTGTGGATGTTGCCTACCTGGACTTGTGAGAGACTGAACCATGGGGCGAACCACGGGGCATTTGTCTCAAAGATTGTTTGTCTGGGTGAGAATTCCTTCGGCTGGCGATGGGAGTGGCTGCAGGGCCACAGAGACCTGTGATTGGTGCTACAAGGCCCAATCGTGCACCACCATGTCATGCAATAGCCGCGTGACCGTGGCGTGAGGAGCGGGGCTGGAGCCGCGTGAAGTGTATGTGCATGTGCAGATGGGCAAGTGCGTGTCGTTGTTATGGAATTTGCAGTCCGTGAATGAGAATAAAAGGGACTGTCAAGAAAAGTGTGTGCGTGTGAGCGCGCCGCTGCTGCCATGATCATCCACCACTGAAACATCAAGAAACTTGGACCCCGGGACACTGCGGATCCATGGTGGTGACTTTCCTTGCAACTCTATCCTGAATGCTTGCTTCATTTCTGTCTTCTTATTCCACTCTGTCCTATAACTATTAATTTCTTACTTTTAATTATTGCTACCAATTTTTTAATTTTATTTTTGATAATAAAAGTTGTTTTGGGTATATGGCATTTGACCTCGTTTGTGTCTTAATCTCGTTCTTGGAATCATATTGAACCCTCCCCCGACATTGGATCAGGACAGGACTTTAGCAAAGCCTTTGACAGCGTCTCCCACAGCATTCTCCTGGAGAAACTGGTGGCTCGTGGCTTAGACAGGTTTACTGTTCACTGGGTAAAGAACTGGCTGGATGGCTGAGCCCAGAGAGTTGTGGTGAATGGCGTTAAATCCGGCTGGTGGCCGGTCACAAGTGGTGTTCCCCAGGGCTCGGTTCTGGGGCCAGTCTTGTTCAATACCTTTATCGATGATCTGGATGAGGGATTTGAGTGCTCCCTCAGTAAGTTTGCAGATGACACCAAGTTGGGTGGGAGTGTTGATCTGCTGGAGGGTAGGAGGGCTCTGCAGAGGGATCTGGACAGGCTGGATCGATGGGCAGAGGTCAACTGTATAAGGTTTAACAAGGCCAAGTGCCGAGTCCTGCACTTGGGTCACAACAACCACATGCAACGCTACAGGCTTGGGGAGGAGTGGCTGGAGAGCTGCCCAGCAGAAAGGGACCTGGGGGTGCTGGTTGACAACCAGCTGAATATGAGCCGGCAGTGTGCCCAGGTGGCCAAGAAGGCCAACAGCATCCTGGCCTGTATCAGAACTAGTGTGGCCAGCAGGAGTAGGGAAGTGATTGTGCCCCTGTACTCCGCACTGGTGAGGCCGCACCTCGAATCCTGTGTTCAGTTTTGGGCCCCTCACTACAAGAAGGATGTTGAGGTGCTGGAGCGTGTCCAGAGAAGGGCAACGAAGCTGGTGAGGGGTCTGGAGCACAAGTCTTCTGAGGAGTAGCTGAGGGAACTGAGGGTGTTTAGTCTGGAGAAGAGGAGGCTGAGGGGAGACCTTATCGCTCTCTATAACTACCTGAAAGGGGGTTGTGGTGAGGTGGGTGTTGGTCTCTTCTCCCAAGTATCCAGTAATAAGACAAGAGGAAATGGCCTCAAATTGTGCCGGGGAGGTTTAGACTAGATATTAGGAAAAATTTCTTCACCGACAGGGTGGTCAAGCATTGGAACAGGCTGCCCAGGTAGGTGGTGGAGTCACCATCAGTGGAGGTGTTCAAAAAACGTGTAGAGGTGGCACTTCACGAAATGGTTCAGTGGGCATGGTCGTGTTGTGTGGATGGTTGGACTTGATGATCTTAAAGATCTTTTCCAACATTAATGATTCTGTGATTCAGCTGCATGGTGCTTAGTTGCTGGCTGGGGTTAAACCCTGACACTAGTTTGGTTGGAGAGGTTTTCCTGATGAAGGTATGCAAAATTAATATATGGAAGAGTAATAATAACACAGAAGGTTCAGGAACTCAGTATGTCAGCATCCTTGTCAACATGCAGCAGCGAAATCCAATTTTTACAAAAAACATATTCTGCGCTTATAAAAAGAGTGGCAGACAGACTTACATGCCATTCTAAATGTTTCGACATTGAGAGATACAGCTAACTATATACTTAAATATTTGAAACCCCCTTTCTCAACCCTCTTCCAGATGTCCTATCTCATGAAAGTGTACTAAGAAAACTTCTGGGAAAACAGAATACTGGGATTATGAAAGGTCAACTTCTGTCTCAGACACAGGCTTTAATTTGTGATATTTCAAGCAATTTTAATGTTGACAATTGGCAAAATTCACAGATTCACTTATTTGCTTCAATGAATGGATGAGGTTTAAAAAAAATTCCCAAGCCAACAGCATTTAGTGCCAATATTACCAGCTGCAGAAATGGCAGGTTTTTAAAAATCCAGGCATCCAAAAATCACTCAAAGATCTAACAAAGTAGCTAACTTATGCTAAACATCTATTTTGTATTTATGATCAATATATGAAGCAATATTAAAAAACCTAATTGCCAAACCAAACATTGCAATAAAATCACAATATTGAAAAAACAGAATTTACAAAGTCAGAAAATGGACTAATACAAGGAGGAATTCATCACTCATCAGTCCCCGATTTTTCATCCACTTGCTTATTTTTATGGTCTTTGCTTTCCAACATGAACTGAGTTAGTTTTAGTTTAGTTTCACAAGGTAAAAATGGTGCTTTTGTATTAGCCATAGAAAATGTTCAGAATTTACTTGAAGTGATGAAGCAATATAATTAAAAGTCGCTAAGAAAAAGACTATAAAGCATGATTGCATTTTTTCAGCTCTTTATTGCTTTCAAATTATTAACTTAGGCTTTAAGAGCAAATGCAGATGGCTTCATAAATAAAAAAGATGTGTATCTCGTTAATGGTTTTCAGAAGATCCTTTTTCTTTTTTAAAGTTGTTTTTTACTGTGAAATCACTGCATAAGTCTTCTCTCTTGAGAAACAAAACATCTGCATAGTCCTTTGGTTCACTAAAATCTGTGTGCATCCATTACTCCACAGCAGATGCTCTTCTGAGCTAATACATTTCTCTAATCAACACTACGCATAACTGTTGGCCAAAAAAGCAAATTTCGCTCATTGAGACGGCGAATGCAGTTTTGTGACTTCATCAAATAGTAGAAGTAGTGCAACTAGAGGACAGTTACTGAAACTGTCCATTTAGTGCCTTATACCCTCTGTAGCATGCAATCAGAAAGGTTTATGTGCTGGTAGCTTGTTTAGGAAGATTTCATTAAAATTCTTCATTAATGTTTTTCTTCTGTTTTCTCATGATGGAATTTCAAAAATTACTAGGTTTTTCCCTGTTGTAGAATTTCTTCCCTGATATATGGATAATTTTTCAACTAAAGTATATCTCAAGGGATAGCTATCGAAAACTCTGAAGAAAGTTAAGGGTAACGTATATAGAACAAGATAAATATAGCTGCATTCATAATGCTAAGAACTTAATGCTTAACAATAACTTGTTATGACCTTGATTTCATCATATGGTATAGATTAATCACTAGAGATTACCAGATAATCATCATTCTGAGAACAAAGCTAGAATCACTCAGCACTTCTTACTTTTTTATCTTTTCAAGATATGCACCAATATTTTAGCTTATATACTAAATCTGTTCTATTTTGCACCATAAGTTTCTGTCAAGTCACCCAGCCTGTATTAAGAAAATCTTAGCCATCATTAAAATTTTATGTCCCTCAAAATAAAAAAGTGCATGCTCATTTCCTGAATAGCCACCCATACAATTGTAATTGATTTTATATATTTTAGGAAAGAGATTTGCTTGAACTATTCAGAACGCACCAAGCAAAATCTGAATTTGAAGGGACTAATTCTTATTATAAATCTATGCTATAACAAAAACCTGTTCCAATATTGTCTTATAATTGCTAACATAAAGTTACCATGTTTTGGGTTAAATCTTATGGATATACCCAGAGAAGTTCTTCAACAATTTGTGCATGAATATTAGCAAAAGTCACTGGAACTGTTCATCAGACTTCTGGATGTTCTTGGAATTCCTGCTTCTACAGATCTGTGTTAAACACTTACACAAGGTCCATTTTTGTGGTATAATTATCTCCACTACACAAGCCACTAAATGGTCTTTCTCACTCAGTAGATTAAGGGAAGAATGAGTGTGGAGAGAATTAGAGCAGTGTGGGAAGCCCTACCTAGTTACTATATCTATACTACACTTTTTTTTTACTTCTTTTTCTGGAAAAAAAATATATCTAATTCACAGCAGCCATGTTATCCAAAATTTACCATTATTCTCTTCTGCACATTGCTCTGTTTATAAATCTATTTCTAGTACCTGTTTCTTGGGACAGGTATTCCACATTCTAACAAATTATTCTCAATATGTAATTAATAACAATAAACTTTGTATATTTTTAGTCAAAGAACCTTCACAAGTGCAGTCCCTTAAAATTTGTTAACTCTACTTTTCATCAGGTACATATATGGTTTTGTAAGAAAGTACAGAAATATATTTATGAATTATAGCTGTGTATACACATTCATGTTAAAAGCTACATATATGCAAACATAAGCTGAAATAAAAATTTAAAAATCCTAAAAAGATGGGATGACTCAAGACTGTCTTCCTTTGTACTTTTTCTATGGTAATTTTTCTGTAATAAAAAATATTCATTTTCCTTTTCCTGGATATAATGCAGTTCAATGTTTTGGCATGACACAGAACTCCATATGGCTATTTTATATGTCTTTAAAACACCTTTTTTAATGTATCTTCTGTATTTTGCTTTTGACTTTTGACAGAATTAGTGGAAAATAAGTGTCAGTTTGACACTCAAGGTGAAAACTGAGGTCATACCATTAATCATGTTTATGATTTACTCTTTCTCTTAAGTCTTCCGAGCAATGTGAACCATAGGCTCCTGTTTTGGTGTTGCTTTTATACATATGTATTGTTTTTTGTGGCAACTGTGCCTCTGTGACTCTGACTGAAATACACAGAAATTGAGAATAAGCAGAGGAAAACTTGAGATATTTTTTCTGATGTGGAGCTGTATTGGCTTTTTCTTTTTAAAATACTAGTTAAATTTACACTGACAGTATACAACAACCCCATAGAAAGGTACCAATATGTCAACAGACATACTTTAGGGAATCCTGAAATTTAACAAGCTGTCTTGCACTAAGCAAGAAGAGAGAATCCAGCTTTTAATATGTTATTTCAGCATCTATTGCAGATCTCAACGCCTCTGTAAGTTGTCTATGACAAATAGTAAAGATGAGATACATGAGTAAAAAGGCATTAATATCTTCTTTAACAGTTCTCATTTTGCAGGTAGAAAACTAAAGCAATTAACCATGCCTGCAGTCACTCAGTATAAAATGTCTAGGAACTGTCGACTTTCTCCCTGATGTCTTAATGAAGGTGTTGAGATATCACTTTCTAATTTCTAGTCATAGCTTTTAGCTCTGACAGGAAATTCAAGTACTAATGAGAATATATCACTGCTCTTGGAAATGAACTATTTGGCAGAATGATACCTCTAGGATTTAAAAATGACCAATAATCATCTTAACCATCTGCCTTGGTCTTATTTAAGACCAAGGTCACCACTGGTCTTAGTTGGTCACCATTAAAAAATCGTAATTTACACATCTTTGGGTCGCTATTTCAGAGCTATGAACTGGGTATTACAAAACTTTTTGCTTAAAAGTTGCTCTTTTTTGATTCCATATTTATGTCTTACCATTCTTATTCTCTTTTGATTCAAATGCTCTTTGGCACAAGCATAATTTAAAAGACAAGTTTGACCAAACAGATGTTGTAACCTGTTGTTACCTTCATGCATTGGTTATGGGGTAAAGATCTTAGTTAAAAGATTACTGAAACCACCATTTGTAACATAATTTCTAATAAAGAATAAAGCCAGAATTCCACCTAGCCAGATACTTCCAATAGGTGCAAATGACATTTTGTTTATATAATTTCCTATTTGTAAGGTTTGATAATTAGATCCTAGGTGATGTTTGAGTAGCTCACATGACTTCTAAGATTCTTCATTTCCCTGGCTGTAGTAATTATGGATATTCTGATTATATTATTAAAATTTTTTCTTTTGCCTTTTATGCCTCTGTGATGCCGAGTAAAGTCTCACGTTATCTCAAAAGTCACCTGGCTGCAAGCATATGCGCCACTGGAAATTTGTTTTGAGGACTAAGCGGGTGGCACAGGCTGTCTGCACCGTGATGGATTTTCCCCCTTGCCACTGAACTGCCATTGACCTTTAGCTTTTCTCCTGCCTCCCTGGGAGGGCAGACAGCTTACACATGGCACTGTGCGACCACAGGCAGCCAGAACTCGCCGCAGAGAATTCAGTCCATTGACTCACGGTTTCTGTCGCTCTCTTGGTGCCGGTGCTGTAAGCCTTAAAAATTCCCACCACTTCTGGAGCATGTTTTCCACCCAGTCATTGGGAGAGAAAAGGACTGACTATATAGACTTGCTGCCTTGAAAAGGTGCCAGTGACATCATTCCAACCTCTGAAGAGTTCTTTGCAAATACACTACAGCCAGCTTGCAGTTTAGCCTTGTTCTAAGCATAGCAACTAGCTAGGTATGTGTCTAAACACTTCCATTTCTTAACCTAGCCTGGCCATCCCAGTTTTCACATTGGTATAAATATTGTGCTGAAAGATATGATCTTCTAACAAAAAGTAAAATTCTAGTTCTAGTTCCACTCTCACAGTGTCCTGATACAAAAACATAAAAAATGTAGATGCAAAATGAGTACAGAGGTGCCTTATTCTAGTGTGCCTTACCCCTTTTTCTGATATAGCAGCAAGCTACACTTGCTTAAATTTCATTACATGGGATAAATGATAGGGGAGCTGCCCTAGTTTAATCATAATAAAGTGCAGCAATTTCACTGTTGAAACAAGTTCCAAGACTAATGAATGTAATGCTGAAAGTGCTGGTACTGAATCTGTCCTGGGATAAATGCAGCTTCACAGCGTTCAACAAGAAGTGAACATTTTTCAAGCCCTTCCCCACTACAGATAAGGCTGATGGGAATTCTGCCACCGCTTTCAACGAGGCCAGAAGTTCACCTTGGGTAAAGAGACTTTCAGGAGAGAATCTATTTACAGAGCTGTGAGCCTCCCCTTTCTGTTATTGCTTTATCTCCTGTCACTGCAGAGCTAAGATAAATTACCATGTGCTTTAAGGTAAGCTAATAGAGTGGGACTCTGATACCTTTTATGGGCTGGGTCTTCCACTGAGATTTATGCCTTTGCCCTAACAGAACTAGTTGTTTACCTCATTCAGATGTTTATTCCTTTCAATCCAGAGACCGACTGCTTAGATCCCATGCACCATAAGCTCTCTTAACTGTTGCAGGATGTTTCATGGCAGTTTAAGATACAATATGAATGCCTTAAATTAAATACAGTCAAAAAAGATTAAAAAAAAATTAGGTTTTGTAGGATGAGATCAGAGTAGTCAGCAAATATAATTTTCATTCAAAGTTTAAAAAAAATCATTAATTTCATTTCAGTTGAACTACAATCCTCCTGCTTAATAAAAAAAAAGTTTCTTTGAAAGGGAACAAAATCACCTTTTAAAATTAAAAGGAAAAAAATTGTTTAAAAGATGTCAGTGGTCAATGTTTCTTGCCTTTTCTAAATATTTTTTTTTAGTTCAAACTAATCATAATTTATGAACAACTCAGATAAAGCCCATTTTTTTAAAAATCTTTTTTTAAGTAAAATTAGAAATAATTAGTATTGTTTTTATTGAACCAAAAGGGTAGCTAGCATATTTTGGACATGTTAATTAAAACAGAAATTACAGAGGGCTGTAAGTCATGTAAAACCAGCACATTTGTAGTCCTGTGCATTTCTATATCTTACGTAATGCACAAATAATGTATGCAGCTGGACGAAAATTCTGCCGTCTACTTTTCAGTGAAATAAAAGCAATCATTCAGTGATTAAAGGATTGTAATTACCTGATAAATTTGCATCCTTCTCACTACTAATGAAAAATTCAAGCTGCCTTTTATTTTCTGCTGAACTATATTTTGCATCCAAACGTGGCATACTGACTGACTAATGGACAAAAACCATGAAATTAAAAGTGTGTGAAATTCTTTTAACATACCTTGAAATCTCTAGAATAATTTTGCATCTTGTTACCATTGAGGAAATGGGATGAATGAACTTTAGATCAAAATAAGTCTTTGTCTTGAATAATAGTCAAAAGAAATAAACGTTTTAGTAAAGAAATCTATGGAAAATTCGATCATCATCATTAAAAATATGTATTACCTGATGTCATCCCCTGTGTCTTTAGTAAAACCAGTTATCTCCAGCAGAGCATTAATCAAAAGATTTCTCCCCATGGTGTTTGCTAGATGATTTTTCAAAAATAAGGTCATGCAAAAATATTTGGAACTCATGTAATTTTGCCCCTTACCACTTGTTCTCATTGGTTTTGATATTCCATATGTTTAGGGTTCAGATATCTGCACTACATCAAGTTCATAGCAACTAACGGGTCAGGTGCAATTTAATTTGCACTAATTGTCCTGCATTAACTTGGGACAGAAGGAAATTCTACTGTCCAGTCATTGCCCATGAAAGCCTGTTTTCCTGGTGTCACTGCTAATCACCTAAACACAAAATAATGTTTTAAATTTCAATAAAATAACTGTGTGTCTTTTAGCTCACCAGGAGGATATTTGCAATAGGTTTTTTTGGCAGTCTTGGAGGTCTGTTTTCATATATTTTGTATTCTGTGCTGCTGACCTCTGGTGTCATAGGAAAAAAAAAATCTTTTGATACTATTACTTAGGGCTGTCCAAATACTTAAAGATCCCCCGCAACCCGGAGCAACCCCAATTGGTCTTCAAAGGTTAAAAATAACCTTTAAAAAAAGTGGAATTCAGTAAAGATACCTATGAAGTATCATTAATAATTCAGTATCATACTTTATCTTCCAAACAGAGCTCAGGAAGGTGCCAAAACAGCAGGATGGGCTATGCCAAGATGTTAGCAAAACCACCCATATTATTTGTGAAAAACCTAATTCTCTTTAAATGTAAGCTGTTAACTTCAACCACATTTACAATACATCCTCTTTTTCTTTCATTTTTTACCACCTCCTGTGTCTCCAGTCAAAATTTCCAAAAGCCTTAACTAGTGATAATAAAGCAGAAAATTAGGAATATCAGGTAGACATACAGTATATTTCTGTCTCTCTCTCACCACATTTATGACAGTTTTTTGAGCATAAAGAATTATAAGCCTCTACACTTAAAGATAATTATTCCATAGAAAGCGTCCTATCCAGCCAAGTGCCTTTTTCCTACGTGCTCCTTGTGCTGCCCAGTGACTATTGGTAATGTAATTCTAAAATCTCAACATAATTCGAGCCCCAACCAAGAAATGTGCTAGGCACTGTGCAAACACAGACTACCATGTCTTTCTGGGTCCAAAGACCTTACAAACTAAAAAAATGGCCTGGAAGAACTCCAGTGAGTAAAGAAGGCCGTAGGGACACAGGAGTGGATGGAGAGGGCAAAGCTGGTGTATGGTGAAGGTGGGAAAAGGAGGCTTCTGGAGAAAAATGACAGCCCCCTCACCAGCTTCGTTGCCCTTCTCTGGACACGCTCCAGCACCTCAACATCCTTCTTGTAGTGAGGGGCCCAACACTGAACACAGGATTCAAGGTGTGGCCTCACCAGTGCCGAGTACAGGGGCACGATCACTTCCCTACTCCTGCTGGCCACACTAGTTCTGATACAGGCCAGGACGCTGTTGGCCTTCTTGGCCACTTGGGCACACTGCCGGCTCATGTTCAGCTTGGTGTCAACCAGCACTCCCAGGTCCCTTTCCACCGGGCAGCTCTCCAGCCACTCCTCCCCAAGCCTGTAGCGTTGCATGGGGTTGTTGTGGCCAAAGTGCAGGACCCGGCACTTGGCCTTATTAAACCTCACACAGTTGGCCTCTGCTCATCGATCCAGCCTGTCCAGATCCCTCTGCAGAGCCCTCCTACCCTCCAGCAGATCAACACTCCCACCCAGCTTGGTGTCATCTGCAAACTTACTGAGGGAGCACTCGATCCCCTCATCCAGATCATCAATAAAGATATTGAACAAGACTGGTCCCAGAACCGAGCCCTGGGGAACACCGCTTGTGACCGGCCACCAGCCGGATTTAACACCGTTTACCATCCAGCCAGTAAAAAGCTATCCACAGGTCACAGAAGACTGAAAAAGTGGAATAATTAAGGAAAGAATATGCATACAGTTAGTTTTAAAGATTCTTTTTAAATCAGCAGAATCTCAGGGCACGTGTTAAACACACTGCTGATAAACTCTCAGATATGCATGAATTCAACAACCAGTATGTGACTTGAAAAGACAAACAACATGCTGGTGTGCATCAACATAATTTATGATTACGTTCAAGGTGTCATGGCTTCACTGAATTAGTAGAATAACAACTGCTAGGACAGACTATTTCTGAGGAAGTTTCCATATTTTCAAGCTATTGTTCCAGTGGGGTAGATTAAATATGAAGTTGATACAAGTGTAGTGCTAGTTTTAACAGGTTTTCTTGGATTTTATATACTTTCACATGTTTAGTAAGCCTTCACTTACTATCAGAAAATAACATAAATTATTGCAAGTGAAGAAAAGTACAAAACAAACAAGATCTATAGATCCATGCTTAATAAGATCTGTGTGTATTTTTTCCTTTTCAAACTTAATTCTTCACAACTAAACCCAGGATAAGTAGTTTCACTCTTCAAGCTGCCAGTACAGAGGCAGCAAATGACAAACCGATGTCCTTCATTTCACGATAATTTATATGGCAATCTACCTTTTCTGTACTCGGGCCCATTGTAAAATGTTCCACATCTTGCCTTTTAATTCTGGCTTTCATATTTGTGATAACAGATGAGGATGAATTTCTTGGCATAACAGAAGTGATCTGCTGAACATTAAAAATGGTGGGGAGGTGTATTCTCTAGTTTTGTTGACTGATAAATCAGTGATATTTTAAATAATGCATTTCTGATCTTTTAAAGGATGAAGAATATTTTGCAGAAGGTATCCAGTGATGCTTTTTTTTGCGTTAAGTAAGAAATTCTTAAGAATTATAAAAAATGAAGCAAAGACATTCCAACAACCCAGCACTGAAAAATGAAAGTTCATCAGAAAAGAAAATTTTTATTGTTACATTTACATTTTTAGTTTTCTTATTTTGTTCCCTTCACTGCTTTATTGCTTTTGAAATCTGTATAATAATATTAACGAAAACAAAGAGTCAGGTTTTTACCATTATCTTGATGTGAATTTTTTTCCATTTTCTAAGCTTCAGTTTCTTGGAAAATTGTGGAGTGCAAACCTAAATAAAGACAAATCAAGTATCTCTTTTGCTGAATTATCTCCTCAGATGGGGAGACATCATTGGAGAGTATTTTGAAAGACACACTTGAAAAGTTATTGCTCACTAGCAACACGACAAATGCATGTAAGAGCAAAAATATTTTGCTTCTAACTTTCTCAGGAAACAGTAACATTTTCCTGGTTTTGACTAACAATTTTTACTTGAAAGTTGTATAACTGAGAAAAACTCTGCCATTGGTGATGATAGAGTTTTTCAGAAAAAGCTGACACATAGTAGTAAAATCATACGTATGTGAATGACAACACTAAATTACAATAATTTAATTCCTTTCTCTTTGTTCAGTGAATCCATTAAGGAATTCATTTCACATTCAGCAACAGTTGTGTATCTGACCCTGGTTTTGCTTACTGTTCCCTTTTGAGTTCAAAAAGACTTATGCTGTTACCTGTGAAAACAAGCCTTGTGAGATTCCCACCTGCCATAAGTGTGTGTGGCACACACACTTATCTCCCCACAGTAAATCACTGCAAAAAACAGGGAGCCAGACCCACGAGCCTTGTGAACTCAGATATCTTCTCTAGTAACCATAACAATCCTACTGAAGTTGTCTGCAATAAATAAAACTCGTAGTAAATTATCACATCATGGGAAGATCGGAATATTTTACATAGGGACAAATAAATTAATTTCTATTTCTGGCAAGTTTATCTTGCAGACATGTGGGACACATGACCAGGTTTCGTGGCTGATGGTACCCAAGAAGACTTCAGCATACCAAAGGTCTGCTAAGACATCTGAGATCTTTTAGCATCGCAAGCACTGCCTTGATGTCCTTGGCCATTTTCCCTTCCCAAATGTCCATTTTGTCCAATGTGTTAATGTTACCTCCTTGAATCCCCCAGAAATGGCTGAGGTTTAGTAGTGTTGCACACCTACACACCCTGTCAAGATGGGGTGAAGAAGTGGTGGGATGGAAGTTGCATCAGCTTCACATTTTATAAAGCACTCTGGGGTCTTTGCAGATGGAAAGATCCATGAAATGATGCTGAACAGCACCCTGTCAGTTTGGATGTCCAGATATCAGTTCAACACCATAAACCTCGCACTTCTCACTTTTAAAATATCAATGTGATGACTACTGAGAACATTTAAAGATATATGTTAAACGTTAATACCCTGGTTTGTTTTCCTGGTGTAAATTTAAGTACTAGGTCTGTGGAAAAAAACAGTACCTAATTTCTTTTTTAAATAAATTAAAATAGATAATCTATTTTTATATGTTCTTTCACATGGCTACCTTGCAGGTGCGAAAAAGTGCGGTTGATGATCTTAGCTAAGACAGTTATTTATATATCACTCCACAGAAAAGCCCTATAAATGTCAAGTCTGCCTGAGCAGTTTTATTAAGCCACTTTTATTATGCTATTAAGCACTTTAAAAATAGTTCTTTATTAAGAACGTTTACCTACATATTTACTTTGTAAGTTTGCCTCCTCAACAGCCTGTTCTGATATCCTTTTTGATAGACCTTTATGCCTGAATTTGTCCTGGAAATCCTCTTGTGAATTCCAGTACCATGATGAGAAAAAGTTATCAAATGTGAATAAAAAAAAGCTGTCTTGGACCCTTTAGGAGCAACTCATTGCTAACAGCAAAAAATCTCATTATTTCCAGACATAGCTGTGCAACTAATTCACTGTTTATTTGCCTGCTCTCTTTCAGCTTTCCATTACCACAAGAAATATTTGATAATCTGTGTCATATAAAGTACTGATTAATCTAAAGATAGAGAAAAAGAGACTCAGCCCAGGCAACTGAGCGTTGGTATTGCCTCTGCAAGGAATAAGAGTCTTTTAAAAGTTTTTTAAGCAAACTGAAATTATTCAGGGTCGAATAATGAATGGTGGTCAGAGGCTGCTGAATTCAGACCTGTTGTGGGTCAGACACCAGCCTCACCTCGAGGACTCGTGCTCTACCTGCACTGCCACAGCTGACCTGCCAGCTCTGCCAGCACCGGCACTGTGTACACAGCGACTGTTCCTCCGGGCTTTCTTGCACCATCTTGGACAGGTTGGTTTGGTTCACAAGATAAGTGCAATTTCAGTATCTGAAGCAATGCTTAGGGAACTCAAGTCCAAAACTGTACTCTAAAACACCTTTTCTAAAGCAGCTGCCTAAATTTATAAGTAAATAAAAAAACCTTCCAGCACTACCACAGCTGATCTTAACTTTACAAAGTAGTTTTGCAACCCACTGGTTTTACCAGAACTGACTGATACTAAAATAATTAGATACAAACATATTTGAGATAGAAATAAAGAAGATGATAGAGATGAGAAAGATAAGTCTTGTCTATAAAAGTATTTTAGAATACCTGTTCTACATAATAGCTCAGATTTCCCTAGCAAGAGAGCGAGAGAGGGAAACCCAGACCTCCTGCCACTGACAGGAGGGTAACTTCAATCACATCTACCGAAAATTTCCAAGCGTGGTAAGAGATATCAAAAGCAAATTGATGTCTAGGACCAGTGCTTAGGTTTCTCAGTTAAGACTTGGGGAGTTCTGATTCCCTGTCCATATTCCCAAGCTCCTCCTTTTTATTCCATTACCATCTAACGATGAAGTACTCAATACCTAAGTAAGCATGATCAACTATATAAATGTACTATGGAAAATTAGTGTCCTGATATATCTTCTTAAGCTGTTCCTAAATATAATTAATTCAAGCTACTCTTCTTTCAATAAAGACATTCGATGGGCAAAAAAAAGATGCCAAAGCCAAAGGACACAGGGAGCCCAAGGGATGCACCCAAAAGGATGCACCCAAAGGTATGCAAGAGGCTTGGAAAAGCCTCTTTAATTTTACCTTGACTCAATGGACAAGACTGATGAAACTACACAACCATAGGCTCACTGAGATTTCTGTCCTTCAGCAATCACCCTCAGTCTCAGCACAGAAGTTTTTTGCTCTCTACTATTTAGTTAAAAAAGATGGAGGTTGCTTGATATTAAATATATAAGTAAAACATCAGGGTTAAATGTATTACAATAGGGAGTTCATTATTTCATGCGGCTCAGAGACTCAGTCACTTGTCGGAGACTATGAACAAGGAGTTTCTGTGCATGAAAGCCTCCACCTAACTACTGTGTTTCAGACCTCAGTGACTTGTTTTCAAAAAACAAATTTGAATTCTTTGATGTCAGTGCTGCTGCCAGTATGACACAACATAATTAACTGAGACTTCCATGCAAAAATAATCTATGCAATGAAATCATAAACTTCATCCAAATAGGAAATAGTTGAGAATTCATTTTGCCATAATGTTGCTAACTGTCTGTAATTTTTATTACCTCAGGGCTTAACTCAAACACCTAGGCATGAGGATGGACAGGAATGCAGCTATATACACTTTTCTCAGTGTTAACCTACAACTACTAGATGATTCCTGGCTTTTTGTATCGGACTTCCAGACTGCCAATTTTCACCCTACGTGAGGAGCTGAAGTGCAGTTCAGTTCTCATGCTGCAGGCGACTCTGCAATTCATTTCACTTCAAGCCAGGGAGTTAAAAGTTAGATGCTGTAATGCTTAAAATCATTATTTGGCCTGGACCAAAAAAGTGGTTGTTTTTTTCTTTTTAAATGTTGTGCAGTGTGAGTTAAAGATGTTAAGTTAAACCTCTGTTTATGTGTCTGCTGAGCAAGAATGGTCTACCAAGTGCAGGTCAATATCAATCAAACCAGCTTCAAATACATTTTGAAAAGTAATTGCGGTGCCACTGACCAGTAAATATTGCCATTTAGCCTTGTTTCCATAAATAAACCCTGACTGATAAAGCTTTATGGGAACAGGATGTAAACTGAGTTAATTTAGAGACAGAGATGATAGAATCTGGATGTGTATGATTGGGCCATCAGTGGGATTTGATAAAATGCAAAAAAAGGTCATATAAAAGTTAATATAATTACATGGTATTTCCCCGTTACCAGAACTACAGTTTCCATATTTGCAAGGATCAAAATATACAGTTACATCCTCTTAAGACAAATGGATGGGTATTTTTATGCCTTTGGCACAAGCAAAGCTGCAATCAACCCTGGCTGGTTCGTTGAGTGCCACTCGTACAGGTAGGTCTCTCACTTCTGTAGGTGCTGCTCCACGGCAGGCTTTTGATGCCTATGTCCCACAGCCAGTCAGTGACTACCAGACAGCACAGTTCCATCCTCAGCAAACAATTAAATGTGCTTCCACAGTGTGCTCACAGGGCAAATCCTGTGACCTACGTGGCCATTTAGGGTGGCTGTGCATGCCTTCAGTTGTTACGCTTTTGTTGAGTGTCAGCAGCGAAGTCAGTAAGAACTATAATGCAGAATTTAATGAGTAGTCTTGCTTCCCAAGTTAAAGTCTGTTAATAATGAATATTTATGGTTCATATTTTCATTGATATTCCTCATTGTTCTTTTAAGAATGCTGAATCAATTGCTCACTTTTTTGTGGAACACTCGTTTAGCACATATTGTAGCACTCTGAGCTGAAAGTGCTGAATTACTGCCTCTTTATAGAACAAATGCATTCAGACATTTTAAAGGAAATCAAATACAAGTATGCTATAAAAATAAATAATTTGATTTGCTCTTCACGGAATCATGGAAATAGAGGTCTTATAGATCAGCCTTCCACTTGAGGCAGGACCACTGTCAACACTAAATCACGTCAGCTGAGTCTCTGCTTAGCCAAATCTTGAAAAACTTCCAAGGATAAAGACTCCACAGACTCTCTGGGAAATCTGTTCCAGGACTGCACAATTCTCCCAGTGGAAAAGCTTTTCCTGATGTCAAACCTGAACCTCCCTAGCTGCAGTTTGGAGCCTTTGGCACTTGTCATAACATTGGGCATTACCAAGAAGAGTATTTTTTTTTACCAATAGCAATACAATTTACCAGTTGTAGTTTTTTTCAATGCCATCTATGAAAGTCTGTATCACAGGAAAAGAATGATTTTCTTTTGGGGAAGGTCATCGTTCAAGAATGTCATGAGGTGAGGTCAGTGGTTTCAACCTGTAGTCCCAAGATTTCTAAGAGTTCCTGGATGTCTTCCAAGCATTTAAAAAGTAAATCATAATAAAAGTGAAAAATCTGGTAGTCTTTGACCCACTATGCAAAATCCAGACTTCCATTAAAAAAAGTGAAGAGCTCTGCTAAGTGAAGCAAAATTTATTAGAAACGATGTTTCAGTGGTTTGGACCGGTGAGCTCTACTCCAGTTCTCAGTTTTACTAAGCCTTCCTGTTAGATCTTAAGAAAATTAGCTGAATTGTATAGGAATTGCTCTTCATTGTAAAGTTAAGCTATAGCACTTTATCTCAGTAAAGTGATGTGATGAAAAATTTTTTTTCTTTTAACAAGTCTCATAAACTCAGGAATTTCAAAGATGGGACCAAGTAACAACATAAGCAAGACAGGTAGAACCTCTTTGAAAATGCCCTCTAATCTGGGGTTTTGTTTGGTTGTTTGGCCCTGTAGGCAATAGGAGTTTCACATTTGACATCACTGGGAACAACTGAAGGATGGAGTAGAACAGTGAGTCGTGTTACAGTGGGAAAGTACTGGCTAAAGGTTAGATTTGGAAAGCACAGGGGCACATCTCCTCACTTCTTGTGATGTGAGAAATAGCCTTGAGCAAATCACTCTCTGTCCTTTCCCTCCTCTTACTGCAAAGGCGGAATAATGCTATTCAACCTTTTATACAAAGCATTGTGTGTAGGACAAGTGTGCTGTAAAAGCTAACAGTTATGACAAAGCCACCAAACATCAATACAGGCAACGGCATTGAAATACTTAGCTTTATCCAGTCTTTTTTTTTTTTCTTGAATGACGTGTGGGATAACGACAAGATCTCTTGTCTACTAAGTTGATATTTCTGTATAAAGGAGCAAAGTGTCTTCTCATTAGAGTTTTTGCTTTTCCAAGTATTTCGGCAAGGATTTGACGGACGATTTACTGATGTTCGTTCGGAACATTATGAAACACAGGAACTGTGAGTAATGCATTTACCTTAAGATTTCACCATGATATACTGTCCAAAGGAGCATTGGAGAACATTTTGGGCACAAAATAAAAGTGATATTTTGCTAACTCCAGAACAATACTGTATAATACATTACTGAAAAATAAAACTACTGGATATTTAATCAGGATTATGTTAAACATTCATGTAGGTTTTCTAGGACTCAGGAGGCAAGAATAATTTCCTGTACTTCCATTTTTTCCTCTGAGGAACATTTAAATAGATTTCCTTTCTTATTGTCCTAAGCATGTATCAGTCATAAACTTTTGTAAAATATTTCCTTTACATCACCAAGTAGCACTCAGATGGTAACCTCTTCCATAAAGAGATAATAATATTCACAATATAAAATAGAAAGAAATAATAGTATCTATCCTGAGTATTTAAACATAAATTTCTTCATGAATTTTGAAGAAAAAATGAAATGGTCGCAGCTGGCACTCGTAGGCATACTGAAAGGCAGCTTTGCTTTCCTAAAAGACTGATGTATTTTAAATAAACTTATATTCTGTTAACTGTTTCTGAACAGTTCCTTTAGCTGATGCCATAAAGAAAGTTAATCATGAGGAGTAATTCTTCTAAACTACACATCCATGAAACAATAAAATTTCAATTTTGCATCAGCCTTTATGACGATGTTTGCTCAAAAGTAATTAAGAGTTTTTTCCTCAGCCATACATACAGCAAGATCACAGAACAGTAGTGAAATCTGCACTTTGGTGTGATTGTAACATGGTTCTGCAAAGCCCAACAGGATTGCACCAGAGCATTTTTGCTCTTGAATGAAAATCTTCCTGTCAGCATCAGACTAAAGCAATTGAGAAAGTGCGGAGGAGAAGAAAAGGAACCTTCCTAATCAAAGGGGTGGGAGATGAAACTGAAGCAACCTGAAATAGCATGACAATCACCCTTATACTTAAAGCAGAAACACATTAAATATAACCAAAATACTTATTTCGTTTTAATTGACTTCTGCAATAGCACATACCTTGACTCCAAATAATTTGTGAGTTCTTTAAATCTGGTTTTTGTAAGATCTTTTTCATATGTGTGTTATCTGTTTTCTCATCCTTGCCTTTTATTCCCCCTAGAGCTCTTCAATCCAGCAGACAATTTGAACAAAATAGTGAAAAAGATTTGTCAAAGATAAGAAAATCTTGCTACAGAAGGGTAGGCGATAAAGAGCCCATATATTTCCTGACAAACTGGAAGACCATGTATCGTCTTTGACATATGTCATGGTTTAACCCCGGCCAGCAGCTCAGCCTCAAATAGTCGCTCACTCACTTGCCCCCACCCAAGTGGTGTGAGGGGAGAATTGGAAGGGTAAAAGTGAGAAAACTTGTGAGATGAGTTAAAGATGGTTTAGTAGGTAAAACAAAAGCAATACACAAGCAAAGCAAAACAAGGGATTCATTCATTATTTCCCACGGGCAGGCAGATGTTCAGATATCCCCAGGAAAGCAGGACTCTGTCAGGCATAATGCTTACTTAGGAAGACAAACGCCACAATTCCAAACTTCACTCCCTTCCTTCTCCCACCAGCTTTCATAGAATCATATAATTATAGAACAGTTTGGGTTGGAAGGGACCTTTAAGGTCAACTTGTCCCACCCCCCTGTAATGAGCAGGGACATCCTCAAATAGACCAGGTTGTTCAGAGCCCCGTCCAACCTGACCTGGAATGTTTCCAGGGACGGGGCATCTGCCACCTCTGTGGGCAACCTGGGCCAGTGTTTCACCACCCTCAGTGGGAAAAATTTCTTCCTTAGATCTAGTCTAAATCTACCCTCTTTCATTTTAAAGACGTTACCCCTTGTCCTGTTGCAACAGGCTGAACAACCCCAACTCTCTCAGCCAGTCTTTGTAGGAGGGGTGCTCCAGCCCTCTGATCATTTTTGTGACCTTCCTCTGGACCCACTCAAACAGGTCCCTGTAATCCAGGTGGGGTCTCACCAGAGCAGAGAGGCAAAATCACCTCCTTCAACCTGCTGGCCACAATTCTTTTGCTGCAGCCCAGGATACAGTTGGCTTTCTGGGCTGCAAGAGCACCTTGCTGGGTGATGTTAAGCTTCTCAACCAAAACTGCCAAGTCCTTCTCCTCAGGGCTGCTCTCAACCCATTCTCCACCCAGCCTGTATTTGTGCTTGAGATGATTGCCCCAACCCAGATGCAGGACCTTGCACTTGGTCTTGTTGAACTTCAAGAGGTTTGCATGGGCCCACCTCTCAAGCCTGCCCAGGTCCCTCTGGATGGCAACCCTTCCCTCAGGCATGTCAATCGCACCACTCAGCTTGGTGTCTTCTGTAAACTTGCTGAGACTGCACTCAATCTCACTGTCCACGTCAGTGACAAAGATGTTAAACAGCACCAGTCCCAGTACTGAGGAACCTGAGGAATGCCACTCATCACTGGTCTCCACTTGGACATCAAGCTCTTGACCACAACACTTTGAGTGCAACCATCCAGCAAGTTTCATTCCTGGAGGGCTTGACTGAATTGGAGTTTGCAATCGTTACTGTTTCTCCATATTTCCTATGATTGTGTAGAAGACTTAAATTTGATTATAAATACCCTAATAACTGAAAAGACATTTGCAATAACTAAAAATGTGTTAAACAACCTAAAATACCTTTTCATCTAGAGCTTGAAAAAACATACACAACACTGAAAACATTTTATTTTTTTTGTTAAATCTCCACTTAAATTATACCAGCATTTTTGCATAATAAGAAAAATATATTTAAAATATTAAATAATTTTTCATTACAATTTAGATAATGTATTTTAAAATTTCTTGAATAATGGCACAAGCACCATATGTACAAAATACTTGGATTTATCCCTGTGTGGAAAGGATCTTGGGAATAGAAGGAAAAGTTAAAGAGAATTCTTAGAGCTAACCCCCCCCCAATAATGGTGAACAAAGCACCATTATATAACCTAACATTGCAGACTGTTGTTAAGTGACTATGAACCCCCTTCCAAAAATGTATCCCTGCAAGACCTTATAATTTCCCTTATTTCAATTTAAAAAGTAGTTAAAATTAATGGCAAGATTACAATAACTTATGAATTTACAAAAAGAGCGTTTAAACAATAAATAGTACCTTTGATGATTCAAATTAACGTGATTCAATTAACAGAGCAATAATTCATTTCTGACCATGAAATCGTTATGGTATGGAATATCCTCTACTCTGTGCTGGTGAAGCCTCATCTGGAGTACTGTGTCCAGTTCTGGGCTCCCCAGTTCAAGAGAGACAGGGAACTTTTGGAGAGAGTCCAACAGAGGGCTACGAGGATGATTAAGGGACTGGAACATCTCTCATATGAGGAAAGGCTGAGAACCTGGGGATGTTTAGTCTGGAGAAGAGAAGGCTGAGAGGGGACCTTATCAATGTCTATCAGTATCTGAAGGGTGGCTGTCAGGAGGATGGAGCCAGTCTCTTTTCAGTAGTGCCCAGTGACAGGACGAGGGGCAATGGGCACAAACTGCAGCACAGGAAGTTCCACCTCAACATGAGGAACAACTTCTTTACTGTGAGGGTGATGGAGCACTGGAACAGGTTGCCCAGAGAGGTTGTGGAGTCTCCTTCTCTGGAGACCTTCAAAACCCAACTGGATGCATTCCTGTGCAACCTGCCCTGGGGTGATCCTGCCTTGGCAGGGGCATTGGACCAGATGATCTTCAGAGGTCCCTTCCAACCCCTACCATTCTGTGATTCTGTGATTCTGTGATCTCCTTGGTCATTTGCGGTCAGTGTCCCAGCTGTGTCCTCTCCCAAATTCTCGTGCATCTCCAGCCCCCTTGCTGGTGTGGCAGTCTGAGGAGCAGAAAAGACCTTGATGCTGTGTAAGCATTGCTCAGCGATCACAAAAACATCCCTGTGTTATCATCACTGTTTTCATCACAGATCCAAAACATAAGCCATACTAACTACTATGAAGAAATTTAACTCTACCCCAGCCAACACCAGTACAGTATAAAAAAATCCACAGATTTTCAGTAAAGGTAAATTGTCAAACCTTTTATAGCTTTTACTAAATAATTTGAAATTTGGAAATTATGTGCTTTAATCATTGACTTACAGGAAAAAACACACTATTTGATGATCTTTTTTCCCTGAATACCACCTATAAAAACTAATAAATCTAACCTAAAAATCAAAATGTTCTGTTTCAAGAACGTTAAAGCTGAATCTATAACTGTTCCCAATTTCGAGCTGGGAGTCCAGTGCTAATCCAATTCTTCCTGAATTCTCAGATGCTTTTGCCCTTCTGCTTTTCTGGTGCATGCAAGATTTGCCAACATAACTAAAAATAGTGTTCAGCTCTAATTCAGAATATTTCTTCACTTTAAGGACTGGTTTAGAGGAAAGAACAAATTTGGCTTAAGTGGAGCAGGAATCCGTGGGAACTTCTGGTACTGAGCTGAATTCAGTTTTAGAGACAGCTGAAACCCTGTTATAAATCACAACTTCTTGTTTTGAGAATCTCTAAATTGAAGCTCTGTGTGTGCAAGGATGTTTGTTAACAGAAGAAACTAAACATTTACAAGAGCGGTAGCTACATTCTTAAAGTTATGTCAACACTGAATAACATAGTCAAGGCAATTTAAAAACTTTGGGATTTTTAGTCTTCTCTTGGAATACAGTACCATAACATCATAGATGGCCAGTTCTTCTTGCTTATGTTGGTATTACTCATTTATTATTGTGTCTAGAATGTTATCCTGTTGCTATAAAGCCTGTGGTCTATTGCTAGATTGGCCTATAAAACTAAACACATGTATGAAATTAACCTTAAGGTATCATAATAATAAAATAATTTTGAAATGGAGATTTGTCCTCTCTCATCCCTGCTGAGTTTGAAGTGATAAAAAATTAATTGTGAGCAACTGCTGCAGGATGTGGTCCTGTTTAATTCCCTTGTAGAACTATTGTCTCGCAACTTCCCCTCAATTATATAGAGTAACCAGCACTTTCAAGGTGTGCACATTCGGGGGTGCAGGTACTTGCACTTAGATAGTGAACGGGGGCAATTTTGCTCAGATGATGGGCTTATCTCCTGCTGATTACTGCTCCCACCAGAGCAAGACCATTGATGTTTAGCCGCTCAACTCCAGCAGATTCAAATGCTGTTCCCATTGCAGTTCTTAATGCTCCTGTCAAAGGGATCCATGTGTTTTTAATGTGATTCATTGTAACAAAGAACATAAGGAAGTGAAATCAAACTGTATCCAGGAAAATCTCCAAGCCCGTGTTCAGACCAGGGTGTTTGGCACTGCATCACATAAAAAAAAATGGTTTTTCTAGTGTTGTTATTATTACTATTACTATCATTGTTATTATTCCTTTTTTCTTAGAGGTATGAATGTTAAGGGCCCCTTTTTTTTTAATATGGACTTTTTTCTCAGTCCCAGGCATCCAGTGCTCCCTACATGAAGGGAGAGAATTTAAAATTAAATTGAAAGTCATAGCCAGTGGCAATGAAACAGCTATAACTCAGTTAAGTTTTCAATGACAATTTCTGACTGTAAATCATGTATTTTGCTAAATGAAATTTTATGGAACTGGAATGTGTGCATTCTTAGTTCAAATGCAGAGGAACTGACATGAATCACCAACTAGGGATGACGGGGGACTGAATTAATTGAGTTTATTTCCAAAGCTGAACCACAACCTCCAAATTATTATTTAATTTTTAAAACCTGTACAATTTCCTAGTTATGATTACTTTTTTGTTAAGGTTCTGACAGCCCCTCAGGCTTAGGCTATGAAAAACTTAATCAAACTGGTAATTAATTTGAGATCCAGATTCTTCCCTCCATTCATGATAAAAATTATGTGACTACATGAACAGTCTTACTGAAACCCACAGGGATGCTACAAGAGGAAAGCATTGTTAATTTTTTAATGGCACTACACTACTGCCTGATTTCAATGTTTCATTTAAAGAACATGTGGATTTCCACCAGCCACACTGGAATCAAAAATCTCACTTCCCATTGCCAAACTTCTGCAATAATACTGTAGCTCTGTTAGTCTTGTGTATAATGAGTTGGATGTGGGATCAGATATGTTAGGTATTATTTACAACATTTTAAGCAATTTAAACTTCACTCATTTTCACCATAAATGAAACTCTTGTGTGAGCGTAGGGGAAAAACTTAATTACCATTCCAGCTGCAATAATATCTGCAAAGACTATAAATTGGACATTTGCAATCGTCAAATGAGCAGCTGTATTATGAAAGAAGCATGTGTGAATATATCAGGATAGCTGAGGAATATAAATTGAAAAGTGTCTAAAACTCTCAGTTCTCATTTATAATTTATTCAGGAAGAATACAAATTCTGGTCACATATGGACTAATTCCTGATCTCATCAAACTCTGAGAAGCTGAGATAACTCCAGCTTTTACCCCTGGTAGGGTGATGTAATTGGAAGCTGGAATTGGTATATAGTCTTAGTTTTGCTTTAGATTATTATTTTTTTCTTAGGATAGCAAGGCTTTGCAGCCATTAGTTCATGAACCCAACAGCCCAGACACCCTAACAGATGAGTTGGGTAAGTTATGTCATGCCAGCTGACATGTAGTAACTTTTCGTGTACGTATTCTTAGCTCTCAGCATCTGCAAGGTTTAGCTTAGTGTGCAATAACAGGGATTTTGATAAAACTGTGCTACCATGTATACCATCATCTTCATGTCCATGAAGAGTTACCAAAGGTCAGCTGATGCACACTAAATTCGTGTGTAAGCAGCTCTAGAGTTGTGTTACCTGTCTTCACTTCCTTCAGCTAACTGTGCCCTTGTTCTCTGCTATATGTGAAATCTGTATAACAAAGCTGTAACTTATAACTGTATGTGAAAAAATAATCTGAAGATTTGGACCCCGTACCTTTTATATGTCCGGACACATTTCAGGAATGCTGAATGTTAGAATGAACTTTCAATGACTGATGAATAATTCATTTTCATGGTGCAAAAAAAATGAGCCTCAGCTTTTATACCTTGCATTAATTATCCTCCAGTTGTGCAGTCAGAAAGAATCTCTCCTTATCCAAGCTACAAAGGTAGTACATTGATCTATCACATTTTGCTGAAGTAAAATCAAATAATCAACTCAGATAATCCAATATTTGCCTCAGGTGATGCCAAAATTATGGGAATGGTGTGCTCCATTCATCACAGATAAGAAGAGATGAGAAACGTTCCTCTTCCATAAAGATATGACTCATCATGGACGGAATTCATAATTTGCAGAATAGTACGGTCTTTCAGCTACTAAGTCTTAGCTAAGCTCATGTTAAAGGGTTGAAGGCACACATATTCTTATGTGATGGTATGACAATTCTAGCTGTTCTTTTTCTTAAAAAAAAAAAAAAAGCCATCACTGAAGGACATACCTTTGAGATGTTACTTTGCAGTTTGAGTGTTCTTTATTTCATCTTCATAACATTAGTTATGAAGTTTCTTGGGTAAAGGTTTATTTAATTCCAATTCAAACTGGCAAAGGCTTTTAGACTACTAGACACACCTGCAGAGTTCTGCTGGTGTTTCCAAAGTCTAAAAGTTCTTGATGTATAATTATAATGCTAGACCCACAAGAAAGCAGGCTAGTGAAGTTTAAACAGGGTGCAGAATCATTTTCAAGTGTTCTGTCCAAATATCATTGGTTTTGATTAAAGCTACTTTTCTTCTCATCAAACCTATAAGCTAACCTCCTTAGTCTTAACCTCCACATGCTCAGTGCTGCAGCTTGGCTGTTTCTAGCTAGTCACATTCCATCTATACTATAGTAAGATGCTTCTGGCAAAATAAGAGTACATTTTTGCCACTTGAAAGATGCCATTATATCAGCAAAATTTCTGCCACCTCCACAGGCTTTTACAACTCTCTGAAATAGATCTGAAGAATTTATTTCATACATTATTTCATTTTTTTGAATGAATGAATGAATACATTCATTATTTCATACACAGTTTATCATGGCAGTGTTTCAGAGTGAGATTCAGCTTAATTTTAGACTAACTTGAGGTTAAGTAGGTTATCTTCACCTGCTCCCTGTATGGTCAAAGAGGAGACATTATCTGTGTAAGACTTCTGTCTCCCATACATACTCAGGGACATGTATACATCAGGTCATGAAAAGTGCATTGAGATGCCCTGAATTATTTCTTCTCTGACAATCTGACAACAGAAATAGTGCAAATGACAAACTTAGACCAGACATCTAACTTCAGGGAAATAAAGTTACAGGAGATAGACTCTCCATATCCATTTTCAGTCAACAGCCATAAGCAGCAACAGTCATAAATTTTACTTTATGAGATTGTAGGCAACTACCGTGGCTAGTATTCCTACTGTTTCTTGCCTCAAAATAAAAGTTATGCTTGGTTTATATTAATTTATTCACACTCAACTCTATGTACAAATCAACCACTCATTTTTCTCCTTTGGAATTACATTTATTGTTTGTCAGTGTAAGACCTTCGCTGATGTCCAAACTGTGCTTCATTATATTTGTTACATTTCTCTTCAGAAACAAAAAATTGAATAGACCATGTCAGTTGGAAGGGACCTACAACGATCATCTAGTCCAACTGCCTGACTAATTCAGGGCTAACCAAACCTTAAAGTGTGTAATTAAGGGCATTGCCCAAATGCTTCTTAAACAGACAGGCTTGGGGTGTTGACATCCTCTCTAGGAAGCCTGTTCTGGTGTTTGATCACATGTCCTGGTTTCAGCTGAGATAGAGTTAATTCTCTTCACAGAAGCTAGTGTGAGACTATGTTTTGGATTTGGGATGAGAAACAGTTGATAATGTGCTGATGTTTTGGGTTATTGCTGAGCAGTCAAGGATTGTCCAGCTTTTCGTGCTGGGCTGCCAGCGAGCAGGTGGGGGTGCACGGGGAGCTGGGAGGGGGCACAGGCAGGACAGCTGACCCCAACTCACCAAAGGGATATTCCATACCATGTGATGCCATGCTCGGTAAATAAAGCTGGGACGAAGAAGAAAAGGGGGGCGTTCGGAGTGATGGCATCTCTCTTCCCAAGTAGCCGTTACGCGCGATGCAGCCCTGCTTCCCTGGGGATGGCTGAACCCCCGCCTGCCCGTGGGGAGTGGGGAATGGATTCCTTGCTTTGCTTTGCTTTGCTTGTGTGCGCGGCTTTTTCTTTACCTGTTAAACTGTCTTTATCTCAACCTGTGCATTTCCTCACTCATCTGATTCTCTCTCCCGTCCCATCGTGGTGGGGCGAGTGAGTGGCTGTGTGGGGCTTAGCTGCCAGCTGGGGCTAAACCATGACATCACCCTCTTGGTAAAGAAATGCTTCCTAACGTCCAGTGTGAACTCCCGTGGCACAACTTTGAACCATTCCCACCCTTCCTATCACTGGATACCAGGCAGAAGAGATCAGCACCTCTCTCTCCACATCTGCTTCTCAGGAAGCTGCAGAGAGCAACGAGGTCACCCCTCAGCCTCCTTTTCTCCAAACTAGACTGCTTCTCAGCTGCTCCCCATAGGACATTCCTTCCAGCCCTTTCACCAGCTTTGTTGCCCTCCTTTGGACATTTTCAAGGTCCTTCACATGCTTCTTAAATTGTGGGGCCCAGAACTGCACACAGTATTGAAGGTGCGGCCACACTGACGCTGAATGAGTTGAAAACATGTGAATATCACTGTTGGAGTAATCTCTCCTTTTTTATTTTGTCTTTTCAATATTAAATGAAGTCAGGATCAGTTTGTGCCCAGCTCCAGATACATATACGTTTGGGGTTCATGTTTAGACAGGTATTTATATATCTGGTAACACCAGTTCTCAGTGGCAGACTAAGATCAACATTCAGTCTCCCAGATCAACATGGGAGCTCTGTGAGTCAAAGTCTGTCTGTTGACACATCTTTGCAATTTAGATTGTCCCAAGTGCTCCAGAGGAACAAAATTTGAGGTGATAGACCAAAACCTAGTTGTCCGAAGAGGCAGATTTAAGAAATATTTGCTATAGCTAATATCACTACCAACAAGATGTCACTAGGAAGTTAGGCTGTGACAAAGCTGTACAACATAATGTATGGGAGCAAAGTTAGATATCCAGCTATCTTGGTAAGTTAGGAGAAGCTTTCCAAATTTTCTGTCATGCTTAGATGTTACTCTGCTACCACAACAATAAGCCACAGATCCTTCCTCTTCCCTTCCACCACCTCTTCTGTCCCCTCTTCTCCCAACTGCGTGTTGTCAATATAATCAGTCTCCTTGCTGGAGCACAAGAACAGAACAGCTCTGTCAGTCCAGGTCCCACCCCAGCACAGGGGAACCATGCTACTTCTTTCCAAGCAGCCGTGGGCTGGAGGCTTAAGAGTTTTCTTGCTATGTACAAAATAAAAACTGTACTCCTGAAAAAAAAATTCTATGTCCCTTCACTATGAATGGACAAAGCTGGCATCTTGATTTTTAATATTACAGAGTTCATATTTGTATCATTGCTTCAGTCAGGAAATATTCTGAATGCTCTAAGGTACTTAGAGTAATCAGCATAAATACATTATATATTAGTGGATTTTAACTAGAACAGGTTCTAAATTAATACATGAACCTTTACACAATATAAGGGAGACAATGACAAAAATAAATCTCAAACTACTGAATGTAAAGTCAAAAACAAGTTTCCCATTGCCCTTCAATCTTTGCAAAGGAGAAAGCTGAGGTTGCCAGTAATGTAAAGCCTGAAAGATTCTGAATGTGAAGCTGAACCTCCTGACACATCTTTGGAGGTTTTTGTTAAAGACACGGGAAGGAAAGAGGTTTGAAAAGTGTGCTTTGTCACGAGTGTGTGGGCTGGGAACATACTTTGTCCCCACTGCAAATGTGGAAACATCATCTTTTTCACTTAACACGGTGCTCTTGTTCAATTAATGAGAGGCATAAAAATCACAGGTTAAGCGTGCGTATACCAGAAAAGTGTATACAGAGAGTAAATAGAATTTAAGCACTGACAGAACAGGAATGTAGCACATAGCATCGCAAGATTAATTACACTTTTCAGAGCACTTCCACTCATCATCCTGGTTGCCAGCAGATGGAGGTGAGGGACAAGGTTACTTTTCATTTCGGTACCTCACGGTGGAGTAGGCGCAGCAGCCATCAGAGAGCTCTGAAGCATTGCACTCAGCAGCCACATCTGTGTGCTGGAGCGATACGTTGTACCGCCTGTTCATAGCTTAGTCATAATTAGTGGCATTGTCAAAAAAATTTTATAGGTGTTTATTTTCCCCCCAGACAGATAATTAATTGCTTCTCACTGGTAGATTTATACATAAGGAGCAGTAGGTTGGTTGTTCTTTGGAATACAGAGACAAAAATGTCTCTGTAAAAGTTTAAATTATTGTTGTACACATACAGTTAGCATACAGATTCATGTAATCGGAAAATATTTACATATAGGTATCTTACACATACACATCCTCTCTGCATAGCTGAATGCAGAGAGGAAATAAAATGTTGCTTGACCTAGGTTTCCAAGAAAGTTTTTGCTATTCTGTTGTGTGGTGAAAGAAGGCTCCTCCCTGTTCAAGCGTAGCATTGGCCTACAAATACAGAACTAGAAGGTCCATGATTTTGCCCTTTTCACTCCCTAGTTCTAATTTGTCCAGTCCCAAAGCAAAGCATTGAATAAGGAATGGCAAACCTAATGTATTAGGTGTGGACTGTAGGAAAACAATCTGGGAAAAACATTGTGTCCCTTCATTCATAAGAGGTTAAAAAGAGAAGAAAGTGTTTGCTCAGTCGGTTCCCCAGAGGTTTAACAAGGCTATTGCACAGGGCAGGTCCGGAGAGCTCAGCTGGTGCAGCACGGCTGGGAGCGACGCCAGGAAGGCACTTAAAGTAGAGCCAGAGCACACACACAGGGCTGTGCCCCTCCTGCCAGAGCAGAGTGAAGCGTTGCATTCTGCATGGCTTGCTCTTCCAGGAATCCCTTTGTAGAGAAACTAATGCTTTATTCTGAGGAAAAAAAAAAAATAGCTGAAGGTAGCAGTGATGAAATATTCTCTCTTGTGTGAGTTTTACTGCAGCAGCAGCGACTTTACCCTACTTGAGTTGTGTAATGTATTATTTCTTATAAAAAACTACATAATAACTCTTAACCACCAAAGTGTGAGTGCTCCCTTAAAAATTAATTACTAGGAGAAGGAGACTGCACAGAGCTGACGGTATTAAGCTGTATGGAGAGTAGAGAGTCTGATAAAAACTCCTTGGCAGAGGAGTAGTTCAGGTGTTTTACATGTCACCTTCAGCTTTAATCTTGACTGATGAACTGAATGTGGATTTTTTAAACCTTTTTTTTTTTTTTCACTAGCTAGCAAAGCCTGTTTGTGTTCTTTTCACTGAATAAGACAAGAAAAATCTTACATCCTGGTACTGAGATTCTCATTCTCATGTCTCACCAAAAGAAGGAAAGGGAAAAATGTGTTCTTATGCCAATTTTGTGATTTTCTCCATGGCCTTAAATAACATTCAGTCCTGGCAAATTTATTATGTCCTGTACAGGAGTTTACTAGATATTATCATCTCATCAAAAACATTGATGTTAAGAAGTAAAGGGAATGAATTACACCCCTAAAAATTGTGTGGTGCTATTTAAGGCACCCTAAAATAACCAAGATCCCTGGAGCGGAGCTCCCAGCAGAAATGCCAGAGACCCTTGGGGAGAGTCCAGCCCTCTGGAAAGTTACCTGGAGGCCAGGAAGGATATTCTAGGGCACCAGTTAGGCACCTGAATTCCACCAAAAATGTACTTACCTTTGTAAAGTAAGATAGAGGTCCAGGCTCTGCTAGATAAATGAAACAGCAATGTCATCACATACTTTCGCTTTAGCATCTATGTGATCTTACTATTTAGACGGAAAAAGCTGCTGAATGTTTTGTGTTTATTGTGTTTCATAAGAGGGTTCATTATGAACTGTGGGATGAACGCAAGAACTAACTCTGCTTTACAGAAAAGCAGGTGCCAACAAAAGATGATGGTTCACAGTCTTTTCTTGTATTTGGATTTCTAAGTTTTACCTTTCAAAAGGGAGGTCAGAGCTACTCTGCTTTGGCCATGAAGAGTGAGGAGGTTCTCCCTTGTATTCACTGGTTAACCCATCCACTCAGGTTGAATTTTTATTCTTCAGGATGGGTTTCATACTTTCTTGGGTTTCATGGTTCGTCAGCCTGAAGAGGATGCAAATCTGTATTTTCTACCTACCTGAACAGCCTACCTGGCTGTTTTGCAATCTGAGTACCATCTGCTCCAGCAATTCTGCTTTGCAAAAAGAAACTGAGGTTTACTGGGCTGAGAGTATAAGCAGCTGGAGATAACAAATGGTAAGACCTGGGTTCTAGCTTTTGTCATGAAGACTACTACACATTTTGCCCCATATAATATGCATAAGCAGTCTTTTAAGTAGGGATCAGAACCTCTGATTCCCTGGTCAGATCCTAAATTACCGCTTAGTGCATTGGCAGGGTTTCTGCATTGGGCACAGAGCGTGTCATAGGATAATTTATTGGAGAATTTAATCGACTTGCTTAAAATTGACTTGAATATCTTGTAGGACTTCTTTCTAAAACTGTCCAGCATTTTTAATTTGAGCTTTTTGTCACATTAATAAATTCTAAACATAGTCTTAGTCTTATTTTTCACACTGGCATAGTATTTCTTTATTATAGCTTTCAAGCTTAAAATAGCACAAAGGATAAATGAACACAAACACATGGTGAATATCAGCCCATTAATTGGTTTAAATAACTCCTAAAAATTCTGCAGAACATCAACTCTTAATGAATTTTGAGAAGAGACTAGTTTTAATTGGATACATTTGCCGATATATATATGCAAAAGGAAAAAAAGATGGACAAAGGTATACCACAGCCATAATACACCACTTCTAAATTCAATCATTATATTTTAAGCAATTATATTTTGTATTTAAATTTTATAGAATGCATATAATTTTATATGTATATACTTATATAATACACTAGCATATGCTCCTGTATTTTATCTACGGTTGTATTTCCTGTTAGAGGAGAATAATCTTTAACCCGTAGCTCACAATTAACAACTTAGCAAGTTTAACCCATAAGTCAAGTTTATCAAGCTTTATCATCATAACAACGGAATAATGTGACACAGTTAACAATAAAATTTTTAAGTTAAGGTTATTTTTATGCCCACATAATTTTACAAGAGTTCTATTCTCTGTTTTATGGGACATTCAAACACTTTATCCTGCATGTGGTACTTAAATCTACTGCACACTTGTAATTCTTTCTAACCGCCTCCTAAAGTTAACTGGTCCCTCAAGAACACTTGGGGAATTGTCCTCAGGACAAAAGCAGAAGCAAGGCATAGTTTCATGGTTCCTTCTACAGCTGTAACAAAGCTCAACCTTGACTACAGGTGACAACACTGCTAGAGTTGCTTACATGTAACAGGGTAAAACCTAGCAGTGTTAAAAGCTTTTGCTAAACAAAAGTCACTTTTCTTAGAAAACCAAAGTTTAACACACAGGGAGAACACAGGAGAGCCTGGTTAGTGGCTTAGGATGGTAAATGGAAGAAGGGTTGAAAAGCAATTATTTCTGGGCCACCACGCTGAATTCACTGGTTGCCTCTCTAGATAACACTCAAGTGTTGTTTAGGTACTTGGAGGTATGTCAGGCCATCAGCAGGCAGCATGACACAGCAAATGTCCAGATTCGCTACCTGATTCCCTGTATTTCAGGAAAGAGAAATCCTATACTGCATAAACTCTTCTAGTCATCCAGTGCTGTTCACATTAAATGGTGAATCAGATGCTTCTAATAAACTATTACTGACTTCCATTTAGCACTGTCAATTAACTCTGAGTGAGGATCTGACTTGGTTTTTAGACCTTTTTCCCTTCTTAATGAGAGCTTCATTGTCAGTACTGCTGTTTTCGAAAGCTGTGCTGAAGAATTACTGGGAGTCTTAAGTACTTGGAGAGAGAGAATATTCTCTCCCTGTTGTTTTGTATCACTTGGGCTCAGCAAAAGCAGAACTGCCTGCTGAACATATGTTCTGAGGATCACAGACTGTTTTTTCTTGAATCCAGAATAAAAATTGTTGAGAAAACACAGGAAATCTTTAAGTGTACTTTCACTTCATTTTTTCATGCTCATACCTGCTTGGAAGAAGAGTAGCATCTCTTAAGGGAATTCAGAGGCCCAGCCTGAGAAACAATCTTCAGCGGAGGGCACTCTTTTGCAATTAATACACATCATTCTCTCAAATTCAAAGTACAGATTTCCAGAGAGAATGCTCCCTACAGTGGACCAATGCATCACACAGCATAGTCACAACATGGTTACTTGTGCACGTATATATGTACAGGAATCATTTTCTTTCTTAACTCCAGCAAAAGTTGGGTGGAATAAGTATATGACAAAACTTTGATTCTTTGTATGTATTTCTACCTTAAGATGAAAGATTACCTCCTCTTTTATATACGTTTTTCATTTTATTTGCTCCTTTTCAAGGAAATTAATTCATATCCACAGCCAAACTTGAAACAAGCCACCTGAATAAGGTAAGTAGATGACTGTAATTTAAGTGAATAAGAGTGTCATTTTAACAGTCATAGAAACTTAAGGAGAATGAGGATTAAATTTTGAGTTTCTTGGCCTTTAATAAAATTTAAGCATGGTGCTGTTTTTCAAAAGTGAACATCTGCTTTTGATGATAAATATTCTCTTATTGGTTTGGTAACACCCCATTAAATTTTAGGGTGACCGTTAGTCTCTGCCAGAGTTTTACACATTTCCCCTAGCTCTCAGCTCTGTGCTAAGCTAAAGTGTGATCCCAGTCACATCAGTGCCAAACAGAAATAATTTCACTGAACAGAGCCGAGTGACACCACACAGCTGTAAACATCACTCAGCTGTGTGTGCTATTCCTTCAGGTATAAACATCTCCACACCTAATAATATCACAGGTGCAAACATCTTCCACCTGGTTCTTCTGAGTCTAGGGACATGCCTACGGTGAGCAAAGAGGAGTGATCCTGGACTTGTTTTGCCTGTGCTCCAAACTGGGCAAAAAGAAGCCAGGTCTGGAAGCGGTGTGGTTGCACTAGTTCAGTGTATCCACGCTGCTATGGACAGTGGCACGGCATCACCCTAATGTGGCATGCTGCTTTCTATGGGGACTTGCAGACCCTAAAACGGGGGCAGAAATGGTGCGTACGGACATACAGACAGGTCCCAAGGCTCTGTAAATGAACCAAGCGCATCTCTGTTAATACGTTAAACAGAGACTGGGCAGAGGTGTGAGAGCAGCAATATGGCCACTGCATTTTCACACTGGCAAAGCAGTTCCTTCATGGTTTTGATATGACAAGTCTCTCAAATGACCCATAGGTACAATTTGGGAACTGACACAGACCAAAGACCACACCTAAAGGCAATCTGCGAAGATTTACCCGGTCTTGGGACTCAAGACAGTCTAGTAATCAAAGAATCATAAAATATTTGGTTTGAAAAGGACCTTTAAAGGCCATCAGGTCCAACCCCCCTGCAGTGAGCAGGGACATCTTCAACTAGACCAGGTTGCTCAGAGCCCCGTCCAGCCTGACCTGGAATGTTTCCAGAGATGGGGCATCTGCCACCTCTCTGGGCAACCTGAGCCAGGGTTTCACCACCCTCATGGTGAAAAATTCCTTCCTTATATTTAGTCTAAATCTTCCCTCTTTTAGTTTAAAACCATTGCCCCTCATCCTATTGCTACAGGCCCTGTTAAAAAGTCTGTCCCCATCTTTCTTCTAAGTCCCCTTGAAGTACTGGAAGGTTGCAATAAAGTCTCCCCAGAGCCTTCTCTTCTCCAGGCTGAACAACCCCAACTCTCTCAGCCTGTCCTCACAGCAGAGCTGTTCCATCCCTCTGATCATTGTTGTGGCCTCCTCTGGCCCTGCTCCAACAGGTCCATGTCTTTCCTGTGCTGAGGGCTCCAGAGCTGGACACAGGAGTCTCAGTGGGGTCTCACCATGCCACCCCTGATCACAGAACCAGAAAGCATACTCTAGCACTTAATATACACAAAGAGATTTAACTCCTGAAATCACTCCGTCCTTGAATTATAAATCTTGAAGAAGTCACATTCAGAAGATTTCTTTATCCTGCCAAAGTCGCAACATGGTCCGAGAGTGACTACACAATGATCTGCTGGCTTTATACACGCTGAATTCATTTTGGTGATCAGAAGCAGGCTACTGCACTCACTTATTGTTGATTTAGGGAACTGATATAGCTCTTGCTGACATAATGGAAAGATTCCCACATATTTTATAAGAATCATGTCCCAGATAGCACAGAAAGGTGTAAGGCCTGAGGAGTTCTCCAGGGGAAATACTTCTGCTGCTGACTCTAGCAGGAGAAAGCAAACTCTGGTTATGTATTTATAATAAATCAAGGTCTTAATATGCACACAATGAATTGGAAGCCTCAGTTCGCAAGTCAATATATTGGCAGAAGCTTTTTCGTCTCTAGCCTAGTTCAGGACATAACCATAATAAACTTTTCTTCCATTCTAAACTTTTCTGTCCTAACCACAAATCATTCCAGCTGAGTAAAGTGAACTGATAAATCTGTCTCTTTTGTTATTATACTCGATTGATTAGTTCTGCTTCATCTCACAGGGGGTGTACATGAAGAAGTACCTTTATGGTAACTAGGTGTAATATATTGTAGGTTGAAAATAACATTGAGTGCAAACGTAAAGTTTTTATCGGATTCATTTCAAAAGTACAATAAATGATATTTTTCAGGTTCAGATACAGTCATCACTGTTAGGAAATGACTTCTCATCATTCAATATGTCTTTTAAACTTTCATGCATTTTTTGCAATGTTAAGGGTTGAAAATGCTTTTTTAGAGTGAAATTGGCTTTTTTACATCAAAGCCGATTGACTCATAACCACATCCTAGGTGGGATGATAATTAAGACTCAGTAAGAAAGCTGGGAGAATAATGAATTCAGTGACAGGGCAATTCTTTATCCGTAATACAGACAAAATTGTTCTTCCTCATGATAACTTCCTACTGGATATTTGATAAATTGAGGCATATGAGAACCGATGTCAGCAAAAAGACTCATGCAGCAGCTCCATTGTGTATGGCATAAGTTTTCTCACAGGAATGCCACAACTTTAGAATTTGGTCCTATGTACTATGAATGCGATATTCTTCAGGACATGCTACAAACCCCATTATTTTGACCAGAATTTTCCACTGAAGAAGGTTTTGAAGGCACTTGAGAGAACTGTAATCGTTATAATAAAGAATTACTGTTGGGGTGGGAAAAGGAAGGGAATGACGTTTGTGATGGATTACCTGAAATTCCTTCACTTTGAGTATAATTTTATTTTCTTGTGGAAGCATGGAGATATGGGCCCTTTCAGAGGCCTTTATAAAATAAAAGTGAACATAGAGAAATAAAACCATGCATGGGCTAGATTATTTTTTCTCACAGTATCATAGATTGTCAGCAGCTAAACTTGCAAAGATTTTCACTTGAAAAGCCAAACTGTAGTTCTGTGATGAAAACCGTCCCTACTTCACTCTCAGTTTTCCATCTGCACTATTCACAGTACCACTTATTGAAGCCTCTCAAACACACAGTTGCAGCAGCAGCTGCTTTGAACAAAATAAAAGACTTTAAAACCTCAGCTGAGGCCCCTAAAAGAAGCAGATAAAAGAAGGAGCCAGTTACCAGCCAATGTAGCCCTCGGGTAACTCCTGTCTTGGGGCTGCTCTGAATTACTCCAACATATAAAGGGACCCTAAGAAGTCAGAAAGTTCTAACTAATACTGCCAAGCACAGGGACATCCCAAGCCTTCTCTCTTCAGTAGCAGAGCCATGCTTGTGAGACATGTCCTGCCCCATAATCAACAGGGACTGCTGCGTGGAAGCCCCTAATAAGGAACGAAATGGTTTTCCTTTCTGCTTTTGCTGCTGAACCAGTGTGTCCGTGTAACAGACAGAGAAGTCTCACCAGAGGACAGCATAAGGTTATTCTGTAGATTAATGCCATATCAGAACAGAACGCACAAAATGAAATGAGTTTGTTTTCGGGCAGAAATCCTGTTCTCACTCCTTTGTTGAATGAGCATATCGGGGTCCTGATGCATGAATTTAGGGGGAAGATTGCCTAGGGCCAGAAGGGGATTCATATTTCTTTTGCCACTGGAGTTACCACACACCCACTGTCAGCAGTGTCCATCTTGGCCCTCCCTCATCCACATCAGCAGTCCCCATAAACAGTGTGAGAAGCCTACCTCTCAGCCACAATGATCATCTCGGCTCTCTGAAACCTGCTGCATGCAAGGTCAAGGGGAGAGGTGTGCAGCACTCACACTGTGCTGGCGCCGCACTATGGGCATCTACAGCAGTATTTTGTTCAGATCGGGAATGCCTTTTTAAAGCAAACCCCTCAATCCACCCTGTGTATTCAGAGAGGTCTCAAAGTGTATAAACTGGATAACTTTCAGATTAAAAAAATTACAAATAAAACTAAAAAAAAAGAGGAATATAACAAAACCTACTCCAGCCATGAGTGAGGATTTGGTGTAGAGAAACAGACAGGGCTAGTTTGAAGGAAACCGAGTGGAACAGATGTAGCTTGTGTCTCAGGTCATCAGCACTGTGTCTCTCCAGATCTACTCTTATTGCTCAGTAACCACAGGATCATAGAAACATTTAAGTTGGAAAAGACCTTTAAAATTATCAAATCCAACCATAAATCTAACACTGCCAAGTCCACCACTAAACCATGTCCCTAAATGCCACATCTACACATCTTTTAAATACCTCCAGGGACAGTGACTCAACCACCTCCCTGGGCAGCCTGTTCCAATGCTTGACAACCGTTTCGGTGAAGAAATTTTTCCTAATATCCAATCTAAACTTCCCCTGGTGCAACTTGAGGCCATTTCCTCTCATCCTATCCCTTGTTACTTGGGAGAAGAGACCGACACCCACCTCACCACAACGCCCTTTCAGGTAGTTGTAGAGAGCGACAAGATCTCCCCTGAGCCTCCTCCAGACTGAACAACTCCAGTTCCCTCAGCTGCTCTTCATAAGACGTGTTCTCCAGACCCTTCACCAGCTTCATTTCCCTTCTCTGGACACGCTCCAGCACCTCAACATCTTTCTTGTAGTGAGGTGCCCAAAACTGAACACAGGATTCAAGGTGGGGCAAGAATAAATGTAGTTTAAATCACGTCTTTTCCAAAATAAATTGTGCTTTAATGATAATTTTTCTCTCTTCTGTAACATAATATAAACTTTGTTGATTTTTCAGGGCTGAGTGAACTTCTTGAAATGAATATTCAAGCAGAAGTAGTTCAAAAGAGAGAACCCCTCTTACAAAGCAATAAAATAAACAGATATTAACTATTTTTGAACATCTGTCTTTTCTACGGCTGCCTAATTGGACGTTGAGATGTTTTGCAGGTGATAATAAGAACTGTCAGATAGAGTACAGTTCTATTTCCAACAAATTTCAAGGTAAAAACATTTAATTCTATATTAGAATCACAGAATCATAGAATACCAGGTTGGAAGGAACCTCAAGGATCATCTGGTCCAACCTTTCTTGGCAAAAGCAGGGTCTAGACAAGATAGCCCAGCACCCTGTCCAGACAAATCTTAAAAGTGTACAATGTTGGGGAATCCACCACTTCCCTGAGGAGATTATTGCAATGGCTGATTGTTCTCATTGTGAAAAACTGTCCTCCTGTGTCCATTCAGAATCTCCCCAGGAGTAACTTGTACCCATTACCCCTCGTCTTTTCCATGTGACTCCTTGTAAAAAGAGAGTCTCCATCTTCTTTGTAGCCACCCTTTAAATACTAGAACACGGTGACAAGATCTCCCCTAAGCCTTCTTTTCTCAAGGCTGAACAAACCCCGTTCTCTCCGCCTTTCCTCATATGACAGGCTGCCCAGTCCTTTGATCATCTTTGTGGCCCTTCTCTGGACCCTCGCCAGCCTGTCCACAGCTTTTTTGCACAGCAGGGACCAAAACTGAACACAGTATTCCAGGTGTGGCCTGACAAGCACTGAGAAGAGTAGGATAATGACTTTATCTCCTCTGGTGATGCTCTTGTTGATGCCACCCAGCATCCTGTTTGCTTTCTTTGCCACAGCAGCACGCTGTTCACTCGTATTGAGCTTGTTGTCCACCAGGACCCCCAGGTCCCATTCCACAGAGATAACCCAAAGACTAGATGGGGACTCCCAGGTCCCTTTCCAGTAAAACTAATCCAAAACTGTAGATTCATGTTTGTGGAGCAAAAGTGGGTTTTAATACCTGTTTTCACAATTAAGAGCTTAGATTTCCAAAATTTTGGGGTTTGTGACTTGGCGCTGGTGGTACATGGATGTTGCTGTATTCAACACAGATAAGGAGCTCATTCTTCTTTTAAAATGTAAGATATTTGTCCATTTAAATTATATTATCCTTTGGGATTCATTGAACTTCCAAGTAAGTATTACATTTGGGAGAGAGGAATCTAGAGTAAGAACTAGCACATTTTATATCTCCCAGACAAAGTCTATGACTCTCATTCATGTTGTAAGATCTAATGTAATTGCCCTCTTTCCAAGGCTTATTACTATTGTTCCTCTACTGCTGACTTTGACTTTCTGACATATATACAATACAATCTTTGGCTTTAGAAAAGATCCACTCACTAGAAAGACTTACATTTACATTTTGGGAAACTGCAGACATTTGCAGTGCACTCATTTATATAGGCTTCTTATTGACATGAGTATTCAGCAGAAGCTTTGCCAAAGAGGAGAAACCTAACACAAGTCTCTTAGTTTCATCCAACCCAAATTCTCTTTGAGTTCTTTTCATTGCCATCCAACCTTTGGTAATGTCCCCTGACTTTCTAATGGTCATTTGACATAAGCCTGAACACCTGTGAAGATTTCCATATGACTGTTGAGATGTATGTTGTTGTATGTTGATACATTAAGAAACTCTACAGGTTTTGACTGTATAGGAAATCAACAGACTAAATTCATTGCTTTATTACTTTATACTTAAAAACAGATTAAATTGGCACAAAACAAACAAATAAAAATCTATTACAAGTCAAACGACATGTTTTTTAACTCAGAACTCGGATTCTTTTTTCAGTTATTCCCAAGTCTGGGTTTAAGATCCTTCAGTAAATAATGAACAATTTTTTACAAAAGGCCTTTTCACACTGAAAGATGATTTGTCAGTCTAATAACTCTTCATTATTTTGTGTTTGCATGACTAATTTTAAGACACATCCCACTCATAATAACTAGCTACATTATGTTGTGGATGCATAATCTTACCAGTTTTAGCAGTCACAAAACATAGCAGCTTTTTCCTCTACTTGGATAAGTTTGTATTATGGATTTAAAGGGGAAAGCAATATTCATGTGTCAAGAAAGGGAACAAGGCCAGGATAAAAAGATACTTTGTGTGTTATCTACCAGTTTGGCTGTAGCTTTCAGCTTTTGATGCCCAAATACATATGTGGATGTATTTGGGCATCAAAATACATGTTTGTATTTGATTTGTCTGGGTTTGATCTGTCAAAGCAATAGTAGAACAATATTTATATACTAGTAATTACACTATTCTCCTTCTCTCCCCGGTAGCATAGCTATAGTTTATATTCTGTCAGTATTTCCATTACAAAGTCCATTTTTCAGAGGTCAATAACTCAGCCATTTAAGACTGCATCAGCTCAAAACTGGATATACAAGTTGTCAAAGACTCTTAATTCACTTTTTATCCCCATGATGGAAGGGAAACATTTGTTGGGTTTTTTTGGGGGGGTAATTTATGAGATTTTATTTCATTTTGGGGCTAAAACTTGGCTCTACTTCTGAAACTGAAATGTTGCAGATAAATTGTCACTAATATGGGCTAAGCATTTCAAGATTTTTTAAAGTAGAACTAGACAGCCAAAATATCCATATAAAAAACACAGCTACCACACAGTCAGTACAAACAGTTTTTATCCTTTTTCAGACTGCAGAGTGTGTTAGCCTTAGGTGCTGTCCCACTGGTAAATAGCATGCTATGACTTTTCTAAGAAGAGCATGTTATGCACAAAACAAGGAAAATAAAAGGGCTCTGATTCTCAACTTAGGCCGTTTCGTGAAATTCCTTCCAAGCGCCGGACTTGTGGCAGTCTGTGCCACTGGAAATTTCATACAATGCAGTAAACAGAAGTGAAGATGCTTCTGTAAAATTTTGATCCATGGCAACTCTTTTCAACTGCCTTGGAGACCCATGAAGGTATGAACTTAAGTGGAAACATCATTGATGTCTAAGCTGCCTTACTACAGTGGTGTACTTTGTGTTGTTTTCCTTATTTTAAGGATTTATTTCTACCATCTATGGAGAGACTCCTGGAGCTAGCAGTGTGATCACTGTTTTTAGCCATATTTACTATGGGATGGTTAAGGACTCCCTTGGAATTTGGACTGCCTTGAATACGCACACCTTTTTATGCCAAAGTATTTTTAAGCACAAGGTGGGGACCAGGGGATATGGCACTGAAGCAGCGAAAGATGTAGTTTCTCTGTGCTGACAAAGAAAACATTGAATGTTCCTAAGAAACAGTAACATTGGCTGTAGTGTTGTGACAAGGGGAAGAGGAGGGATGACCCTTCCAGTTTTCCAAGCATGAAGGAGGAAGGCCAACAAGCATTAGAAATAGTGTGCATCTCCTTCCCGAGCTAACCTGAACACTTTCTATTCTGCACTTTCTCGTTGCAGTAATGTGCTGCCATACAAGAGCTATAGGACTTCAGAGAGCTGGCTACCTTCCTCAAAACCCATCTGCATATTTTGGCATAGAATATATTAACACACTGTCGGCCAGCCTCACCCTTTGAGACGTGCTGTAACTCACAGGAGAGATGGAGGTACTTCAGTCTATGATGTGAGCTATGCAATATCGTGCAATATATGATGATCCGTTACAGTTTACCAAACCTTTGAAACCCCCATAGCAAATGTAGACTATCACTGCCAGATGTGATTTAGCCTTCATACAGTTTCATTTGAAAAATACTGTATAAATGTGTATTCATATTTACTCATGGTTTTCATAAACTGTAACTATAAATAATCAGTTAAAACCAAAAAGACTCAACATAAAAGGTTTCAATTTTTTCAGCACTTTTTGGGAAAATGCCTTACCTTTTTTTTATACCATAGGGCTGTCAAAGGAAAATGCCAGTAAAACCAATGAAACATTCATTTTTACTAAATGTTAATTAGCTCAAGTACTATCACACTTCACATAAAACCTATAGATCGTACCGAAGAATGCAAACTGTCATGGTCCAATTGCAAAATCCAGTGAAGTGTCAGAGCAAATTTTCAAAACAGAAAATATTCCTTTTGTGCTTTGACAGAGTTAATTGATGTCAAAGCATCATGGGCAGGAAGTTCCATCCTGAATAGAATTTTATTAGTCTTTATAGTTCATATTCATGCTGTGCAGAATATATAATTGTGGAAAGTATGAGCCTTCTCTGAAACTGCTAACCAAAACTATTTTCCACTTAGAATAAATTAATCTCACTCAGCATTAGCATCTGAAGAAGTATACATCTAATCTAGGGAGTTGTTTAGCCTTTTCCTCTACCCAGTGGACAGAAATAGAAATCCCAGTGTTCTTCATTTTAGCTGCATAATACCCTTCCCTTGTGAAAGAGTACATTTTTCTCCAGCGGTAACTGACTTCTCAACTAACCAGAGAGCTTAGACTAGGTGCTTAACTGTAAGACAGGTAAAGTTAGGTGAAATTAATCACAAGTGTCTAATTAGCTTGTTTTGTATTAACGTTGTTCTTCTGATCACTACATAGAATAAACTTGAAGAGCAAACATGTCCTGTACATTAGTTCCACCATACAAACTAGTGGCCAATGTATTATTACTTCATCACTTTCATGCCACCTTCATCATTGATGCAGATTTATAACTACAATTTTATAGTTCAGAGCTTGTTGTAGATGTTCAATGGTATTACCTCAGCTGTATCCCAAATCTTAGACCTTCCTTGCCTGCGGAAATAATCAGTTTGCTTGATGTGGCCAGGAAGCAGTATGTTACTCTACATGTGCAAATGAACACAACATTAAATATGAGTCTAACATGTCCAGGATACACTGGACTCACTGAATACACATCATTTGCACGTGCACAGTCCTGGTCATATGACATTTTCAGCTATTCATCCCAGACTGTCAGAAACTAATCTAAGAGGTTCTACTACCAAGATGATACAGCAGTGAATTTTATACCTCTAACTGAGGTTAACCAGCAGAAAGGACAGGGTTGGCAGTTCTTTCATATACAGATTCATCAGCTATATTGTCTTGCTCCAAAAAGAATTGGCTTAAAGCCAATTTAGAGTATACTGATTAATGCTGTTACTCAAATATGGGGCAAATTTTCAAATACAGGCTTGAATAATATTTATTTCAACACAAACAATTCTGCGTGACACAAAATGAAATAATTCATAAAAAACAAGGTTCCTCAAGCTGAAGACTATGTTTCTGAGTATGGCCAAGGATGCTTACGAAGTCTCATAAAAAGCCAGAGCAATTAGATGGTGAAACTTCACCAATATGTCTTCCCACTTTCCAGCAAGCTGTGGCTCAGTGATTTCATCAGTCGGAGGCAGCAGCCTTACCTTTAAATAGACATTTCTTGATCAAAGCATGACATAGAAGATTCACAGAAGTTGTGCTGGAGTGTTGTTTTCTGCACACAGAATTCCTCTATAGTGTTTGTTTTGACACTTGGAAAAATATGTAAGTAGCAAGAAATGAGAGACAGTTTGATAGTGAAAACTCTACCTGGGGTGAAGAATGCAAGAACACAGCTTGACTCCAGAGAGCACTTTCTGATTTACGGCACATAAAATATTGCCCCTGGGAGAATGAGAACATCAATTTCTATAAATTCACATAAAACTTACTGATGCTGTCCTAAGTTATAACATAGCTTCAAACATCTTCAGGCAGTGGAAGGCTTGTACAAACCTTTGGGCTATTGGGAAAAAGAACAAAGAGGATTATTCCAGATTTTTGAGAGGAGGAGAGGTGAAGGGGTGTGTTTTAGTAGCTGAGCAATATCTAACACTAAGATTCAAGCTTACAAAACAGTAGGAACTTCTTGTATAAACCAGTCCATTTTCAGCTTGTAATACATTGTCTCTGCAGTTTCAGTGTCAAGATCTGCTTTATGCATCAGCCAAGATGAGCTTTGTAGTGTCTTTGTGGTTATATTCCAAGCACAAATTCTTGCTTTTTATACTGATGTGCAAAGTGCTAGTCAAGATTCTGAAGCTATCGTACTCAAATCTATAAAAACACACATCAAGACCTTTCCTGCACCAAGTATGTTATGAAACTCTTTGTTGTTGAGACATAGGTTGTATTTCAAGGCTACCATAAGCAACAACATTCTTTCAAATTAACTGGTTTATGTCTAACTCTATTCTGTGCTGTGCAGCAATTGTCATCTTACTTTTCTTAAAAAGGAACAGGGCACCGGCTGTTTCTCTGAAAACATGGTGGATGCAACAGGTAACACATCTACATTTTCTAAAATCGTCAATAATCATAGTCCATTGCTGCTGGGAATAATTAGTGCCTTACCCCCAGTAAGGAAATACGGGTGCCTGTGGAGATCTGCAATATAAATTGAAGCGAGGCAGCACGGTATCGTGCTTTAGCCCCAGCCGGAGACTAAGCCCCCCACAGCCGCTCGCTCACTCCCCCACGGTGGGACGGGGGAGAGATTCAGAAGCGTAAAAACAAGGAAACTCATGGGTTGAGATAAAGACAGTTTAACAGGCAAAGCAAAAGCCGCACACGCAAGCAAAGCAAAACAAGGAATTCATTCCCCACTCCCCACGGGCAGGCAGGGGTTCAGCCATCTCCAGGGAAGCAGGGCTGCATCACATGTGATGTTTTCTTGGGAAGACAAATGCCATAACCCCAAACATCCCTCCACCCCTTCCTTCTTCTTCATCCCAGTTTATACACCGAGCATGATGTCATATAGTAGGGAATATCCCTTTGGCCAGCCTGGCCATGTCCCCTCAGCTCCCCGGGCACCCCCAGCCTGCTCGCCGGCAGCTCAGCACAAGAAGCTGGACAGTCCTTGACTGCTCAGCAATAACCCAAAACATCAGCACGTTATCAACATTTTCTCATCCCAAATCCAAAACACTAGCTTCTGTGAAGAAAATTAACTCTATCCCAGCTGAAACCAGGACACGGGGCAAAGTCCAAAGTAGAGCTGCCACCTTCCACATGACTGTTCCTGCTTCTGAAGATCCTTCCTGAAAGCTCCTTTTTTATCCTCTTTTACCTTTGTATGGTGTGTGGTTACTGCCACTTCTCATGCTATACGTCATGCTCTTGTTGTTGCCTTTTCCTCCTAGCCATGGTTTCCTGCACCTCTCAAGGCTCAGGTTGCCACCCCTGCGACGAGGGCAGTCCTTTTGGTATGAGCTCGTACTCAGCACAGCTTTGGTTCTGGCTCACCAAAGCTACTGACACAATACTAAAACATTTCACGTTGGTCCAGCTGTACTTGGAAGGCTGAGCTCATCCAATAGAGTGAGCCTGGTCACACAGAGCAAACCGCTTAAAGCTGTGGTTTTGTCCCTCACTTCTTTCACATGCAAGTCAGCTGCACATTCAAATCCTGTGCCAAGGTCTCCCTGCGCCTGTAAGATTGCCTTACTCCGTCTGCTGCATACAACGGAGCAGCAGGCACTGAAAAATGTTCATTTCCTCCTTGTGCACATCTACCTGATGTATTGGCAGAGTTATCCCAGAATGAATTCATATTATATACGTTTTTTATGGCAGTGCTCACCACTTCAAATTTTATTTACACATGTGCAAAAAGGCCTATGACTTCAACTTACTTGTGAGGCTCTTCCGCTTGTGCTTACTTTGTAAAGATGTAAATGACAATGTGATGAGCAGGAGAAGATCAGTGCTTTAAAGGTGCAGAACAAAAGGAAGTTTACTGGAGAATCAGCACCACTTCACTGTATAGATTAATATATATAATAAAAGTATATTTATTTCTATACTAAAAGAGGATGTCATATCCAGTTTTTATATATCTTTCAGTATAATAGAATTCTTGCACAGATTTATCCAGCACTGATGATGATGATACTGATTCCCGTTTTGCACTAGGTCAGGTTTAAATGTTAAATGGTTGTCCTTCAAAAAAAAAAACCAGTAGTTTTCCTTGAACTATCTGGAGGAAAGAAGCTTTTGCATTAATAGTTATGTATGTCTTTGTATTTGCATGGTGTTTTGTAACTACACAACACTTAGCACATTAAGAAAACGTAAATGCACTAAATAATAATAATACAGGAGTTGGAAAAAATCAGTGTGAACTAAACCTCAATTAAGCAAATAAACTGCCATTAAAAATCTGACTTCTAAAAAAGTACACAGAGATGGGATCCAAGCTGAAAATGAAACCACTTCAATTTCATTTCAAATAGTTTTGCTAATGAAGTGCACATACTTCAAGTGATTACTACACGTTGTGAAAGTTACTGTAAAAATCACCTAGTGCAAACATTTGTGTTTGATACTTGCATCATAGTTTCCTGGAATAATCATCCAGCTTTATGGCCTTTCACCTATTGTATTTTTGTCTTTCTATCACTCAGACTTGGCTAGACTAAAATAATTATTGTTCAGATATCATTTCCTGTTTTCAAAATGTACAAATCAGTGTTTGTGAGTCATAAGAAGCTATAAAATATGCATTTTGCAAATTAGCTATGAATAATAGAATAGAAAATCTCAAACTCTACAATTTTTAGTTTTGTGTTGCTTCATTTGATGTCTTTAATAATGGTAGTATTTTTTCCCTTAATGATTATGACCGTCTTTTTTACTAAGAACCATTTTCTCTGTTCTTATAGCTTTGACCTCTCCCATCAGGCAATGATTTTTTTTTTTTTTTTTTTTTTTATTACTTACTATACTGGCCATGCCATCCTTGTCTTCTTTATAAACCTTTTATTCTTCATTTAAAATTCTGCCATTTTTTATTCAAATTCAAACCACTACCAGTGTTTATTTTGCTGAACTTCCCTCCCTCGGGCACTTACCCAGTCCTCACTATCAAAAACCAATATCCACTGAAGTCAATAAAAAAATTATAAAGTCTGCAGATTTCCAAGAGCTGTTTTACCTTACAGAGCAAAGTCCATTATTGACGCTGAACACATAAATGACAGTCACAGAGTGTGCTCTTAGCCATGTGGGAATCAATGGCAACTTTCAATAATCTCCAGTTCATTTAGGATTTCAGAAACATTATTTGTCTCTCTTTGTCTAAAATCGTTGCTGCATTTCAAACACCTGAGGACATTGGAAGGTATATTTCCCACTTCATTTTATAGACAAAATATCTGGTTTGCTCAAGGTCCAATCAGAGTTGTATTGCCAAAAAGACTTGACTGAAGATAGAGAGAGTCTTGCAGCTTCGCTGCACAGTCCCAGTCAGGGACAGGGATTTCTAGACAGAAAGAGGAGCTATTCTCAAAGCTATCCACAGGCAACATGGTTGTAAGCAGAGGAGACAGCGATGCCAAGGAGCAAGAGGACTGGAGACAATTTTTAACAGTGGGTCACTATCTAATTATGACTTTAACATCCATTTTTTTACCAAAGCAGACCAAACCACTTCAAAAGTTGCTCTGGTCAATAAGGTATTCTATGATATTTATCAGTTGAAAACATTGTATTTCTTTCAGGAAAAAAAATTTATATATGCCTATATTTGTTTAATATGTCATCATAAAACATTCCAGTCTTGACTACAGGCTGTGGCTGCTACTGCAGCAGAGATTCCCACTCCAACCATAATCACTGTGCCACTGGCAGCAGATGAATGCAGAACTACAAGCTTCAGTTCCTTGTTGATTACCAGACTTTCAGTTCAATGCTTCCTCTTCTAGAAAACACTGAGATGCACAACCAGAACATCATTACTATTCTGCAGTGAACAGGCAGATTTATTATGCAGAGCGTGAATGTACTTTAGATTTTTGCTACTGCTCAGCAAACATCCTGCAGGGCTATACAACTGGATATTAGAGAAAATGTGAAGTCAGCTCTTAGGAAACAGACTGGGGAGTATTTACAGACTTACGCAGTTTGGTTTAGCAAGCGATTTGCAGCTGTTAATAACAAATATGTTATGATGACTATTAAAAACTTACCAGTTGCCATAGAGTAGTACCTTTGCTGTACTTGGATCCAACATTTCAACATAACATATCTGGCAACTTCTCTTCCCACACACACAGAAATATTAACCTTTGAGAGAGAGACACTCATGGCGTAAATAGCTTTATCTACGGAAGAATGTGGTTACTGTGGTTGGTATACCCTAACCAACCTGAGAATAATAAAAAGCGTTCAGCAACATAGTATGTTACAGGGGACCCTGCGTACAGTACCCTGAGGTCTCTAAGGTATCTTAAAACTCACATTGCTCCATTTTATTGCAATTATTACTAGTGCTCGCCAGAATAAAATTCACAGAATAAAACATATCAGCAGGTATGCCTACATTAGGTACAGCCACAGCACAGACTGCAGTATAGACCCATCCTGAGCACTATATTATCACACCTGCCTGTACAGCTTTGTACCTGACATGAGAGCTGGTTCTGCTCGTTGCAGTGGGGAATGCCTCTGGACTGCATCGTTGTTAGTATCTGCAAACATATTCTATTTAATCACACATAAAGGGTAAATAGGAAACTCCTACTGATGCCAAGATCTTCTTCTAGTGAATAAGAAACAGCCGCAGTCTGTTCACCCTTATTTTCCAGACATACTGTTAAATAATTATGTGATCCTATCCAACAAGATGGATCAGTCTGGAGGGGAAGATCAAATTAACTGAAAACCAGCTCACAGCTCAAATGTGATCTTAGTTTAAATTTTATGCTCCCCCAAAAGCTGTTGTCACAATAAAGCCTGTTCTTTGATGTGAGTGAATCAAGTGTTTGGTCCAGAAGTAACCTCAACTTGCACAGAAACTATTTGTTTATTACCTGCCCCCCCAGTAATATGTTTATTGGAACCGCTTTTTAATTTCTTTTAGCACAGTTTACTGTCAGTCACTACAGAGTCTGCAGTCATTTTGAAGGTATCTTCTTAAATGATTTATACAATGCTGTATTTCAAATTCAAATAGCATTCAAATTTGTTCAATTATGTACATTAGAAGGGGTATTTGTCTCTCTGTATTTAAAATTCCAAGAATGTTGCCAAAACATGTCACTTTGAAGCTTTGTAACATAACCTTCCTAAGTGACTGCATCTGAAAAATGTTTATATGATTGATGTTGATGATATATTCCTGAATCTGAGCCAGCCATAGCCATGAAAATGCTTTAATGTCAGTCATCCTCTGCTTCCCTTGACCTTTAGGAAGAGCTTCCACATGAGCTGAGAGTTCTCCATCCTTTCCTTAGCGGGGCTACCTAGCAGCATACCTGCTTACCCACAGCTACATGGCCAATGCACAAGGATGAACCATGACTTCCCCTGCCTCTTTGCTGACATTCTCTTTTTCAGGTAAGAAACAAACTAAGAACTATAAATTGCTTGTTAAATTACAAAAACTCATTAAATGCATAAAAGCACACGTAGTTAAATAAATTATAGCTTGGTGTCAATTTGTCCAAGAGCAAAATGGTGAATTAAGGATTGTAGATTATTTGGAACCACTCACAGAACAATTACTGTGCACTAGTAGTACTGAACAAAGGAAATTATTTAGATATTTCCTGTAAGAATTCTCAGCTGCTGCATTGCAGGAACAACTTTGAGTATTGCTAACACATAACAGCCCTTAATGCTTCCACAAATGAAATCCTGTAAAAGGCTACTATCATTAATCACTAGTTGTAAAATGCTATCAGGCAATTTAACCTACAGAATCAGCCCACTGTAGCAACCACAGTATAGTTCAATCTCTGTAATAATGCATATTCAATTACCTAGCTCATCTTCTTCTGTCTTTATTATAATTGATAGTCAGGAACTGCTTAACTGCAGCTCTCCATAAAAAAAAAAAATAGAGGAAAATGAAAAGATTGGCATGCGATCATTCCTACCCATAGGGCATATAAAAAGGTCAATATGTAATCTATATTTTTCAAAGCAGCTTTGGTTTTGAAACTATTCTTAATGCACTGCCTTAGAACAAACCCATATACTTCAATCCCTACCAAATGCGGAAGACATGTAGGTGTCAAGGTCAGGTTGGACGGGGCACTGAGCAACCTGATCTACTTGAAGATGTCCCTGCTCATTGCAGGGGGGATGGAATACATGACCTTTAAAGGTCCCTTCCAACTCAAACTATTCTGTGATTCTACGATTCTGTGTCACAAAGATGTCTGTAGTGTTACATTAAATGCAGACACTGGAGCTAGCTGCCGGGTTCGCCACATTGTTGGTGTGACCTCAATGTCCATCTGGCCAGGACCACCAATTTTTCCCCAAGCAATGCTTGGGAACGGATCAGGGTTATCATAAGCTAGGAATAATTCCCATAGAGACTCTGCATTCAGCAGCCCTGTTTTGTAGCCTAAATGCAGCCAGACCATACCACAAAGCTATTTTGATACCGTTTGGTGTACTGGCTGGTATAAGATGTAGCTGCAATGCATCTGCACAAAGCTTGTGCTTTCAGGGGCAAAGCCCGTACATTAAAAAACATGAGCCTAACTCAGAAACCTGAAGATATGGGTTAGCATGGGCCTGACTTCTTCATATGCTTTGGATTTTATAGCAGTAATTAGCCTATCTGAAGGTAAGTCTGAGAATTCCACTTCCTCTGCACAGCACTACTTCCACATAACATCTTGAAGTACCAACTCACTACCAATGTACTTTTAACCTGACAGGAAAACAAAACACCAAACCAACACAAATTTGACTAGCATGGTTTCATGGATCTTTCTTTCTAAATTCCCAACAACATGGAATAAGATGATTTTATCTGGACATAGGAATATGCCCAGACAGGTATCCTGGGAAGAGTACAGGGACGCTACCGGGTTGTGCAGGGATGAAGTCAGGAAGGCCAAGGCATGGGTAAAGCTGAACTTGGCAAGGAATACAAAGAATAATAAGGGCTTCTACAGGTATGTCAGCCAAAAAAGGAAGGTCCAAGAAAGTGTACCACCCTAGATGAGCAAGACTGGCAAAGTTGAACAACGGATGAGGAGAAGGCTGAGGTACTCAACAACTGCTTTGCCTCAGTCTTCACTGGCAGTGTCTCTTTCCACACCTCTTGAGGGGATGGCCTGCAAGATGGGGACTGGAGGACCAAAATCCCTCCCACTGTAAGAGAAGATCAGGTTCGTGACCACCTGAGGAACATCAACATGCACAAGTCTATGGAACCTGACAAGGTGCATCCCAGAGTCCTGAGGGAATTGGCTAATTGTCCTGGTTTCAGCCAGGATAGAGCTGGTTTTCTTCACAGAAGCCAGTGTGAGACTGTTTTGGATTTGGGATGAGAAACTGTTGATAATGTGCTGATGTTTTGGGTTGCTGCTGAGCAGTCAAGGACAGTCCAGCTTCTTGTGCTGGCCTGCCAGCGAGCAGGCTGGGGGTGCACGGGGAGCTGGGAAGGGACACAGCCGGGACAGCTGACCCAGACTGGCCAAAGAGATATTCCCTACCATACGACGTCATGCCCAGTACATAAACTGGAGTTGGCCGGGGGGCGGAAATCGCTGCTCGGGGACGGGCTGTCGATCACGGGGTGGTGAGCAATTTCTGTATTGGGCCTCACTTGTTCTTGTACATTCCTTTGTCGGTATTATCATTGTTGTTTCCTTCTTTCTTTCTGTCCTATTAAACTGTGTTTATCTCAACCCACAAGGTTTTTTTTTTTTCTTTTCCTAATTCTCTCCCCCACCCTACTGTGGGAGGGGCAGTGAGCGAGCGGCTGCGTGGTGTTTAGTTGCCGGCTGGGGCTAAACCACGACAGTCCTTTTTGGCGCCCAACGTGGGGCACGAGGCTTGAGATAATAACAGTTGCAGGTCACAATATCAGTTTATTTGATTTGCATCATGCTCTCGTCTTTGCTGTACATGTTAAGGATCGGTGTTGGTCTCTGCGGGCTGCTGTACTCGCCTGCGAGTTTTGTTTTTAGAGCACTGACCTTGAGCTTAATGTGGTATCATCTGAACTCTGTACTAAAGCCGTTACTGTATTTTGGCTACAGTCTTGTGGAGACGATTAGCAATTATACTTCTGCCTCTGAAAGGCTTTCTATGGAGGAAATGCAGAATGATACCTTTGCTACCCTCTATCATAACGTTTCCTCCTTCATCACAGTAATTTTTCCGTATTTTGAACACCCTTGGGTAGTTAAAATACCTCTATTGCTACTTCTGGGGAACATTGTTTCGGTTTTGTCTAAGGTTGGCAAGCGATTTAAGAATATCACCCGGAGATCTGCCCCAAGGCTGGATAGTTATGAATGGCAGGGTGTGTGGAACAGCATGGGCAAATGCCTGGGGCGGTGGGCACCTCCGGTGTTTTGGAACTTCTCTCCCGAACAAGTGCAGAATCCTGATAAACTAGCAGAATATCTGGAAGAAGTATGCTGTCAGCCTGGCAGCTCCAAGGAGACACAAATCATTGCCATGTGCTGGGGCCTGGCCCATGCCTACCGAACCCTATTTAACACTATGCAAAGGGGAGAGGGGCTCTCTGGGTCTGATGGCAATGTGGCAGGCACTGTGACTACTCCAACCCCTGCAACAGGCACTGTAGCTACTCAGACTGTTGCAGCTGAACCAGAGAACCAGCCCATCCCAGTATCAGTTGCCCCTGTACAAAAGAAGAAATCTTGGAAGCGGAAGTCAGCTCGTTTAGTAAGGGAGGAGGAAGATTCTGCTAAGAGGGAGGCAGAGGAAGCGAGTGAGGAGGCAGAGTGCTCTGAAGCAGGGCCATCACAAGGACTGAAGAGGGAAGAGAGCAGGTCATCGCTTGAAGAGGAGGAAGAGGAAGAACTCATAAAAGAGACGGTAACTACCCGATCTCTATCACTGAGTGAACTGCGAGATATGCGAAAGGATTTCAGCCGTCGTCCAGGTGAGCACATTGTCACCTGGCTGCTCCGATGCTGGGATAATGGGGCCAGTAGCCTGGAATTAGAGGGTAGGGAAGCCAAGCAGCTGGGATCCCTTTCTAGGGAAGGGGGCATTGACAAAGCAATTGGAAAAGGTGCACGAGTCCTCAGCCTCTGGAGACGACTCCTGTCGGGTGTGAAGGAAAGGTACCCCTTCAAGGAAGATGTTCTATGTCACCCAGGCAAGTGGACCACCATGGAGAAAGGTATCCAGTACCTGAGGGAGCTAGCGGTGCTGGAAGTGATTTATGGTGACTTGGACAATGGACAATCATCCAAAGATCCAGATGAAGTCAATTGCACGCGACCTATGTGGCGGAAGTTTGTACGGAGTGCACCATCATCATATGCCAACTCATTAGCAATAATGGCCTGGAAAGACGGAGAGAGACCAACGGTGGATGAATTGGCTGGCCAACTCCGGCAATACGAAGAAAGTCTCTCTTCCTCCCTACGGGCCTGCGTCTCTGCTGTAGAGAAACTGTCCCAGGAGTTCCGGCAATTCAAAGAGGATATGCCCTACCCTCCACCCGTACGGACCAGTGTCTCAGCCATTAGGAGTAAGCGCTCTTCTGTTCAAGAGAGAGGATATAGAGGATACACACCGCGAGCCACCCTGTGGTTTCAATTGCGTGACTACGGAGAGGACATGAGGAGGTGGGATGGAAAACCTACCTCGACCCTAGAGGCACGAGTACGTGAGCTGCAAGGGAAAACAATTACAAAAGGGCGTTCATGTTCCTCCAGAAAAATCGTCGCTCCACTTTCCAGTGGGCAGTTCCCCAGAAAGAATAGAAGAGCTGATCTCACCTCTGATCCTCTTGAGGGGACTTCTGATTCCTATTTACAAGAAGTGGGTAACGAGTACTATGAGCAGGATTAGAGGGGCCCTGCCTCCAGCCAGGCGGAGGAGAGGGATAACCGAGTTTATTGGACTGTGTGGATTAGATGGCCTGGCACATCAGACCCACAGGAATATAAGGCTTTAGTGGATACTGGTGCACAATGTACCCTGATGCCATCAAGCCATATAGGGGCAGAACCCATCTGTATTTCTGGGGTGACAGGGGGATCCCAACAGCTGACTGTGCTGGAGGCCGAAGTGAGCCTAACTGGGAATGAGTGGCAGAAGCACCCCATTGTGACTGGCCCAGAGGCTCCGTGCATCCTGGGCATAGACTACCTCAGCAGAGGGTATTTCAAGGACCCAAAAGGGTACCGGTGGGCTTTTGGTATAGCTGCCTTGGAGACGGAAGAAATTAAACAGCTGTCCACCTTGCCTGGTCTCTCAGAGGACCCTTCTGTGGTGGGGTTGCTCAGGGTCGAAGAACAACAGGTGCCGATCGCTACCACAACAGTGCACCGGCGGCAATATCGCACCAACAGAGACTCCCTGATCCCCATCCATGAGCTGATTCGTCGGCTGGAGAGCCAAGGAGTGATCAGCAAGACTCGCTCACCCTTTAACAGCCCCATATGGCCAGTGCGAAAGTCTAATGGAGAGTGGAGACTGACAGTAGACTATCGTGGCCTGAATGAAGTCACGCCACCACTGAGCGCTGCTGTGCCAGACATGCTAGAACTTCAATATGAACTGGAGTCAAAGGCAGCCAAGTGGTACGCCACCATTGATATTGCTAACGCGTTTTTCTCGATCCCTTTGGCAGCAGAGTGCAGGCCACAGTTTGCTTTCACCTGGAGGGGTGTCCAATACACCTGGAATCGACTTCCCCAGGGGTGGAAACACAGCCCTACCATTTGCCATGGGCTGATACAAACTGCACTGGAACAGGGTGAAGCTCCAGAGCATCTGCAATACATTGACGACATCATCGTATGGGGCAACACAGCAGAAGAAGTTTTTGAGAAAGGGAAGAAAATAATTCAAATCCTTCTGAAAGCTGGTATTGCTATAAAACAAAGTAAGGTCAAAGGACCTGCACAAGAGATCCAGTTTTTAGGAATAAAATGGCAAGATGGACGTCGACAGATCCCAACGGATGTGATCAACAAAATAACAGCTATGTCTCCACCAACTAGCAAAAAAGAAACACAAGCATTTCTGGGCGTTGTGGGTTTCTGGAGAATGCATATTCCAAATTACAGTCTGATTGTAAGCCCTCTTTATCAAGTGACCCGGAAGAAGAATGATTTTAAATGGGGCCCTGAGCAACGACAAGCCTTCGAGCAAATTAAGCAGGAGATAGTTCATGCTGTAGCCCTCGGGCCAGTCCGAGCAGGACAAGATGTTAAAAATGTGCTCTACACGGCAGCCGGGGAGAATGGCCCTACCTGGAGTCTCTGGCAGAAGGCACCAGGAGAGACTCGAGGTCGACCTCTCGGGTTTTGGAGTCGAGGATATAGGGGATCTGAGTCCCGCTATACTCCAACTGAAAAGGAGATACTGGCAGCATATGAAGGAGTTCGAGCTGCCTCAGAAGTGGTTGGCACTGAAGCACAGCTCCTCCTGGCACCCCGACTGCCGGTGCTGGGCTGGATGTTCAAAGGGAGGGTCCCCTCTACGCATCATGCGACTGATGCTACGTGGAGTAAGTGGGTCGCGCTTATTACACAGCGGGCTCGAATAGGAAACCTTAATCGCCCGGGAATCTTGGAAGTGATCATGGACTGGCCAGAAGGCAAAGATTTTGGAATATCACCGGAAGAGGAGGTGGCGCGTGCTGAAGAGGCTCCACCATATAATGAACTGCCAGAGAATGAAAGGCAATATGCCCTATTTACTGATGGGTCCTGTCGTATTGTAGGCAAACATCGAAGGTGGAAAGCTGCTGTATGGAGCCCTACACGACGAGTCGCAGAAGCCGCTGAAGGACAAGGTGAATCAAGTCAGTTTGCAGAGGTGAAAGCCATCCAGCTGGCTTTAGATATTGCTGAACGAGAAAAATGGCCAGTACTCTATCTTTATACTGACTCATGGATGGTAGCAAATGCTCTATGGGGGTGGCTGCAGCAATGGAAGCAGAGCAACTGGCAACGCAGAGGCAAGCCCATCTGGGCTGCTGAATTGTGGCAAGATATTGCTGCCCGACTAGAGAATCTGGTCATAAAAGTACGCCATGTAGATGCTCACGTACCCAAGAGTCGGGCCACCGAAGAACATCAAAACAACCATCAGGTGGATCAGGCTGCTAAGATTGAAGTGGCTCAGGTGGATCTGGACTGGCAACATAAGGGTGAATTATTTATAGCTCGGTGGGCCCATGACACCTCAGGCCATCAGGGAAGAGATGCAACATATAGATGGGCTCGGGATCGAGGGGTGGACCTGACCATGGACGCTATTGCACAGGTTATCCATGAATGTGAAACGTGTGCTGCGATCAAACAAGCCAAGCGGTTAAAGCCCCTCTGGTATGAAGGACGATGGTTGAAATATAAATATGGCGAGGCCTGGCAGATTGACTATATCACACTTCCACAAACTCGCCAAGGCAAGCGCTATGTGCTTACCATGGTGGAAGCAACCACCGGATGGCTGGAAACATACCCTGTGCCCCATGCCACTGCCCGGAACACTATCCTGGGCCTTGAAAAGCAAGTCTTATGGCGACATGGCACCCCCGAAAGAATTGAGTCAGACAATGGGACTCATTTCCGAAACAACCTCATAGACACCTGGGCCAAAGAGCACGGCATTGAGTGGGTGTATCACATCCTCTATCGTGCACCAGCTTCCGGAAAAATTGAACGATACAACGGACTGTTAAAGACTACACTGAGAGCAATGGGTGATGGGACATTCAAACATTGGGATAAACATTTAGCAAAAGCCACCTGGTTAGTCAACACTAGGGGATCTACTAATAGAGCCGGCCCTGCCCAATCAAAACTTCTACGTACTGTAGAAGGGGATAAAGTCCCTGTGGTGCATGTGAGGAATATGCTGGGGAAGACAGTCTGGGTTACTCCTGCCTCAGGCAAAGGTAAACCCGTTCGTGGGATTGCCTTTGCCCAGGGACCTGGGTGCACTTGGTGGGTAATGCGGAAGGATGGGGAAGTCCGATGTGTACCTCAAGGAGACTTGATTTTGGGTGAAAATAGTCAATGATTTGAATTGTATTATGTTAATTGTTACACAATACAGTATGTCATTACTACTATGGTTGCTATCTACCATATCGATGGTATTACAGTAAGAATCACCCAGACTGATGAAGAATGAGCTTCACCGAAACTAAGCAACATGCAGCAGTGATGGAACCAGAACTGGCTTCAGCAGCTTGCGCCCAACAAATCCCTCGAGACCGACATCTTCGACCTGCAGATCATGGACATGGACCGTGCCAGATAACGATCCAACACCACATACCATCTCCCCTGCCCTGAGAGACTGCTATGATGGATGAAGCCCAGAGTCATGGACTGAATGAACTACACAGACATTTTAAAGTGATGGCCCATGGACTAAGAAAGTGATATCTGTGTGTATATATTAAAAGACAGGAAGAGTAATAATGAATAATTGGAATGTATTGAAAGTACAGGACCTGGGCATGACGTAAATGGTATGGAATAAGGGGTGGATACTGTCCTGGTTTCAGCCAGGATAGAGCTGGTTTTCTTCACAGAAGCCAGTGTGAGACTGTTTTGGATTTGGGATGAGAAACTGTTGATAATGTGCTGATGTTTTGGGTTGCTGCTGAGCAGTCAAGGACAGTCCAGCTTCTTGTGCTGGCCTGCCAGCGAGCAGGCTGGGGGTGCACGGGGAGCTGGGAGGGGACACAGCCGGGACAGCTGACCCAGACTGGCCAAAGAGATATTCCCTACCATACGACGTCATGCCCAGTACATAAACTGGAGTTGGCCGGGGGGCGGAAATCGCTGCTCGGGGACAGGTTGTCGATCGCCGGGTGGTGAGCAATTGCTGTATTGGGCATCACTTGTTCTTGTACATTCCTTTGTCGGTATTATCATTGTTGTTTCCTTCTTTCTTTCTGTCCTATTAAACTGTGTTTATCTCAACCCACAAGGTTTTTTTTTTTCTTTTCCTAATTCTCTCCCCCACCCTACTGTGGGAGGGGCAGTGAGCGAGCGGCTGCGTGGTGTTTAGTTGCCGGCTGGGGCTAAACCACGACACTAATGTAGTTGCCAAGCTACTCACCAGGATATCTGAAAAGTCCTGGCAGTCAGGTGAAGTCCCTGGAGACTGGAAAAAGGGAAACATTGCACCCATTTCTAAAAAGAGTATCAAGAAGGACCCTAGGAACTACCAACCTGTCAGCTTCACCTCTGTGCTTGGGAAGACCATGGAGCAGATCCTCTTAGAAGCTATGCTAAGACAGATGGAGGACAGGGAAGTGATTTGAGACAGTCAGCATGGCTTCACCAGGGGCAAGTCCTACCTGACCAACCTAGTGGCCTTCTATGACGGAGTGACCACATCAGTGGACAAAGGAAGAGCTACAGATGTCATCTATCAGGACTTCTGTAAGGCCTTTGACATAGTCCCCCATAACATCCTGCTCTCTAAATTGGAGAGAGATGGATTTGATGGCTGGACTGTTGCGTAGATGAGGAATTTCTTGGATGGTCACATCCAGAGGCTGGTGGTCAATGACTCAATGTCCAGATGGAGACTGGTGATGAGTGGTGTCCCTCAGGGCTCCATGTTGGGTCCAGTACTCTTTAATATCTTCACCAATGACATAGTGGGATCAAGTGCACCCTCAGCAAGTTTGCAGATGACACCAAGCTGAGTGGTGCGGTTGACATGCCTGAGGGATGGGATGCCATCCAGAGAGACCTGGACAAGCTCGAGGAATGGGCCCATGTGAACCTCCTGAGGTTCAAGAAGGCCAAGTGCAGGGTCCTGCACCTGGGTCAGGGCACCCCCCAGTATCAGTACAGTCGGAGGATGAAGGGATCGAGATTAGCCCTGCTGAGAATGGCTTGGGGATACTGATGGAGGAAAAGCTGGACATGAGCTGGCAATGTGTGCTCGCAGCCCAGAAGTCCAACAATATTCTGGGTTGCATCCAAAGAAGCATGGCTAGCAGATTGAGGGAGGTGATTCTGACCCTCTGCTCTGGTCTTGTGAAACCTTAGCTGGAGTGCTGCATCCATCTCTGGAGCCCTCAGCACAGCAAAGACATGGAGCTGTGGAGACGGTCCAGAGGAGGGCCACAGAAATGATCCGAGGGACGGAACAGCTCTCCTGTGAGGACAGGCTGAGAGAGTTGGGGTTGTTCATCCTGGAGAAGAGAAGGCTCTGGGGAGACCTTATTGCAGCCTTCCAGTACTTCAAGGGGGCCTATAAGAAAGATGGGGACAGACTTTTTAGCAGCGCCTGTAGTGATAGGAAAAGGGGTAATGGTTTTAAACTAAAAGACATAGACTAGATATAAGGAAGGAATTTTTCCCAATGAGGGTGGCTAAACACTGGAAGAGGTTTCCCAGAGAGGTGGTAGATGCCCTATCCCTGGAAACATTCCAGGTCAGGTTGGACGGGGCTCTGAGCAACCTGGTCTTGTTGAAGATGTCCCTACTCATTGCAGGGGGGTTGGATTAGGTGACCTTTAAAGGTCCCTTTCAACCCAAAGATTCTATGGTTCTATGAATATAAGAACAAAAAATATAGAGGGCTACACAGAAGAGACATCCAACTGAAAATCCATGCACATCAGCAATTCAGGGATGCCTGGAAAGAGAATGCAGTATAAGAGCATGGACTATTTTTTCCCCTGAGCATTTACCTTTCAGCTTCTAGCAACCAATAATGTAAGGAATTCCTGGGCTGAAGATGAGACTCAGACTGTTTTTTGATGAATTTCTGCCCTACGAGTTTGTTCAACACCTTTCTACAATCCATTATACTTCCATCTTCTATAAAATCCCATGGGAATCCCACACAGTTCGGTCCTGCCTTGTGTGAATATTGTAGAAGAGGTGAATGACTAGGTCACAAATAAGGATTGGGAAAGAAATAATACATTCATTTTCAGTATTTCATGAACATTTGTCAGTGCTGTGGCATTTTAAAATTAAAGGGATGACCAAAACTGTTGAACTTGGTAGCTTGATTGTTACAGCTTTTAGACCCCTTTATGCTCTAAATACCTAGGCTTAAGGATATTATTTGTCTTTTTTTTCACCTTTACTATATACCAATAATAATATCAGTCTTTCAACATGTCAGGAAAACAATTTTAATGTTATCATCTTGTTCTATTTGTTGATTCAAACTTTTGATGACACTCTCCTGAAGAATTTCCCTTTGGGGAATGTGCTGTATGCATTTGATTTATTTTTTATGGTATGTTTCACAATATTGAAAGAAATGTGATTTTTTTTTTTAATAATCGAGTAAGAACAGAACAATGACTTCATGGCATATTTGTTGATCAGTTATGCAAAGAAAGCATTTTATATTTGCATAATTTTCTGATTTGTAAGCTTTTTCCTTTCTCACATTTTTGATGTAGTGGCTTTTTGCTGAAAGAAATAACCTGTAAAAGGAAAAAAAACCCAAAAGCTGTAGTTGAAGTAGAAAGCAGCATTATTTTATGTTGATCTCTACAGTGAAAAAGGTTACATTGGGAAAATCAACTCTCAGAATGGTCTTTAGATCACAAGGTTGTCCCTGGACACTAAAGATTGCAAAATGTGCTTTTTAAAACATTATTTGTTAGATTTTGGCTGGTGAATTTTTCTCTCAATGTCCAGGTTAGAGAGAGCTTAACAGGGACCTCTCCAGAAGCTATGTTTCTTCAGGAAGAGCAAACGTATTTCCTGGGCTGTTATTCCTAATGGCAATGAAGTCAATGTCAATGCTCAATGACAACCTGAACATGGATACAAGGAAAAGTGACCTGTCCTGAAAAGGTAGCTTCACCAGTGAGTTTATCCTCTCCTGGTACTCAAATCAATTTAATCTGATATCACTGAGGGAAAGCAAGGCAAGGTGTAGCAGAAAGTACTCTAAGATACATGTCTAAGGCAGGTGAGTTACCTTCTGAATGTGTACATCTTTTGTTGTTGAAGATAAAGACAGCTGACTGGAGAAATAGACTTTGTAAATAAAATTGTCAAGGGACTGCCTTTGGGTATGAGGCAACCTGATGTTAATGGTTTGTATCTATATCACTAGAATCTCTTGTCTTCTCAAGAGGTTCACTGAAAATACTACCTTACCCCCAGACCATCCTAATCTTGAGACCATGCTGGAGGATTAGCCATGGACAAGGCACTGAGCAACCTGCTTTGACCAGCAAATTGGACCAGATAACCTCCAGAGGCATCTTCCAACCTAAATCATTCTATAAGCCTATGATTACCTGGGAGACTACTAGGTCATGCGGAGCACAGAACTGCCAGTGCCCATAATAGTTTAACACAAAGAATCACATTGCATCAACCTCAGGCGTTTTGGATGGTGTATCTGACTACAGACTGCATATGGAACAGGGAAAAAAAACGTTAAAAAATGAAAACCTGATCCTTTCTTGGTTGTATTTTTTATTTCAGTAAATTAATATTTTCTGATCAAATCTGTTGTCCTGAAAATTCTGAGCATCCCTAGTCATAGAGCAATTTACTTATTCTTTGATATTGTGACCCTGACACATTGGGAAGCCATGACTCAGGCTTCTGAGGTATAACTGGCAAAAGATATATTATTAATAAAAAAGTATATAATCCTTGATGTACTACTGCAAATTCAAATTAAGATTGCAGTGCTAATATTGCAGCCTTCCAGTACTTGTACTTCCAGTACAAGCTATGACTTGTACTACATTATGTTGTATAGCTAGGTCTGGCAGTATGCTTTCTTAAGCATAACAACAAAAAGCAACCATAAAAATAGGTGAAAAAAAAATCAAGAATGTATCATACATCCAATTTTGTGAGTCTGAAAGAACTCTCTGAAAGAGACTTGTTCTTTATCTCATCCAAGACAGCTTGAAGATCAAATTTGTCAGTAGTACTCAATGACAGAGCAGTCTCAGGACACCGCACACCTGCAGCTTACCCAAAGCTTACACCCAGCTTCAAGCAATTTGTAACTCAGGGACTTGCTGAGCCAGAGCTTGTATCTTTATATCCGATAACTTTCATATGGTTTTCTAGCTGCTTCATGAACCCATGTAAAATTTAGCTTCCATAATAACCCATGAGAAGGAATTAGCACCTAAACCATACACCATACGGAACAACATCTTCTTTTGTTGGTTTTAAACCTGTCACCTGCTGGAACCAGCTGAATCTACTTTCTTGATTTTCTGCATGACACTCAGGATCTATAAAATCTGAAAAGGATTTTATTATATCCTATCGTTATCTCTGCCTCTTCCACACAACTTCTTCCCAGACTCAGTCTATGCTTTTAGTCCTCTTTATGATCCTCTGGGCTTTTCTCCCAGTTTTACTATATAGACTTTCTGAGACAGGAAAACCAGATTGTGTGCAGTATTTAAAAGTTGTGAGCGTGTACTGTGCTTCTACAGTGGTATAAGCTGCTGTTTTCTTCTCTATTCCTTTTCTAAAATACCTACTAATTCATTTGCTTTGTTGAATCTTAATGAGCATTAAGCTTACGTTTTCACAAAGTTGTTATAAAGTTAGATCTTGTCTCTTAGCGCCAATATTCAGCTTAGAGATCAAGCTGAGAGACCACCATTGTGCATGTTAAAAAAAAATCCTTACATTTTTATAGGTGAATAACTTTTCTAGTGACCTTGCCCCCATTTCGCCTCTCTTAAAATGGCTGCTCAACAGAGGTGATTATAAAGAAGCAGAGCAATTTCTTTACGACAGGTTTAGTCTCAGGATGTATTTGTAAGGTATATTCCCCAGATCTCTACAAGTAATATACAGGCAATGTCAAAGGACAGGTTAACAGAGAAGTGCTAAAACAAATTGATTAACAGCTGCAAGGTTTGAAAACCAGATGATAGACTTCAGAAAGTTCCAAGGTAATAAAAAAAATAATCCTTGCTTAAATTTGCTATTATCAGGGACTATTGGAGAACGGAAAGTGCTGTGGGATTTTAGAATTGAAGGGGAAATTTGAGAGGACATATTTGAACGTATAATACTGACAACCTTCCATCGTCTTCTGTAAAGCAAACCCACACCTCTCTAAATTATTTGAATTTTTCAAGCAAGCCAGCAAAATTTAACTGAAAGAAAACCAGACAATAGGAATTATAAGCTTTCAAAGCTTTTATAATATAGAATCTTACTATTCCTAGCATTAAGAAATTGTCCATTATTTTACCAGAATTAATAAAAGTTTAAAAATTTAGAAACAGTTACATGAGAGGGACCTGATTTGTGTTGGCTTTTGCTCTTACCTAACTTTAGCACATAAAGCGAAGACTTTTAGTCATCTGCAATCCCTCTCTAGTCAACAGAGAGAAATATGTACATACAGATAATGATTTATCATATACTAAAACAAACCTCTGATAGGTCAGAAGAATTGCTCTCTGGAAGTATGTCTCTCATTACTGATGGTGGATGGAGTTCAAAGGACTTATTTAAATCAGTTAACTAAATTTCACACAAAGTAAGTGAGATGAATCCCTCTGTGCTGAATCAGAGAAGCCACTGTGTAGTACCATTAGCATTGTACTACACTTGCATTACACTAGCCTCAAATATGGGATAGAGTTATTGATCTTCTTTTTGTGTTAAACTTACAAAACCCACAAAAAACTATTATGTCCGAGATGTACAATTACTAAATGAAAAAAGTTTACTTCTTCAACTGGAGATTTGATTACTGGATCCACATGACACTAGCACGCCTGACTATCAGGGCATCCTTTCTGGGATAGACTGTCCTCAGCCTTGTGTGACAGAAAGGAAATCAAGAGGTAAAAAACTTCCATCCTGAGCTATGTGACCTTTGTGGAACTTCAGGGCTTTATGCAATCAGCATATTCTCTGCCTTGATGAGTTATACACTCACCTGTGCTGCTATGTCAGGGATGTTTCTGTTTAGTTGCTGATTTGGTTTATAAATTGTATAACTAAATCAATGTCTCCCATTACTTGTGATGTGAGCTATTGACTTTTCCTTTACCTCAGATGATTCAAGTGAAGGGATTCCCATGGGGATATTGCAGAAGAGAAAAAAAAACAACCAAAACCAACAAAACGGATATGAAACCAAGCAGAGTGAAAAGAAAGTGGCTTACAGCTTTTTTAGGCCAGAGAAAATGTATATTGTATACTAACAAAATTTGGGGAATGATAGCATACTTTTCTGTCATGAAATGATATTTGTGTCAGGAAATAATATTTGCATCACGAAATAATAAGATTTTACTGATCATACAGTAAAAGGGATTTTTATGATCTGTCATTCATGACATAGAAGTCTCAGAAAACCATCAGTGAAGCTTATGCCTTTTGTGTTGTTCACGAAGAGCTTCTGGATTTGGTCATCTCATGTCATACCTTTTACAATAAGGAATTTTATGTCTGATTGTATTAGTGTTCTCTTTTTCTTGTTTAAAAGTAACAACGAAAGACCCCTCCAAAAATCAAAGATTTCTTGATTTTGGTCTAAGCTCTGCTCATGCAGAGGCACCACTAATCTGAGACCAGCAAAGTGCCAAAGTCAAAGAACATGAAGGGATGACCACGTAGTTGCCTACATGCACAGGTGTCCCCATCTCCAACCTTGCTGCTCTGTGCCGTGGGGAACACGGAAGGACCAGCTTTTGCAGGGCCAGCTTCATATTCCTGCTCTGAAGGAGGTAAAAGAGGCGCTTCAGCCCACACACTCTGCATCCACCTCTCCCAGGGCAGAATAAAGACTGTGAATTTGGGGGATTCTTTGTTCTTGAAGGGCTATTTAGTGTCAAATACATAAGCAGACCCTGGGCACTAGATACTGTTCTCTCCTCTGCTAATGCACAGCTTACTGTGAGCTACAGTCATCTTTCCTCTTGCTTTTTCTCCCTCCAGGTCTGTGAAATTTGTAGAGTTACATGGCTTTTGGAGAGGAGAAGAATATCCCTTCCCTTTCCTACCCTAGCCTGAGGTTATTCCAAATTTCACAATGTACCTAACTCAAGTCCCTGAATAGTACCAAAGTCTAGAAGACAAGAAACCTTTCAGATTCAATCTGCATCTGTTTCCTACCGGCTGCTTTCATTGTCTCTCTCCCTACTGGATATTTGGGCACTTAAAGCTGCCCCAAGCTCCCTGGTCAACACACAGAAAACTCAGGTTGGTGAACTGCGTGCCAAGAGTTGGTTGCTTGCAAACTGGTTACTTGGCAAGATAGAATTCAGTTCCTTTCTGGTTTGGGTATTTAGATCTTAGAAAACAGGCAGCTATAAACCATCCTTAGATAGATATTATACACATAGTCAGTAGTTCACACTGACAGGGTTATTAATATGCTTAAAATAGTCTTTCACTGATATTGATAGGAAAACAGAAGAGTCCCTTTAGGGTTTTTTGGCAGCAAGCCAGATGGCAATGATTTGCTTAGAGTTGTAAATTTCTTAAACAAAGGTTGCAAAAAAAAAAAAAAATTAACTGTTGCTTACCAGCAAACAAGGTTTTATTACCATACGGTGTTTAGGGTTTAAAAATAAAGCTATATAAAATCTATATAATGCATATTGTAATTCAGTTAGTAGGTGTTTTTCAGTGTGTAATTTTAAATTGAATTATCCATAAGTAGATGCATTTCTAGTGCTTTCCAGTGAAGACTGGATCTTGATCTAAACTGATTATATTTTTTCATCATGAGCCTGGAACAAATCACAAAATCATTACTGATAAGGTCTGTGAGATAAAGAGAGACATAAATAATGTAAAAGAGAAAATTACTGTTTCATAGTCCCATTTTCAAAAGAGCCAAGTATAAGGTCATATATGAAGGCACTTATAATTTAGACTTTGACAACACCATGGATTTCTTTCTTTCAGTAAGGCCTGGGTGAGCCTTAACCATTTGCCAATGATGGGAATAAAAAGAGCTGATAGAGTCTTGCAAGTATAAGCAGGAATATTTGAAGTGAATGTAGCAAGTATAGCATCCCCTTGTTTCAGAGACTGACATAACTATGATTGAAGTACTCGCTTTACATCTTATACCTGCAATTCAAGCAGGAAGTTGATAAATTTGAGAAGGTTCAGCAAAGTGTCATTCATATACATGATTGATGAGAAATTTAGTATCATTGGCATGTAGAAGTTCCAAGAGAGGAAACAGAAATATGATTACTTAGGAGTCACCCTTCTAGAAATTACGTAGCAAAACTTGGTGAAAGTGAATGGCTGAAGCTGGGTAAATTCAGGCACGATATTTTAGTAGTGAGGCTATTTAACCAAGTTACTAGGAGACACGGAGGACTTATTTTACTGACAATTAAGTTAAAATTGGATGTAGTTTTCTAAATATGTTCTATTTCAATCACAGCTATTTGATTCTAAACAAAAGTTTTATGGAGAATGTGAGAGCTTATGATCAACATATTTCCCTTAAGTGTCTAGAATCTATGAACAATCCTACTCTCATCTTTTGGAGTGGGGAGGGAAATCTGCTCAAAAAGAAAGAAAAAAAGAAGACAGCTAATGGCAGAGAAATAAAATATGTTTTTAAAACTCTTTCTGTTCCTTCCATATGGTTTAAGTAAGCAAGTGGTTCCCTGCAGAAATCATCAGCCAGGTTGTTTTGAAGGCTCACTTCACTTCAAGCTGAATCGTGTTCTGCATACGGAAAATATTTGATCCCGAGCCTCCCACAGCCATAGAGATCACCTGAGCTGCTGAACCACTGTAAATCTGTTGCTGTGACCTTCCCTTCCCAGTAGTAAAAATACTGCTGGGATAGGAAAGATTACACAGCCCCAGGTTTAAATGGTGCCTTCTGAGTTGACAGCCTAGCAAAGTACTTAACAAAAGCAGAAAAGCAGGGACTGCTGGAGAAAAATCCCAGAAGAGGTAATACCCATACTGACACTTCACATAAATTAGGAAATGGGAAAGCCTGGCTGAACCTCTGCTTCAGCTGTCCACAGCAATGATTTTAAGTCACGATTTCCAGCTACCAGAACACTGGCAAGTACCAGTAGGCTGGACGTGCTGGTTTTGTGGGTTTCATTTGCTCTCAGGATACATATAGTATCAGACCAAGAGAGTTACGGAACTGCTGCTCTGGGGCTTTCGCTCAGACAGAGATTTCCAAGAGCTTCATATCTATAAGAAAATGTTGAGTTTTCTGGCACTCAGCTGGTAGAAAGAGGCATTTCCTGGCTTCAGTTTTGGACTTAACTTCCCCTCAAGATGGACTTCAGCCTTGATAATTTGCATGAGTAAAACTTATTTTCATCTTTCACTTTCCTGACTGAAATGAGCAACTTGCTTTCAGAAAGTTACCTGCCCCTGGCACCAATCTCAAACACAACTGAGTAAAACAGAGCTTACCTTCTGTCGTGAATGGATAATTCAGGCTGCTTAAAGAAACACCGCCAAAGGTGTTAGAAAGCAAATTATTTTAATATAAATTTGTAAAAAGCACAACTTAACAGAATTCAATGGCGACGTTCACTCTATTACTTACTCAGCATGGAAAAGGTATACAGAGAGAAACAAATTACAATTGAATTGGAATTATTTACTCATGTATCAAATTGAGTTAATGTGTATATATGTTGAGGAGAGAAATTAGGGGAGCCCCTCCCATGGAGTCGTGAGATTCAGAGTGGACCAAAATCCACCCCTAGTCCCAGACTTGGTCAACGGTTTATGACTAAGGTTAGGTAAAGAAAGTAAAGGAATGTCCTCCCATTGAGTCATGAGGCTCAGAGTGGACCCCCTTGCTTTCTAAACTCCTTCTCAGAGAGGAGTCTAGGTGCAGCTGAATCCCCTCCTATCCCAGACTTGGTCAATGGTTTATGACTAAAGGAATAGGGTATTGGGGATTCTGGTGTAGTGATATATATTGTGCTTGGTGTAACTTTAAGATGGCAACAATCTAATACAAAATAACAGTGATCAAATTCACTAACAATATTGAGATAATATCACAGTATCAAATCATATAAACCAGCCATATAATCAACTTAAACTTACTAAGATTCCTTAATCACACACATATAGGTATAGAGATAGAGACACATAAAGAGATATAAAGAAAAAGAGATAGATATGTACAAAGGTACCTATCAAATATCCCCCTCGAATTTGGTCAAATACTCACATCGAATGCTTTGCATCGCTCAACGGGTGATTAGCAGAGCCTCTGAGTTCATCATGAACTTGAGGGTTCACGGACCCTGAGAGGCGTCCCACGCAGAGGGAGGTGCTGGTCACAGCCCACTATGGTCCAGGAGAGCTCAAAGGGTCTCACTTGGGACCACTATTTATAGGACTGAAAGATGATTGACTTTAGGCATCAGTGAGTTTCCACAATCCAGGCAGGTGGTTTCTCAAGTTTTTGCGGTAAGGCTGCCAGGACTGTCTGGAGATAATTCATTAGTTATGTTCTTGTTCTGTACCTTGTTTAGACGATCAGTTCCTGATACAATCAGTGCCATTCTCCCCCTTGGCTACACAAGAGTGCTTGGTACGGTTGAGGGGCTCTCAACCACCAAACCCTTTGTTCAAAGGCCAAGGCTTGTTAGGCAACTTAGAGCGGCCCAGGTACAAGGTGAAGGAAGCGGCGGGGGAGTGCACAACCACACCATTAAATGCATCTGTCATTTTGGAGAGATCTACGAACATTCTAAAAATTAAGCAATTGTTCTGAAGAGAAAATCTCTTGTGACTCCAACATTTAAATGGAGTGCTCCTTTCTATATTCTCCTAAATCCAAGGCCATAATTGTGGTATCTTCAAACCAACATGAAGTAACAGCACCAAGAGTTGCTGTCAGGCTACCTCACTGGCCTCTCCCTGTGTCAGTTCAAATATTTTCATGGCCTCATAGTAAACCAAACTGGGGAAATGATCCAGACTAAATGTTGTTCACTTGTTTGGGCTGGGTGGGGTTTTGTTTGTTTTTTTTATTAGTTGGGTTTTTTTACTTTTTTCCAAAGTCAACTCGTCACAACAGTGCTCTTGTACAACTTCAAATGGCAGAGAAGCTATATGAAAAACTGTCAGAATAAACTCTTTTGAATTCACTATTTCTAAATACAAATAAAAAAAATATAATTGAAAATGGAGCTAATTATCATGTAGGCAGTTATGTAGAAAAAAGTCTAGCATGTGGAAAATTTGGCAGAGGGTGGGGATAGAGTGTATCTGATATGTCTATGCTATCCCAGAAACATTAACCTGGCATTTAGGACTCCCATCCTTTCAGGCAAGCTATTAAAGACCATTTGGGTCTGACAATGCAGAAATCCCCAAGAAACAGGTTCAAACCAATAAATCCAAACAGACAAGGACAGAACAATCAAGTCCAGAAGCAGCATAAATACCTGCAGAGCTGTTCGTAAGGTGGTGGGTGAAAACATAGAGTTCTTTTCCAGTTTCAAGCTGGTTTTCATGCATCCAGGATACTGTTACACATAGCTACACACACCTTTACATGTAAGCTAAGAGGACTTCTGACAAATCACTGCGTAGGTCCATGATTTTAGCAAATCAGGAGAAGCTGGCAGAGTGTTTCTATCCATCTGTAACAATTAATGCATCCAATTGCTTTATAGGTTGCAGTCCTGCAAGATTTCAGCCTGAGAATGCTAGTTTTGATCAAGTTGTTGTTGCTCTTTACCTTGCAGTTTTCTGAGGTAGAATTCAGTTTGTCTGTCTTTTAGTGCCTTTGTTTCTGGAGGCCATCTCTAGGCACATGTATGAAAAGAAAGTTATCAGTAGTAATCAGCATGGATTCACCAAGGGGAGATCGTGCTTGACCAACCTGATAGCCTTCTATGATGCAGTGACTAGCTGGGTAGATGACAGGAGAGCAGCGGATGTGGTTTACCTTGACTTCAGTCAGGCTTTTGACACTGTCTCCCATAACAGCTTCATAGTGAAGCTCAGAAAGTATGGGTTGGATGAGTGGACTGTGAGATGGATCGAGAACTGGCTAAGCAACAGAGCTCAAAGGGTTGTGGTCAGTGGTGCAGAGTCCAGTTGGGAACCTGTAGCTAGTGGTGTCCCCAGGGATCAGTACTGGGTCCGGTCTTGTCCAACGACTTCATCAATGACCTAGATGAAGGGTTGGAATGTACCCTCAGCAAGTTTGCTGATGATACAAAACTGGGAGGAGTGGCTGATACACCAGGAGGCTGTGCTGCCATTCAACGGGGTCTGGACAGACTGGAGAGTTGGGTGGAGGGGAACCTCATGACATTTAATAAGGACAAGTGTAGAGTTCTGCACCTGGGGAGGAACAACCCCATGCATCAGTACAGGTTGGGGGTTGACCTGCTGGAAAGCAGCTCCATGGAGAAGAACCTTGGAGTCCTGGTAGACAATAAATTCTCCATGGGACAGCAATGTGCCCTGGTGGTCAAGGGGGCCAATGGTATCCTGGGGTGCATTAAGAAGCGTGTGGCCAGCAGGTCAAGAGAGGTTATCCTCCCCCTCTACTCTGCACTGGTGAGGCCTCATATGGAGTATTGCATCCAGTTCTGGGCTCCCCAGTTCAAGAGAGACAGGGAACTTTTGGAGAGAGTCCAACAGAGGGCTATGAGGATGATTAAGGGACTGGAACATCTCTCATATGAGGAAAGGCTGAGAGACCTGGGGCTGTTTAGTCTGGAGAAGAGAAGGCTGAGAGGGGACCTTATCAATGTCTATCAGTATCTGCAGGGTGGCTGTCAGGAGGATGGAGCCAGTCTCTTTTCAGTAGTGCCCAGTGACAGGACAAGGGGCAATGGGCACAAGCTGCAGCACAGGAAGTTCCACCTCAACATGAGGTGAAACTTCTTTACTGTGAGGGTGACGGAGCACTGGAACAGGCTGCCCAGAGAGGTTGTGGAGTCTCCTTCTCTGGAGACCTTCAAAACCTGACTGGACATGTTCCTGTGCAACCTGCCCTGGGTGATCCTGCCTTGGCAGGGGCATTGGACCAGATGACCTTCAGAGGTCCCTTCCGACCCCTACCATTCTGTGATTCTGTGATTCTGTCAAATGTATAAAAGGATGAAGTCTACAATATGTAAAGAAAGATGGCTGATAAGCTCAGGCATAGATATATATCATCTAAAGTTAGATAGATGTATCCCATTTTAAGGTGAGTTTTGGATAAGCTATCAACCTTGGAACAACTTACCTTCCGCAAAAATCATCTGGTGCTTTATCATTAAATCCTGTGGAAGAAACATTAAGCCAGAAATGGAGGTTATGGAAAAATTCATCCTTGTTACAGAGATGCAATTGAAACTTGAGAACTATCAAAAGTAGGTTATCTGCATTCTACTGAATATAGTTACTTTGCCATAACCAAGACATGAAGGATGCAATAGTCCATGCTTGTCTTCAGTGAGATATTAATGTGAAGGGCCTAGATCCATCAAAACAATAAAAGATTTTGCAACCGCATAAAAAATGGCATTATTCTCAGTACATTATACCACTAAAAGGATCTTCCATATGAAAAGACATGTTCTGCGATACAAAGCTCAAAGAAATTTTACAGTCTACAGTAAAATCTCCCATTCATCCATTTGCAGGGAAACCATAATTTAATGCACGTTATTGACTGTATTCTTTTTTTTGCATTGTGCAGCTGATCGTATTCTTTTTTTGCTACGTTAATGCTCCGTGCTGCAGGATACTGGAGTCTTGTAGACCATGCAATTAGAATGCCAGAGCCAATGGTAACTTATGCAATTTAGATATGAATTTTGACATGAAATAACAAAACAATGTGCACTAGTTACACTCCACTGCAAAATCCATCACTAGTGGAAGCATTCTTTCACGAACCAAGATAGAAAACAGGAAAAAAGCAGAAAAGTAGAACACAACAAAGCGCTATGCCAGTAATACCATATTGTTAGCTAACAGTATCCGCTAACAAAAATGTAAAAATATATTCCCCTTGTAAAATAATTCAGCAACATCTAATATTAAGTAGTGGCACAATTGCAAAAATCCGTATGTTATGTTTACCACGTATGTATTTTCAAAAATTTCCATCTGAGAGAAATGCATCATGCTCTAACCATATTCTATTTTTTTCAGGTTCAGATATGCCCTCCTCTTGAATTCATGCTTATTGTTGCCTTCAGCAAACTTTCCTAAGTCTAGCAGACCAGGGCGAAAGAAGCTCTTCTAGATTGTGCCAGTATCTAGTAATCAAGCATGAGACACTTGATATGATTGTCCAGCTAACCAGATTTTGTATTCATAGTTGTCACTGGATATTGACTTCAGAGGCCAAGATTGCACTGAAGAAAGATTAAAGATTAAGTCAGGTTGCCTCATTAAATTTAAGGTAGGAAGGCAGGATCTCCTTTGAGGCATTCAAAGGCACGTACTCTTCTCCCTTTATTACACTGGGAATTTAGGCTCATGTTAAATGCCTAAATCAGACCTCCCATTACATTATTGTTCAGAATTTTAGTTCCATAGCTCACAGAAGTTAAGGCCAGCTGGTATGGAGTTTTCTGCATCTTAAATATGAACAGCATCATTTTGCATAAATGATTTCCAATAACCTAACTTTGTTGACAGTCATCAGGACTGTCCATCCATCCCTTCCCTTTATAATTAGTAAAAGAAAATTTCTTAAATGGATTATTACACTTTATAGAATAAAAAATTTTCAAACTTTAATACTTTAGCAAAACCAGGAGTATATAATGTAAAGGTTCCAGTACTGTACCATACAACAGAATCTTAATTTTAATCTCTATTAGGGTTTACCCATGTCCATACAGAGTCTTTTGATTTCAGACTGTAAAAACAAACTAATTGGCGTGGCAAATTACACAGGTTTTTGCAAAATCAGCTCTTTAACAGTAAAGTTCTTAGTGGATGGAGTAGTAGGTCAAGCAAATGCAGCTTTTTTTTTTAACCCCTATGATAAATATCCTTGAGGCATATCCCTTCACAAAAGCACCTGTCAGTAGCTGCAGAATTTAAATTCAGTTTCTTTGGTCATTAGAGATAGATTTGAAAAGCCAGATGTCAAGGCAGGTGCCACACTATATTTGATAGTAAGTTAATGGCCCTTGAAATTCAGAAGCAGTACGACAGCCCTAACAGCTCCCTTTGTAACCAGCTCCCCCTCTTCCAGGCTTATGCCTTCCTGTCTTTCCACTGCTTTTATTAAGATCAACAACTGAATGTGAGAATGATGCTGTTTTTCTGTTTAGCTGAGCTGACATATCATGTTATATCATTTTAATGTTCATCATCTCTGGAACTTCATGTCTGTGAAGCTTCAGCTCTATGGGTGTTTTTTCAAACACAGAAAAATTACGTTTATGCACTGCAAATAAACAGTACTCACTGTTAAATGTAGTTGTGCTGCTTCTGTTCCTGGTTATTAGAATATTTCATTTAATCCAGATTTGCACAAACTTCTATCTTTTCTGCCTTATGAGATGGAGAGGATTCTTTGGAAGGCTAAAGAGGGAATGCTAAAATTTCATTGCAGAACGTTGGACCAAATGCTGGCTTTGACTCACAATATGTGGTTGCAGGTGCAATTTGGTTTCTTAGCTTTTAAAACATCAGTTTGGGTAAAACAATCATCTTCTTTTCATACTCCCTCAAGTGCCTCATCAGATGGCAGCAGTGTTTTATAGCAAGCAGTTGAAAGACATGGCACACACACTGCAGGGAATGAAAAGGATTTTAGAAAATGAGGCAGGGTTTTTTCAATGCGGTGCAGAGTCATCGCATGCATTGACAGTCACTGCATCTTTGAACACAGACTGTCCCTGCACGTAGGTTCATAGAATAAATGAAATCTTAGCAGTAAAAAACAATCCCCAGCAAGTAAAAAAATTCAACTATTTTCTTTTTTTTTTTTTGAAACGTGAGCATGTATTTTTTCCATTTAGTGTGATGATTACTGAAATTTGGGCAGCTTTAGTAACAGATAGAAAAATTTTCCTTGGTACATCTGCCAAATTAATTACATTTTAGAGATGAATATAACATAAAAGTTTAACCAAATCTGTGGGACATTCAGAAATGTCTGCCACAATAAGCGATATTTGCATCCCAGACATCTGACTTGTACACCCAGCCCCACAACACGCTTGATCAGACTTTCTGCAGGTTGCTACTGATGGGTCTGATGTCTTCTGCAGCTGCTGACACTCATTCTTTTTTCCTTTCATTGTATCAGATTTAGCAACTGTGTGAGCGTGTGATGAGTCAGATCGGCTTGCATGTTAGGTGGCTTTAGCCAGCCTTAAGACTTGTCTATAGGAGATGCATATGGTTCTTTTATACTGGCTCATTAACACCAGCTGAATAAAATTAACCATTGGCCCACTCATCAAAAAATGCTTAGCACCATCATTTTCATTCCTGTGAAGAGAAGGCTCCTGCAATGTATTTACCAATCCATTGATTTTGAAAAAATAGCAATATGTAAACTAAGCTGATAAGGGGGAGGATATAATACAATGCAGGGGGTGGAACACCTGAAAGAAAAAAAAACCCAGTATTTTGATAGAATTCTGGACATTTTTCTGATTCCTGGGAACATTCAGAATGTAACAGTAAAATCCTTGGAATTTGTTCCTTTACCATTCAGACCACTCTCGAAGAATCTCAGTTGTACTTTAAAATGGAAACAGACACAGAATATCCCAGTGCGTTTAAAATCCCAGCAGCTGGCATGTCGCATTAGCCCACGGTGCCCCCACCCCGAGCGCATCCCTTTCCCGGGGGTACAGGGGCACCCAGCTGGCCGAGAGGCACAGGGGAGTCCCAGGCATGCCTAGGGAGCCGCCAGCACACGTCTGATTGTCTTCTAATTATATCTCAGCAATCACCCCCGTGGAAAACAGTTTATGTAAACGTCTCATACAATTCTGTCACGTAGTAAAGATCTGGAAGTTATATTTTAATTCAATCGACTTGGAGTGGAGCATACACAAAGGGCTGAGGCTGGGAAATCCATATGCACACCGTAAACATTTGCCCGTGTCAGTAATCCCTGCAGCAGAGCCTCCAGGGAGAAGGGGCGCTGAGCAGCTTGCACTCATCAGCAAAGACTTGCTGAACTCTGCGGCATGGCTCAGACTTCAAAAAACTTACTCCACAGGAAGTTCCAGTTACCTTTCATTCTACAACGCAGCAGAAACATAAAAAGCTTAAGATATATTGAAATTAAATTTAAAAGTGTAATAAACATTAAAATATTCATTACAAGTTAAAAAAATGAATTATTGTTCAGATTCAGGGGAAAATAAAAAAAAACCCTCCTTGGTCTCATTGAAGTGGTTTTAAATTTGAATGGAAAGTTTAAAAGTGGAAACTATCTCTTTAATATATTTAAAACACTTTCAGCATTTGAACAAAAAGAACATGCTCCTATGATAAGTTTACATTTTTGCAAGCTACTTTTTCTGACCAAAACAGTCCATTTGAATACATTTTTCCAGGTCTATTGTTATATTTTTAGCTACAGGATTAATCAAAATGACAGTCATAGACTTTCTTTGCCATTGAAAGTATATATAATTATTCATAAAGCCTACTCAGGAGTCAGGTGAGAAGCAGTTCATTAAAAAAATATTCCATGACAGTGGGATATTTCTGCTCAGCAAGACAGAAAGAAAAAGGGGCCATAACAAAAGGTTTTTCTCCTCCCACAACACGTCCCCCCCAAGACCTATTAAAAAAAAAAATTAACTTCTTGCTTATTAAAGGATTTTTTAGATTAACAACCTTCTGCTCCCATAAGGTGGCAAAGAGACCAAGTCCCCATCTAGTCCATGTGTGGCAGAAAGGGCTGGACAATTCTTTTCTTTGGCCATTTACAAATTTCAGAATTTGTCTTCTGGCTGCTGCCTGAAAGATGCAGAAGAGCCCACTCTAGTTCAGACAGCTCATTTTGGAAACATGAGTTTCTGTTCTATTGCAAGTTCAATAACACATTATGTTTCAGTCCGGTGTGTTACCAGCAACAAAAATACTGAGTGAACTTTATAACAATGATGACAATAACCAAGCCAGGTCTGGTGGCTGCTGCTGCAGAGAAGCCCAATGGCTGCCCGACCTGGTGAGACAGAAAGCCACGCCGTGTCTGCTTTGGCAGCTACGTTAAGGTACAATTTATTGGTATGTGACTGATAACAGGAGGAATCCTAGAGATTTATTCTCACTTACACACAGACAGAATTATAAGTACTTCCCCCTTTATCTGCCCTCCACTGCTTCCTAATTCCTCTCCAAAGCCATATTTCATATATTGAGAAAAATTAAAGAAAAAATCATTTCAGCTACCACCATCCTTTAAAGACTGTGTGATCAAGCCACAATGCTGTTTCCCAGAATTTCTATAGTGGCTTCAAAAACTGACCCTTGCAAAGAACAGCAGCAGGAAAAAAAACGAAAACAACAACAACAAAAAAACCCAGACACTAAAAAAAGAGCAACATAATCACATAACTCTTCCTGGAGTATGCTCGAAGGAAAAAAAAAAAATACTGGCACAATGGGCCTGACCCCCAGAGAATTCTCATCATGCCACAGCCACCCCTGAGACTTGCTCCTCTTACTAATGGATCTGTAAAAAAATGTCAGCTTTCGGCAAGAAGGCGTATTTTTCTGAGTTTTACTGAAGCAAGTATGGCCATCCAGGATAAAATTACTGTTAGTTGTGTTACAGCAGCTCTTGCAAACCCTGACTTCCACTTACATTTCCAGATGAGAACACACAGAGATGTCTATATGTATTTAAAGTGCTGCATTTCCTTTGGAATTTGGTAGGGAGGTGTCTTCCAATCTTGACGATCTGTATTTAAGTGATATACTGTATGGTATAAAGAGGCAACACGTACTAGTAAATTAATCATGGTGGGTAGCAAGTCCAAGTGCTGGAACTTGACCATCCATATTCTGAAGTTGCTGGAGCAGTCTCACAGGTTTTGAAGCACCATGTTTTGAAGCCTCACGTCATGAAGCACCATCCCAAACAATTCTTAGAAGCAATTTGGAAATTAGCACTTGACAGGAAATATTCCCAAGAAGGAGTCTGGAGGGAGCCCTACACCTCTGACTCTGGAAGACCTTAATAATGTGTGTGTGGTCAAACTGTGTCTGTTGGCTTCTATGCCAAGAACAGGCCCTGACACTGTTATTTTACTAGTATAGATGGATCCAAAGAGAAACACTAATAAAATTAGCCTGATGCTATTTGATTCAAATTGCTATCACTCAGCTATCCATAAAAATTATAGTCCCTTGAAGAGAAGGAAAAGAAATGTACATGTTCCATAGAGGATGGGGAAAACGGTCAACTCAGCTTGCTGCCAAATGTATTCTTCGTTTGAACATTATTCACTGCAGGAATGCTAAGAAAACAGAATTAGGAAACAGAGAGCAAATAGAGAAATTCTCAAGATGACTGCTGGAAAATTATTCTTTCCCTAACAGTGATCAGTATGAAAATGGGATATATCCTCTGCATTTATATTTAAGCAAGCACCTTCTCCAAAGTGATTTTTACCATTTATTTCAGGACAACACTAGAATTAAACTTCATTCACCAAAGTACCCTCATGACTGGAGACAGCAGATAGTAGAGGCAATATGTGTACATCAGGGCTCCTGTCTGAAGAAGGCCCCAACCCCAAACGGAATCACATTAAACCATGGATTCAACACAGTGAATTCAAATATGTTTCCTCAACTTTATGTATTACTTCTAATATTATATGTTCTTTTTCTCCACACCAAAGGAATGAGCAGCACTGGCAGTCCATTCACTGAGTGCTACCAGTCTTTACTGATCAACAGTTTAAGAAACTGGAGCCGAGGGAAGGGAAAGCCAATCCAAATATACCTGTCTGAAAATGAATGCGATCCTCTGAGCTACACAACTCTTCTCAGAAAAATTTCAGCTATAGGAAAACACATGCATATACCAAACATTTCCTTTGGGCCCCCGTTTGTTGGTGCAAGCTTTGTGAAGCTTGAGTAGACTACATTCATCACCATATGTCCAGCTTTAACACAGCGGCACCATCTGCCACTAGTTAAAAGCTTTCAAAGGGAAAAGGTACACAAGCTTCCTCTTAATAGATATTTTTTGTGATTATGAACTATTTGTTGTTACTGTTGTTATTTTTTTACACTTTAAAAGATGCCCCAAAACTCTATTGTTCTTAACAAATACAGCAAGAAACTCAGCCATTATTGGCATACTCTGAATTTTGGGGTTTTTTTCAGTGGCACTTTCAGATAAAAGATTGGCAGAAAAACATGATTTGGGGATAGAGGAATAGGTTTTTGAACTACAACACTGATCTGCCATTTTTAAACTTCAGAAGCTTTACAAGACTGTTGGAAGAAAGCACAAAGGAGTATTAAATAGAGGTGGATATAGCTGTGGAACTCTTGGGTAGGGATGTGCGATGTGTTTCAGAGTGATACAGTTTTCCCCTTAGCATATTAGATGGGCACACATTGCCTCTCATGGTTCTGGTAGGAGAAAGGGAGCTACCTTAGCTCCTTTCTTTGACAGAAGAGGAAATGTAATGAGAAAGACTGCATATATCTCTGATATTTTGATTGTACTGGAGATGAAACATGGCTCTGTTAAGGTTTCCCAAATTTCCATTTGAGTAATTGACAATGACAACCCAAACTTAGTTGTGCTTGATTAAATAAATTCTTGCTGGCACTTTGAGAGTAAAAATTTCTCTGACAGTAATGAAAAATACACACAGGCATTCACCTCACAGAATCACAGAATCATTAAGGTTGGAAAGGATCTTCAAGATCATCAAGTCCAACCCCAACACCACCATGCTCCCTAAACCATATCCAGAAGCACCACATCCACAAGTTTTTTGAACACTTCCAGTGATGGTGACTCCACCACCTCCCTGGGCAGCCTGTTCCAATGCTTGACCACTCTCTCCGTGAAGACATTTTTCTTAATATCCAATATAAGCCTCCCCTGGTGCAACTTGAAGCCATTTCCTCTTGTCTTATTGCTGGATACTTGGGAGAAGAGACCAACACCCTCATCACCACAACCCCCTTTCAGGTACTTGTAGAGAGTGATAAGGTCTCCCCTCAACCTCCTCTTCTCCAGACTAAACAACCCCCAGGTCCCAAACCCTTCACAAGCTTCATTGTCCTCTCTGGACACACCTGAGCACCTCAACGTCCTTCTTGTAGTGAGGGGCCCAAAACTGAGCACAGGATTCGAGGTGTGGCCTCACCAGTGCCAAGTACAGGGGCACGATCACTTCCTTACTCCTGCTGGCCACACTATTCCTGATACAGGCCAGGACGCTGTTGGCCTTCTTGGCCACCTGGGCACACTGCTGGCTCATATTCAGCCGGCTGTCAACCAGCACCCCCAGGTCCCTTTCCGCTGGGCAGCTCTCCAGCCACTCCTCCCCAAGCCTGTAGCGTTGCATGGGGTTGTTGTGACCCTGCACTTGGCCTTATTAAACCTCATACAGTTGACTTTGGCCCATTGATCCAGCCTGTCCAGATCCCTCTGCAGAGCCCTCCTACCCTCCAGCAGATCAACACTCCCACCAAACTTGGTGTCATCTGCAAACTTACTGAGGGAGCACTCAATTCCCTCATCTAGATCATCAATAAAGATATTAAACAAGACCGGCCCCAGCACGGAGCCCCGGGGAACACCGCTTGTGACCGGCCGCCAGCCGGATTTAACACCATTCACCTATCCAAAATGAAAACACCTTCCCTAAGCTTCAGCTCTCACTTAGAGAGACCCTCATCTGCATTCAATATTCAGTCTGGTCCAGTATTGTTATGTACCTGTCCAAGACAGGGCTGACTATTGTTGCACACGTATATGATTCAACTGCCTTGGAGTTCTCTTTTAAAAACTTATCCTACATTTACCTGATTTAAAAATGCATTACAATGATTTAAAAAGGAATTATGGAGTGTTGTGAAAAAAGTCTAAAATAGTAAATCAGTATAAGAGGTTATAAATCTTTCTACAATACATAGTAAACTTATGAAGCTGAAGTAACTTGTTCTGTAATACACTGTAAACTTGTGAAATTGAGAGAATGAAATCCAGAGTTTTAACTTACAATCCTTCCTGGAAAACACGCCTGGATATATCTTTTAATATTGGATCTTTGAATTCTGGATCTCTGCTGGACACCTTTTTTATGCTGTATATATCTTTTAAGACAAATTTGTCCTATCCCATCATCCAAAGTTTAATTACAGAAAGTCCCCAGCTCTGAATCCCCTGAAGTTGATGGTTTGCTGTCATGAGGCAAGGGACACGACTGCACAGATAACTGACTCCCCCTGGTAGGTTTTCCTAACCATGTTACAGAAGCTGGAGGAGGTTATTAAACTGCAGATCGAAATGAAGTATTCTCAATTGGTGTTTCTCAAAGTATGTACATGACCATAATATGACTTCAGCATCTTAGCATCTAATTTCAAGGCATTTTGCTGCTAATGTCTTTCCCAGCCCTTACATATCTTGCAGTCCTTCCAGTTCTGTCCCTCCTAGACATGCAGCATACAATCATAGAATCATAGAATCAATCATAGAATCATAGACTAGTTTGAGTTGGAAGGGACCTTTAAAGGCCATTTAGTCCAACCCCCTGCAATGAGCAGGGACATCTTCAACTAAACCAGGTTTCTCAGAGCGCCGTCCAACCTGACATTGAATATTTCTAGGGATGGGGCATCTACCACCTCTCTGGGCAACCAGGGCCAGGATTTCACCACCCTCATTATGAAAAATTTCTTCCTTAGATCTAGTCTAAATCTTCCCTCCTTTAGTTTAAAAACATTACCTCTTGTCAATGTAGTGTCCACCCATTGAGTAGCCTAATTGTAATTAATTTCTGGTTGTGTCATTGCTGTGTTCATTAGCATATGTGAAAGGCAAAAGTCAGCCTATGTCTTCGGTGCTCAGTACTAAATGGTGTACTCTGTCCACAGCCAGTACTCAGTGTGAGAAAATACAACAGACTTAGGAGTCATATGATAATCTCAACAGTTGCTTTAGTAATTCCACCAGTCAATAAAAAACTGCATGATATAAATGCTCAAACTTCATATCATAGGACAAATTAATATTCGTTCAGAGTTTCAGTTCAAGCACTACCTCTGTAGCAGCCCTCAGCAGTAGTCCTCATTAACCTCACTGAGTATATTATCTTTCTCAATTAGAAACTTTTAAACTTTTTAGTTATGGGAATTCAAGGATGATAAAAGAAGAAATATTGTGCAATTCATTTTAATTACTGATTTACATGCATTTGGCTGGAATAGGAAACTGGACGTTATGGTATTGGTCTAGCATTACAGAGGTAGTCATGTCTCAGATGTGCTGTATGCCACTCAGAAAACAGAGCTTGCCGAGGATAAACATGAAAGAAAAATTTCAGACTGCAAGGGAATGGGTATTTAATCATCCAGTGAGACTATGAATGATACAGACTTTTCTGAAATGATTGGAAATCTTCCTGTTCATGTGCAGAGTTTTAGCAAGGAACTGAATCTCACACCTGTGAGGCCACTGGGGGGTCAAGAGGAGAAACACCCCAATTATAGAGGTTCTGGTGAAATCTTGGACTCCTTGTAGTCAACAGCATAACTGACACTGTCATCAGCTGGCTCATGATCATGCCATGCTCAGTGCAGCAAAAGAAATTTAGCTCCTACTGAGGGAAAGCGGTTTGCCTTTGCCTTCCATGGCTCTACCCACCAGCTCTTACCCCCTATAGTCTCCTAACAAAAAGGATGGATTTGGATGTTTAGCCATTAACACAGTAAAAATTGGGATGCAAATATATAATTATCTTATTAATGTCCTCCACCTCCTCAACACCCCATTAGCTCTTTTAACATAGTATGCAAAGAAATGGAGCTATTCAGATAGCCCAAACTATAAACTTTTGATACAAATGCAACTACTGATGTGAATCATATCAAAAGATAAATACAAATAAATTGTTCAGCTATAATTGCTATTTTTGCAGCTATGTTTTCTTGATCAGATGTGTCTACATCAGTTTGTCCTAAACTTATTCCTCCTTATTTTAGGCAAGGTTTATTCCACCTAGCTGAAGGTCAGGGTCCATCCCACCTAACTCAAATCATGTAAAAATTAGACACTTGCAAGTCCTATTAATTCATCTGAACTTTCTCCATGATCTTAAGACACAGAAAGACACCTTCAGAATGTAACTCACCTTATCAATATTAAGGGTCCAAGGTAAGAGGCAGTGTGCTCTGGAGATATCTCTGTCCTTTTGCTGGCAGCAGAGGAAACCAAGCCTCTTTACATTGTCTGGGCTCATCATATAGATGGTCATGGTTCACTGCACTGTTGGCTTTATATACAGTAATATACAGCTGGAAGGAAAGAGCAGCAGGTACATCTCACAGATTGATTTCAGATGTCATGTGGCCACCTGATTATTCTCTGTGTTTTTCAGGGTGGGTCACATACCTGTCCATAATCCAAGATGGTCTTTGTAACACAACTCTTGGGACAGGAAAATGGGTGTAACACAGTGGGTGTGAAAAAAGCACCCAAAACTGCCTGAGAAAGTGTTGGCCCAAAACAGATCATGTTAAAGAGGAAGGCACCATGAGCCCATTGAACGGCAACCAGGGAATTGCAGAGAGAATTTGGAAGCAAAGGAGTCAGCTTGAAAAGGAGGACAAAGGCATGAAAATCTGTTGCAGCAGGAAGGATGGGAGGTTAGAGAGCAATGCAGGCTACAGAGCAACAGCCAACACCCACTCTGGTGCTGCCAAAGCCACTCCATGGCATCACCACCCTGCCCAAGCCACCCTGAGCATCCTCCCCTGGGACACCGCAGGGAGTCATACCCAACAATGATGGACAGCAGGGACAGTGAGCAGCAACCCACAAGTGCACATGTGCAACCTTGGGGATGGTGACCAGGGACCCCCAGGTGCCATCTCACAAGGGTTTTTCCCCCATGTGAGCATCACCGTTGGCAGAGAGCAACAGGGGCTCTCATAGCACCAGAGCACCTGCATCTCCCACAGGAGGGGAGTTGCCAGTAGGGACTGCACCTCCCAGAGACGTGCATGTGCCTGAGACCCACACAGCCTGTGGGACGATGTGTGTGTGTGATTAAAACTTTTTTTTAAATTTAGTTATAGCAGGAAATTTCAAAATCTGTAGGTGTTTATTAACATTTTGTAAATGTCTAGCATTGTGGGTTTTCTGTTGTATTGTTGATATTAATCCTAAATCTATGGTTCTATGGTTGCTGATTAAGTGTTGTTAATAAATCAGTAAACCATTTTGATCATGATTTGGTTTAACCAAATGAACTGAGTAGTTTTTTCCTGCATCGTTATTACCAGATGACATTAAATTGCCATTAGTTTGAGGTCACTCATGCGTCTATTTGCAACTCTGGTCCTCAGCAAGGAGGAGGTTCCTTCTCTTTCCAGCATGCAGAGTAGTGGCATCATTTTGAAATTCAGCTGCTCAGGCTCTGCTTGTCAATGTTTGTCAACTCTTTATTGTCTTTCATTGAGTACTTCTCCCTAAATACAGGAAGTTTATTTTTTTTTCTAGTGACACCTAAAACTTAATAATAATGTCAGTACATCATATGGTAATGATGACTTCATTAAGATCAAGACAGACAGAAATAATCAGTCTTTCTGACATTTATTGTAAAAGCCAAGACATCCTATCCATAAGAAAACACAGAGAAAAAAAAATAGTCTGTGCTAAATTTACCTTAAATTTTGGTCCACTTAATGTCTTTCATCAATTTCTATTGTCTTAGTTTAACAAATGGAATCATAAATAATGTAATCTACATCAATTGCACTTATTTGCAATTAGAATTTTTTTTCGGTCCTCAGTGTTATGAATATTTAATAAACTGTGTAACCTTGATGGAAGGAATGCAGTTTAGGAAGCCATAATGAATATTTAGAAAGTCTTGCTTTGTGATCTCAACTTCTGATTTTAAATTAACATCCAGTAAATCTTTCTGCACAATGCTTGGCTCAGCAAGCCTAATATTTTCCTGATGTAGAAATACATGGATAATTTCAAGATATGTTTTCTAGTTCAGAGGAACTAGGTGCTTTTTTTTAAGCTTCTAATAATTATGACTTAAAATTTTAGAGGAACAGAAGCCTAAAAGTATATATTTTAATATATGTATTGAAAAAAAAATTTTAAAAAGTTACTTTTAAAATGTATATTTAGGATGTGTGATGCTAAAAAGTAATATTTCATATATACCAGAAGCTTTTAGAATAGAAACAGTGATTCATTGACAGTTCAGTCTTTGCTTCTTGAGGGACAGGAATAACTAGCCAACAGTTTTATTGGGTTTTCTCCAGTTTGCCACAGTAACTTTATTTTAAAATGTACTGTCATGGGGGGCAATACTAACCCACTGCTATGGATTTGCAACATTCACATTTACCAGCCAATTAAAATACAGTAAAGAGAAATTGCACTTTCTTAGATGTCTTAGAGTCTCAGACATCCCTCCCTCCACCTCACTTCAGAATTAGCTCACGGAACTGCTGGAAGAATTGTGTTGGACACATAGCAAATCTGTTAAGGATACACCACATTTCAGAACCTATAGACATCTACAGTTCAGGCACCTGGGGGACACTGGCAACAGGAATCTAGCTAAAAAAAAAAAACAACAACAAAATAAACCAAACGAACACTTCCTTCAGTGAGAAGATAATGCTGATTTTGCTCACATCGCAGCCCCAGAGATGGATTCAGTGCAGAATAAAACAGAGACGATTCCTGGTGGCCTCAGTGGCGGTGGTATGCTGTCTGTCTGCAGACCAAGTATGTTCCCTCTTCTGCCAACTGTTATTGCCACGAGCACAGACCTTGGTGTCCTGTAAGTAGCTGCTCACAAACTGCAAAAGTATTATACAGTAGCAATTGCCTTCCTCTACGTCATCAGGACCGAAGGGAAGAAAGACGACATCAGTCTGAATGAAGGTGCTGATCAAAAGGGAAACCAGCTACAGAGCGGCCATTTCTGACTTACTCAAAGGCAAGATGAATATGTCTTGAAAAAAGCTGCTTGTGCTGGCAGAAATTTTTATTTTCCAAAAAGATACTGGAAATTGATGTAGGAGAAAGCCAATAGCCAGCTGTGACACCAGCTCCTTCAGCAAACCAGCGTGGGGAGCAGGAATGGGACTCTACTCTGCACTCGGGGAGTCTGGTTTCCCCTGTACTCTCCATCGTCATGATCAGGCTGTAATTATGGCCAAATTACATGGCCACGCGGGCAGCCCCGGTGCCATCTCACAACAGTAGGCTTAACCACCGCAGTGCTGAAGTCCCTTTAGCAGAGTGCCCCAAAACTGGTAATGTATCTGTAAGCCTCTAAGTGCCACCATTTACAGCAGAGTGCCTGAATTCTGGTGTGGGCAATAAAACAAAGCAAGAATTTGATTCCCAACAGCCTTTCTTTTATGTTAGAATAATGCACAAATGCCAGTACGGTTGCAGAGCCTAGAATGAAATAGATGCTTAAAACATGGGTTCATTTGGAATAGGTTTATTAAATTACTTGAGTTTGGTATTTGATTGTAAAATAGTTTTGAGCTTGTTGGCATTTTATCTGCTATTCTTATCAAAGTTGACACAAGAAAATATTTATCTTAGCTATGAGAATGGAAATTATCTTGTGGAATATGAACATTACTGCTTAATACATGGGGTTTCAATGTCTTCCTAAGCAAGCAATTACTTTGTTTATCTTTCATTTGAGAGTCAAGAGAAAAAATAAACAGAAATGAGCTTGTTTTGCTGGAGCTGGAACTGTTTTAAAGAATGTTCTGACTGCAAAGATGGAAACAAGACTTCAAGTATTTGCATTATAACTGTCTTCAATGTGTTTGATCAAAAAAGGAGAAGAAAAAGAAAAAAAAAATTGATTCAGCTGAGTGCTATTATATATCCTTCTTTCAAATGGAAAAGTTTCCATGAGAAAAGAAATGGTTATTCAAAGGACAAAGAGAAATAGCTGATCCCACAAAGCAATCACGCACAGAAGGTGCTTTAAAAGAGAAAGAGCAAGTTGTTAAAGCTCCAGTTGAAAAAGTCGAGAGCTGTGATTCATAGGTCCTGGGTTACCACTCACTTTGACTTAGAGTCTCCACATGCAGCTGCTGACTTCTGCTGCTGTTATCGCAGTGATGTGAATGATGAAGTCTTTGTTGCTGCATGTTTGAAACAGGAATTTTTACTTCTTTGTTCTGCTTTTAAAACATAAAACCCTGTTAACAAAGTAACAAAATCAGACCATCAGGGAAACTATAAACAGAGACTTCACTCATTTTCAGCCTTCCTGTGGTCAAACAAGATGTTGGCCCTGCATGTGCAGAATTTACATTTCCAATGTAATTTGGTATTTCCTGAAAAAGTCTGAAAGGATATTACCCTATGATTTTTATTTCAAGGAAAATAACTTTCAAAAGGAACAGTCTTGCAAGGACAGGTTGTCTAACCAGCAAGCTCTGTGAACATGCCATATTTTTTTCTGGTATATGTATACACATCAGATATATAACAGTCTATAAAAGACTAGTGCCTGAGACATTTGTTTTTCATAAAAATGAAACAACATTTCAGCTAACTGATTAAAGCCCCGTTGATTTTTTTTGCAAAAATATAACTAAACAATTTATAGGCTTATATGTAAATTCTAATAAAAAATTATCCCTCTTGTGGCTAAGATTATATTAGTTAGTGAAGAATCAGGTCATGATATTTGGTTAGCTGCTTCTTTTATTGGAAATATTCTAAAGAGAAAGAAAACAAATAAATACTTCTAAGTTACTTCCTTAGAAGTTCTAACTATATTCCAATAAGACATTACGAACTATTGTCATAATTCAAAGAACAACATTAAATTCAGTACTGAGGAAATAAATAGTGCAGACAATTTAACTTAGTGTTGAGAACAGGCAGTTTCTCTATTGCAATCTGGAAAAACTGTCATTAGCATCAATAGGGATGAAATTATGAAGTTTTGTGGTTATGAAGATACAAGGACGTTAGTAGCAACTTCTTTGATTTTAATTATATCAGGACATTATTCTAGGTCTTCAAGCCTAGGCACACTGATCAGGTATATGATGTCATGACTACACCTTATAGAGACAGGTCTGTCTGAGATACCTTGGACCAGCTTGGCATTAGTTAAATTGCAGGAGCTCAGAGAAGACAAGATGGACTTTACACCCTGATCTGATTTCAGTACCCCACAATTGCACTGCTATCTATGCCTGATCTAGTGACTTCATTTATCACAGAAACACAGAATCACAGAATCACAGAATGGTAGGGGTTGGAAGGGACCTCTGAAGATCATCTGGTCCAACTCCCCTGCCAAGGCAGGATCACCCAGGGCAGGTTGCACAGGAACATGTCCAGTCGGGTTTTGAAGGACTCCAGAGAAGGAGACTCCACAACCTCTCTGGGCAGCCTGTTCCAGTGCTCTGTCACCCTCACAGTAATTTTTAATTTTTACTTCTTAATTTTTTTTTTAATTTATTTATGGAGCGCTCTAATGCACACAGAGATGCTGGAGACAATAGCATCTCCAGAACCCTGAGGAGAATGTCTGGTTCAGCCTGTCCTGCGCCCATGTAACCAGTGCCACTCACCAAGGCATACCACTGACATGCCTCCAGTGCCCTGCAATTCTCCCCGTTTTTCTCAGACCCTGCACCACCAAGCCAGCATGAGTGGCACTAACTCATCAATCTTTCACAGAAGCTTATTTTGCTCTCACGGCTATCAACTCCTGAATAGCCTGCAGGAGCAACAATGAACATAATACCTTTGTTCTGCTAAGACTTTCCTGTGGAGGTGGCAGATGTCAATACAATTTTATCTAATACTCCCACTGAAGACAGCAGTGTGACTCTTACAGGTTTCAATCAGTACGTCTACACCACTGGACAAGCACACTTTGTAAGATGGTCATGGACCTCAGCTACACAGAGCAAGAGGCTTACTAGAAAAGTCCATAGTTTTCTCCCAGCATATATCTCCCATACATCCAGATTTCCTTCCAGAGCAAATTGGGACACGTTGGTGTATGATCATGCTCAGGTCTCATCCTCACAGACATTTGGCATGGTGCCAGGTTGTAAAGGTAACTACCAGAGCCGATGGACATGCAATGAGGCATATCTGCCCAGCTTTACTGACACAGCCAAAGGGCTCATGGCATTGCTTACAGTAAGAACTATAATCTCTGGACAAAGGCTTGCAGCACAAAGGTGAATTTCACTCTTTGTTATTACAGTTTTCATGTATCATGGTCAACCATATTTTTTGTCACTTCAGCACTAAGAGTCAATAGGATGCTGAATCTAGATATCTAGAATCATAGAATCGTAGAATCATTAAGGTTGGAAAAGACCTCATCAAGTCCAACCATCAACCTAACACCACCATAGACCAAATGGACATTAAGCAGGTAAGTTAAGAAAACAAGAAGTCTAATAGTTACCCAGAAATTGCTTGGAACTAAAGCAAGTGCACAGAACCTTGTGACGGCATAAAATTACTGTATAAGATTTACTTCGTAAGTTCTTGTAGGGCACAAACAGACTGGAAACAGCAGCAAAAGCAATACGGAGAGGACCAGCCAACAAAGTAAGTCATGATGACAGGGCTAATGCAATAACACTTTTCAGACTGTACAAACATTTGGAATACAAATGGTCTATTCCCTTCCTTTAAGCACAGCGTGTTTTGCTCTACAAATATCCTGAGCTTTGATTTAGCAAAGCATTCAGAGCATTCAGCCATGTGCTTGCCTCTAAGCACATAGTTAAATTCTGCTTGCCACATCCTAGATTTACTATATTGTAGGAAATTCATGGTGTTTGACAATGAAATAGAAAGCTTCCCTTTGCCCTCAGGAAGTCTATCATTCATCCATCAGTCAAGAAAGCTTCACATTGTCATTTTTTGCACTGATTGACAAAGATGCACTTCTAGGGAAAAAAACCCTGAGGCAGTAGGAATAAGCCATTCCAATAAAATAAAGTCACTCATGTACCGAGCTTATAGTAGCATGATGGGTTGGCAAAACCTATTTCAAATCAGTGAATGTAGTACTCCTCTGCTTTGGTCTGTGCAGAGGAAGTTGTAGCTTGCCAGTGTGGTTCAATCAAAATCAGCAAAGGTCTCTATGCACAAACCTGTGGACCAAAGTGAAGCAGAAACTGTACAAGGCAAAATGTTTCCTGACCTAATATAGCAAACACAAAAGAGGAATAAAGAAAAATTAAAATCACCATCTGGACAAGCCCTAGAAACTGGCTCTGAGAAAATAGGGGGGAATTTCGGGACTAGCCTTGACTAAAAAGATCCTGTATCAGTGTACTCACTTTACTGAGATGCTCCCTCTGGTTTCATTTACAGTGCATTCAGAAGAAAAGGGACTTTGCATTTTTTCCCTAATTAACATCAAAGAATCATCCTGAAAACTGAAACAACCCTTAAGTTCCTGCACTTTTGGTTAAGTGCTTAGATCAAAAGCAATCATTTTACAGACCTCTGACTATGTTCTTGTTCTATGTATCCTTGTCTGCCTCTGAACTGACTGCACAATACCTCTGCATTTAGGTTTATAATCAATAGTTTTATATTTAAAACACTTTTGCCCTCCCTAGTCTCATTGCATTTTAATATTTTAAAGCCATTAAATTGATCATGGTGAAATCTCTCATCATAAAATACTCATTACTTTAAATACATGTGTTTCATTTACTATTTTAGAATATCTTCCATCTCCTGATTTTTCACTGGTATCTTTTTCATTATCTGCATCCCTTTCCCTGCAGATTACTGTATAACTTTCTAAAATATACTTGAAGAACAAGAACATCCTAGGTTTTGATTTCACTCCCTTCGTTGAAGGTACAGTCATAAGGTGTCCAGTTTCTCCTTCACTAAGCCTGGTTACCACAGATTATGAAATTATTCATCAGTAAAATTAACGTTATAACTAGAAGCTACGTTCTGTGCCATCGTGTTACTCTGTGTCATAAATCATGTCTTTTGAACATCCATGAATCTTTTACTAAAGCACATTGAAAATAATGACAGGTCAGAATTCCATACTGTTTGTCTGCCTTCTAAGATTTGTACTTTCTAAAAATTTCTGAATCAAATATGCTACATAATGTAGTTCAGGATCCCAGCTTATGAAAGATTTAAAAGTTGCACTAGAACAAGCTGTCATGTCTATTGGGACTCACGATACCTGAAAACTATTGACCATGCTTCTGAGATGTGGCAGAGGTCACTACCCAAGACATGTTTAGCACATGAAAGTAAAGCCAACACTGGTTTTAATACTCTCTGGTTTATCAAAGCAGATTAAATTTGAAGACTGAGACTTCAGTTCCACATGATTCTTTTCTTTCCCCACAGCTCTTCTCATTTTGAAGTACTAATCAAATGGTAAACCTTTTCAAGTATCTTTGCATTATGAGAAGGAATATTTCATGCACCATAAACAGTATGCCTATCCCCAAATTAATCTAGCCTCTTCCTTTGTTATTTTTAAAGAGACAACATCATAATTGCAGGCATGCTTTTTAGTTTTTAAGGGATTTCACTTGAATATGAGATGGATAGTTTGGGGAGTTTTAATCAGTGAAAACAGAGTTGAGGGAATTAAATCATGTTCATAAATATTGACAGAGAAAACATAAGTTATAAGACTAGAACTTGACCATAGCTTTAAAAAGAAACCTTTGTCAAATTTCAGTGTGAAGGCCGAATATCATCCAAGTAGACCTTACTCCACAGGCAACAATTGTGTATTACAGACCAGGCTGGCAAACTTACCAGTTTCCCACTTTCAACAGAAAATTATTCATTTATTCCACTGAATATTCATTGTGATCTAAACTTTCCAACCAATCTTAAGGGTTTATCACATTGAATCTGTCTAAACTGTCCTAAGTGTTATTGCTGGCGCAATGGACATGATTATTATTCCAATGTATCCTGAAGTTATTTTAAAAATATTTTTAGTAAGATAGGTCAGTCATTTCTGGAATAACATCAGGGACTGCACTGTCTTCTTTGGGGTTCTCACAGGCTCTCTGGCAGTGCTGGAAGTGGAGCAGAAGTTTAACTGATGGACCACTCATATTTTTGACAGATACAGTTAATTTGATACATTAACGAATATTTTGGGGTTGGTAGTCTATTTAAGGCAGTTGCTATTATATTGTCATAATTTATCATTGATTGTCGCACAGTGTTATCTACAGTCTGGAAATACGTCCTGACTTTGGAATTAAAGCTAAGAGCTACAGGATAACAGTTGACCTTTTGACCCTGCCTTTAGCCTAGGACATATTCTGTCGATCTTTTCCACCATTTAAATGACAGCTCATCTTCACTGTTGCAGCAAGATAGGGAGTGCTGGGAAGGGCTTCCTTCGCCCTAACTTAGCTACCTGAATTCAGACATCTAGTAAAATCCAGTCATCAGGTTCTCTCCAAAGCCACTACATAGAGCTCAGAAACTCCAGAGAGCAACCTACCGCTTCCCAATGTGCTTGTGCTTGCTGCTATACTGAGTTACCTTGTGGAGATACAGGCATAACTTAGACTGAACACCTAACTTTAACGCAACTGTTTTATGTGAGATGAATCACTTCTCTAACGGAGAGTGTCTTCCTGAATTTCAAATGCTATAGCCAAAAATTTACAGATAGGAGACAGTTCTATAAAGATACTTGCATGTTGTGCTGCAGTACCTCATTTTGCGTTGCCTTTCCCTCAAACGGAAAATGCAAGCTTGATAGACACAATTGGTTTTTAATTTGTGTTTTTGCTTAAGTAACTAACTGAAAGTTAATCTCATCAGCTAAAAGATGGAGCTTACACAAAGCAGAACGCTGAAGCCTGCAAGAAGGTAGAATATTGGTCTGGCCATTAGATCTGATGAGCCCTTGAAAGTGCAAGCCTTTTGATGCTGTAAGATCAGCAATAGCATTTGGTATTACAGCATCATAGGCACCTGGGTTTTCTTTTTTTTGTTAATATTCTCCAAAGAAACGTTTCTAAGTAATACCTCCTCTATTATTTTTGGTCCTTTAGAAACAAATTTCAAATTACATCACATGACTGGCATTTATTTCGGCCTGTTCTCTCCAAAACACGTGGGATTAGTGTTCACATATGTACCAGCTAGATGCCTTTGAATGCACTGAACAAACAGAGCAGGCTGACATAGCCCACTCAGATACTTGTGAAAAGTGACTGTTGATGTTAAAAGCCACTTTTATCACCCACTAGTGATAAATCAATTGAGCAGGTTGAACAAGATAGCATGACAGAAAAATTAGACATCTCTTGCAAGACCTGCAGACAGAGCACAAGACAAAAAGGAGGGCTCTGTGACTGCAGTGCTGAATCAGAGGCTCAGCAAATTTCAGTTCCAGAAAAGACGCAGATGAATGCTAGTGAGTTCACACAAACTGGGTGCAATGTAATTTTCCTGAGTGAGCCTCTCTGCAAAGATCCCTTTTGAGAAGGCTGTGATTTTATCTGTTCCTCAGGGACACGAAGTATCCAAGAGTACTTCCATTCCTAAGCTGACGTGCTCTGAAAATCCCTGACCATACTCTTCCTTCCCCCCATCATCTCAACACACAGTGTATTAATTAGTTGTGTGCTGATGACTGTGCCCTGCCCCCGACACAGATGTGTGCCTCAGGGTCTGTCAAAAAACAGCAGCTGTCCTAAAAGTAAAGTATTAATTAGTACTTAACTAAGGCTTTATGAAAGACGGTGCAAAGCAAAAAGCTAACAGGTTTTTGAAACACACTTTAAAATAGCTCCTGCTTTCTACTCCTCAAACCTGCCCTTCTCTGCATCTTCAGCCAAAAGTTTCAGCAGGTTGTTCGGACCTTTCTGAGGAGCTAGGATGTGTGCGTGGGAGCAAACCACTACATGACAGTCCTGCTCCACGTAGGTGTGTTTTGTCAAGCGCAAGCTTCTGCCACGTGCCAGGCAGCACATGGAGAAACACAGCTCCCCGTGTGTTTGGCACAGCGTACCTGCCCTTGTCCTTCAACTTCTGCTGCACCCTTGGACTGTGGGAATGAAACCTCCGCGTGGCCCCTGGCCCCTGGGACACCCTGCCTCCCTTGTACCAGGAGCAAGTGGTGGTGGCTCATTGCAACTAGAATATAAGTCTGCAAGTGTCCCCATATGATTTTCTGCCACTTCTTCTTATTCCTTCCTTCCTTTCCTTTGGGAAACAGATAAAAAAGTTCAGCATAAACAAAATAACCTTGTTCTACGGCAAACAAATTAATCAACCAGCAGCTGCCACCAAGTATGTCAGTTCGGCATGTACATCTTTCATTACCAGTAGGAACAAATATGACTATTTGAGAACTGCTTTGCGTCAGGCCTGGAAAAAATGCTAAGAAAAACAGCTCTAGAGAAAAAGGAAAGAAGAAAAACCTGTGCTCTCTGAATCACCAATAAAGTATCCCAAATTATAATGTTAGCTGCAGTATAAATGCAGCGTCAAGGGGTCAAACAAGAGGGTATCTTCCCAAGCATCTTTCTGGGAAGGGCCTCTAATAGTTGCACACACTTCCAAAGCTGGCTGGCTGCTGCTTCTGCTGCCTGAGAGTAATGTTTATGGAAACTAAAAGAGGCCAAATTATGGGGAATTAGGGATATTCAGAGCAAGAGCCTCTGTTAAGCACCAAAATATTTCCCTGCAGTTCTGCAGGAATGGACCAAAATGGCACAGATTGCCTTTGGGAACTAAAGGAGCAGGGAACTAAAAGAGCACATGTAGTGGAGATTTCAGATACTTCTGTCAGGAAGGAGAAAATTAAGAATACACAACCTGTGCTTCACTACCCACTAACCAGTGCTCTATGACATTGCTTCAGTTAAAGTCTCTGCTCTTCCCTGTCCCTGGCAATCAGATCATATCAGCAAAGAAAATAATGAAGAGGAAAAGGGAATGTGTAAACACTTGCCATAATTGTATATTGGCTTTTTCTATACAGAAGTATCTGGCATTGTAATTGCTTCTGTGAGGAGCAGAAATCTTAATAAAGATCGCAGGTTTGCAAGTTCTTAACAGTAAATGCATTGAATTTTTCAACCTTTCTTGGACTGTGATCTCAGGCTAGAGATTGGCTGGTAATGTGCAGGGAATTGAGAAGAAGCACTTTGTACTGACCAGAGGGACACTGGAGAGTCACAGTCTAGAAAAGGGTCACTAGACATTTTATCTCCTGACAGGCAGGGAAAGAAGCCAAAGCAAACTGAAACTAATGTTCTTCCATGGGCTGAGAAAGAAAGGGTATGCTTTTCCTAAATAATGCTCAGAGCTGTGGATCAGTAGTAAGTGTTGTAGCTGAAACCACAGCGTAATTATCTAACCAAGATATAATTATGTAACACAGACACATTTTGCAGTGGGATATAGTATCTTCTATTAGACCATAGCTGGAGTTCCATGTCAAACTAAGACTTTGAAATCATTGTGTGGAAATTTCCTCATGTCAAGATATGTTTAGGCTCCCAGCACAATCACTGTAGTCTACAGATCTATTCATCTAATCAAACATAAGGGTGAGATTCAGTTCCCTAAACATATATGAATAGTGTCACTTAGACACTTCAAGGGTATCCAGGGCATGAAATCTCCTGTAAGTCTTGTGCATTTCTCTGAGCCCTTAGTGGACATTTTTGAAGCCCAGAGACATTTCAAATGGCAGTAGATGCCTAAATTTAAACAGCTTTCTTATTTAGGATGAGCTGCACAGATTTCCAGGCTCTGTGGAGAGTACTGGCAGGGTATCCACTGACTACTCAACAGTAACTCATGTGCAAAGACCTACATGTAAATATCTGAAGTCAGATACATTATTCTGAAGCTAAATCCTATCCCAGTTTTGTATGAGAGCAAAAACCAGAGGTCATAGCAAGAACTGCATCTTAGATTCAGTTTTAGATATGTTGGGGTCAACAGCAGCTGTGGCTATTTGGTCTTCTTGCTGAAATGCCCTTTTCATTTTGATTGACTCAATCTGCCTCTGTGTCTTGCTAGGAGCGGAGCTGAGCTTTGGGGCCCACACTTGACCCTGAACACAAGCAAAGAGAGTGATATTTTTGCTGTTTTCACAGCTCTCATAACACAGTACCTGAGAAACCCAGAGTCCTTTTTTAACAAAAGTGTGTTCATAGGCACCTTGCAAGAGAGCAACTAATGTTGTTGTTGCTATTATTTCCATTTTGGAGAAAAGTGGGCTGCTGAGAAGCCATATTTTTAAGGTATCACTGTCACTATAGACACACATAGCCCAAGTGAGATTTTAAAAGAACCTCAGACTCTAATTTCGGCTGAAAAATTAGACACTTTGTGTCTAAGTGCTTCTGAAAATCCCACTAGGGTCCCATTTGCTGGTTCATTGCCTAACTAACATCTAAATTCTGCTGTGGCTTGTTCAAGGTGACACACAACTTTTGGATGCTACTACTCATCTTTTGGTCACTAATCTTTTTCCTCCCTGATCCCAATCCCAAACTCACTCTCAAGGTCCATCTGGCATGAATGCACCATGGTGGGATGGGTTTCAGTTGGCCATTTCATCTGCTGTTTTCCTCTACATACAGCAAATCCCAAGGGAGTCTTTTTCATAGCCCCACACTCACCTTGCATTTTTGCTATTAAAATTCTTCCCACAGTCTTAGTACTGTGCCATGGGTTACTTATATTTAACTTAACCACTTAAACACATCCAATGAAACTGATACCACAACCTTTCTAGATAGCTACTCTACCATAGTTTCACAGGAAAGCTAAGAAAAAAAGTAAGTTTATTAATATCTAGGATAAATCTTTGCTGCAAATACAGACAATTCCCATTTTCTTTGAGCAGCGGGAGACATGGAAAATAATCTATCATTACTTCCTTTGTAACCACTTTTTCCAGAGATGGAAACTGTGAAGAACATTCTTTCCTCTAAAGAAAATAAATCCATTTCCTCATAGTTTATATTTGTTGAAGGGTTTGTAAGACTTTTATGTCCTCTATAGTCTTTGATTTGTCAATACCTTTTTAAAGTGGATTTCTCTGTAACTAGCAAAGTTGCTGGTATTTGACACATCCCTCATCTAAAAAGGGGGATGAATTTAAAACAACGTAGCTAAATTGGACATACAGTTCTTATTGAGCAAAAAAGTTTTCCGAGAGACTCTTGTTTTTATTAAATTCAAGTTAGGAAAATGTTTGAGCTATTCATCAACAAACAACTTTTAATCTAAACTTATAATATTAAATTGAAGAAGTGAACAGACCCTTTTATTTTCAGACTAATTCAGTTTGCTTTATGACACAGTGACATGCAGGTTTGAGAACATGTAATAGAAGGTGGCACTAATAAATAAGAAATGGTTTCATCCACCAGTTAGGTAATGGTTTCTCCTAGGTTACCTCAGGAGACCCTGGCCTGCTGCCGGTAAGCTAGTTCTCAAACACCTTGTACGCCTACGACAATATATACAGAATGATGGAGCTTTCAAAAAAGAGATCTGTTCTGAATGTCAGAAGTGACGAATTTCCTCAGTATCTTGTACAATTTTCCAAAGCTCTAAAGTAGTATACAGGAGAATTAACTTATAACTGTGCTGTAATTTCCCTAGCTAGTAAATTCAAGCTCTATCACTGCATTTAAATATGTTTTATAATAGGAAGTGAACTTTGTAATTCATCAGCCCTCGCTCTTTATATGCATTTAAAATTCAGCTCCTGATCTTGGGTGATGTAGATAAGCACCACTGAAAGTAAAAGATGACTTTGTACTTCTTGTAAGAATCGCTGTATCCTTAGAAGAATTATCCAACAACAACAAAAAAAACCTTGTTGGATACAAATAGTTTAAAAATCCTTTTACCCGAAAGAAAGGTGATATACCATGTAAATGACAAATGTCTGTTGAGAACCTACCAAGGCTGGTACAGCCACACTGACAAGACACCAGCTGAAGAAAAAAGCATATCCAAAAACTTGCTGGCTTGAAGGACTTGGAAAAGGTTGTAGAGATGTGATTCAGATAGTTTTTGCCACTGTATCAGCAATGTTGACTTGCTTCCTTTGCAACTGCATGTGAGACAAGAATCAGAGAAGAACGTGTGGCTTATGTTGCATATGATTTGATCATGGAAAAAATTAAAAAATCAGAAAGTCACAAAGACAAAACATGACGTTCTATTTTTATTTTTTATGGAAACAAGTTTCACAACAAAATAACTGATCAAAAAGGAAAACGAAACAAAACTTTCTGCCTTTTGGAAAAAAAAGAAGAAAATAAAAGGCAAATGTATTCTACACAATTTCCTAAGCAGCTGTGATTATTTCAGATATACAGATATTGGTGAATATAGCAATGGATTACATTACTTTATGGAATGCATTACCTTCAGGAATGATAAAAGCACCATGTTAAGCCTTTTTAATAAGTATTTAAAAAATGTGATATTATATCATTTAGTACTAATATCCTTTCTCTTTGTCATAAGTTGTTTGTCGTAAGACTTCTGTCTTAAAAATGTACATTTTGTCTATTTTTCTTTAGACTTAACAAAAGATTTGCCAACAATTATATTCAAGAAAACTAAAAGGAACAGTTAACCTTCTGTAACTCATGGGACCTTCCCACTCGGTCTGCTTCTGGGAAAATGCAATGCTACCAATTCCTGACACAGTTGGTGAGTGAGCCGACCAGGGGAGGTGCCTTGCTGGACCTGCTGTTTACAAACAGAGAAGGACTGGTGGGAGATGTGGTGGTCGGAGGCCATCTTGGGCTTAGCGACCATGACATGATAGAATTCTCAGTTGTGAGTGAAGTAAGGAGAGGGGTCAGCAAAACTGCTATCATGGACTTCTGGAGGGCAGACTTTGGCCTGTTCAGGTCACTGGTTGAGAGAGTCCCTTGGGAGACAGTCCTGAAGGACAAAGGGGTCCAGAAAGGCTGGACAGTCTTCAAGAAGGAAATCTTAAAGGCACAGGAGCAGGCGGTCCCCATGTGCCGTAAGAAGAGCTGGCGGGGAAGGCGACCGGCCTGGCTGAACAGGGAGATTTTGCTGGGACTCAGGGAAAAGAGGAGAGTTTATCACCTCTGGAAGAAGGGACAGGCAACTTAGGAAGAGTACAAGGATCCCGTTAGGTCAAGCAGGGACAAAATTAGAAAAGCAAAAGCCCATCTAGAGCTCAGTCTGGCCACAGTCATAAAGGATAATAAAAAATGCTTCTACAAATATATTAACAACAAAAAGAGAGCCAAGGAGAATCTCCATCCCCTACTGGATATGGCGAGGAACATTGTCTCCAAGGACGAGGACAAGGCTGAGGTACTTAATGCCTTCTTTGCCTCAGTCTTTAATAGCCAGTCCAGGTATCCGCAGGGTGTTCAGCCCCCTGAGCTGGAAGATGGGGATGGAGAGCACAATAATCCAGGAGGAAGCAGTTAAGGACCTGTTAAGCCACCTGGACACCCACAAGTCTATGGGGCCTGATGGGATCCACCCAAGAGTACTGAGAGAGCTGGCGGAGGAGCTTGCCAAGCCACTCTCCATCATTTATCAGCAGTCCTGGTTGACAGAGGAGGTCCCAGAAGACTGGAGGCTTGCCAATGTGACGTCCATCTACAAGAAAGGCCGGAAGGAGGATCCTGGGAACTACAGGCCTGTCAGCCTGACCTTGGGACTGGGGAAGATCATGGAGCGGTTCGTCTTGAGAGTGCTCACAGGGCATCTGCAGGACAACCAATGGATCAGGCCCAGCCAGCATGGGTTCATGAAAGGCAGGTCCTGCTTGACCAACCTGATCTCCTTCTATGACCAGGTGACCTGCCTAGTGGATGATGGAAAGGCTGTGAATGTTGTCTACCTGGACTTCAGTAAAGCCTTTGACAGCGTCTCCCACAGCATTCTCCTGGAGAAACTGGTGGCTCGTGGCTTGGACAGGTTTACTCTTTGCTGGGTAAAGAACTGGCTGGATGGCCGAGCCCAGAGAGTTGTGGTGAATGGTGTTAAATCCGGCTGGTGGCCGGTCACAAGCAGTGTTCCCCAGGGCTCGGTTCTGGGGCCGGTCTTGTTCAATATCTTTATTGATGATCTGGATGAGGGGATCGAGTGCTCCCTCAGTAAGTTTGCAGATGACACCAAGTTGGGTGGGACTGTTGATCTGCTGGAGGGTAGGAGGGCTCTGCAGAGGGATCTGGACAGGCTGGATCAATGGGCAGAGGCCAACTGTATGAGGTTTAATAAGGCCAAGTGCAGGGTCCTGCACTTCGGCCACAACAACCCCATGCAATGCTACAGGCTTGGGGAGGAGTGGCTAGAGAGCTGCCCGGCAAAAAGGGACCTGAGGGTGCTGGTTGACAGCCAGCTGAACATGAGCCGGCAGTGTGCCCAGGTGGCCAAGAAGGCCAACAGCGTCCTGGCCTGTATCAGAACTAGTGTGTCCAGCAGGAGTAGGGAAGTGATCGTGCCCCTGTACTCAGCACTGGTGAGGCCACACCTTGAATCCTGTGTTCAGTTTTGGGCCCCTCTCACTACAAGAAGGACACTGAGGTGCTGGAGTGTGTCCAGAGAAGGGCAACAAAGCTGGTGAGGGGTCTGGAGAACAAGTCTTATGAGGAGCAGCTAAGGTATTGTTTAGTCTGGAGAAAGGGAGGTTGAGGAGAGACCCTATCACTCTCTACAACTACCTGAAAGGGGGTTGTGGCGACGAGGGTGTTGGTCTCTTCTCCCAAGTAACCAGCGATAGGACGAGAGGGAATGGCCTCAAGTTACGCCAGGGGAGGTTTAGATTGGATATTAGGAAAAATTTCTTCACCGAGAGGGTGGTCAGGCATTGGAACAGGCTGCCCAGGGAGGTGGTGGAGTCGCCATCTCTGGAAGTGTTCAAAAAAAGCCTGTGGATGTGGCGCTTCAGGACATGGTTTAGGGAACATGGTGGCGCTGGATTAATGGTTGGACTTGATGATCTTGAAGGTCCTTTCCAACCTTAGTGATAGTGATTCTGTGAAGTGACACTGAGGAAAAAAATAAACTTTGTTGTAGCAGAGATAACTTTGTGCCAGAATAAAATAAATCATATTGTCATATTCATGCAACTGCACTGTTTTTCCACATACACTTCTTGTTTGCCCTGCACATTTACACCAAAAGATGTTTCAGAAATGGAGAGGAGGAGTAGTAATTCAAGGGGAAGGGAGAAAGAAGGAGTACTCAGTTTCCTCTGGAAACAAGATTTATGCAAACCTATTTGTCTGCCAGCCCTTTACCTTACCTCCCCAAAATGAATTCTGAACCAGTAACCGTATGTCCTGTATGCACTCATATGCCACCCCATGCCTACTTCAAGGTTTATGAATAATTAAGCACTACTCAGTGAAATGGCAAGACCCATTAAAGCCCAAGATCATGTTGCTGTCATGTAGTAGGCACATAAACAATAGATTAGTCCTAATTTCATTTTTATATATGATCCCAAAATGATATGAGATTTTTGCAAGTACAAAGTTTATGGTATCGCTGTTAATATGCAGCTCAGTAGATCCAAATGGGCAGTCTATTCAGTATCTGGAATCAACAGAATATGGCCAAAAACTTCTTGAACCTGAAAAATACTCAGTTGGTGTGAAGCATATAGCTCCTGTAACTCTAAAGACTTTACAAACTTACATCAAATCACACTTGTCAACCAGCTGATCCTTAAGGCTTACCCATAAGCTGTACACATCCTCTAGAGTAAAAGATCGTGGTTGACGTGCAGAGAAGTGCACTAAGCAGTTAATAACTTCTGCTGCTTGACAGAAGCTTTCTTCTTACACATAACATTCAAATAAATAGTAATAGAAGAGTTTTATTTTCTTCAGGATTTTCCATGCAAACATAAGAAAGATGTATGTTACTTTTGCTGTTCAAAACATCTGACAGTTGTGCACTATGCCAGCTAAGCCCAGCTCATGTAGCTGATTCAGTGAGCATTAATATTCATTAAAAACAGTAATGAAGTCATATTGCCCTGATTTAGAGCACTGACAGGAGGCTGGTGGCAACAGTCAAAGCTGGGCTGGAATGCCCTGTCTTGCTCTCGATTCAAGCATGCATGTGCACCAGCCCATGGCTCATTAGGTCCTGTTGTTAATTTAGGGCTATTCAACCAAGAAAAATGAAGTAAGGCTGAAGTTCCACTTCAGTCCTGATGTCTTTGCACTATAATGCAAAATTGTGGCTTGCCATGGACTAGGTAAGTTGCTTCATTTGCACACTGGGGACAAAGTTTTAAAATGTCAGTGCTTAAATGTATATTCGAATTATAAGTAAATAGTCTAATATTCTGTGGTGGTTTTGCATCAAGCAGCTCCAAATAAGTCAAGTGACATATAAACATTTGTTGGTATGCTTTGTCATCCAAAACTAGAAACGGTCTTTCTGGTCATTTCAGAATACTTCAATCTTTAATTAAAATTATGTTAAAAAGTATTTCACACAACTGGAATTGAACAACCTGATCTCATTCTATGACCAGGTGACACATCCAGTGGATGAGAGAAAGGCTGTGGATGTTGTCTACCTGGACTTTAGTAAAGCCTCTGACACTGTCTCCCACAGTATTCTCCTGGAGAAACTGGTGGCTCGTGGCTTGGACGGGTTTACTCTTCATTGGGTAAAGAACTGGCTGGATGGCTGAGCCCAGGCAGTCGTGGTGAATGGCGTTAAATCCAGTTGGTGGTCGGTCACAAGTGGTGTTCCCCAGGGCTCGGTTTTGGGGCTGGTCTTATTCAATATCTTTATTGATGAGGTGGATGAGGGGATCGAGTGCTCTCTCAGTAAGTTTGCAGATGACACCAAGTTGGGTGGGAGTGTTGATCTGCTGGAGGGTAGGAGGGCTCTGCAGAGGGATCTGGACAGGCTGGATTGATGGGCTGAGGCCAACTGTATGAGGTTTAATAAGGCCAAGTGCCGGGTCCTGTACTTGGGTCACAACAACCCCATGCAACGCTACAGGCTTGGGGAAGAGTGGTAGGAAAGGTGCCCAGCAGAAACAGACCTGGGGGTCCTGGTTGACAGCCGGCTGAACATGAGCCAGCGGTGTGTCCAGGTGGCCAAGAAGGCCAACAGCGTCCTGGCCTGTATCTGAACTAATGTGGCCAGCAGGAGTAGGGAAGTGATTGTGCCCCTGTACTCGGCACTGGTGAGGCCACACCTTGAATCCTGTGTTCAGTTTTGGGCCCCTCACTACAAGAAGGACATTGAAGTCCTTGAGCGTGTCCAGAGAAGGGCAATGAAGCTGGTGAGGGGTCTGGAGCCCAAGTCTTATGATGAGTGGCTGAGGGAACTGTGGTTGTTCAGTCTGGAGAAGAGGAGGCTGAGGGGAGACCTTATTGCTCTCTACAACTACCTGAAAGGCAGTTGTAGCGATGAGGGTGTTGGTCTCTTCTCCCAAGTAACTCACAATAAGACAAGAGGAAATGGCCTCAAGTTGCACCAGGGGAGGTTTAGATTGGATATTAGGAAAAATTTCTTCACCAAAAGAGTGGTCAAGCATTGGAATAGGGTGCCCAGGAAGGTGGTGGAGTCACCATCACTGCAAGGTATTCAAAAAACATGTGGACGTAACACTTCAGGACATGGTATAGTGGGCATGGTGGTGCTGGGTCAATGGTTGGACTTGATGATCTTAAAGGTCCTTTGCAACTTTAATGATTCAGTGATTCAAGTTGAATTAACAAAGGACCTGAAAAGGACCAAATAGAACTTTTCTATTCAAAGGTGCTTAGGATGATCAATGCTGATTTTATGCAAGGATTTATTACTTACTGTGGACAACAGAGACCAAAGGCGGGTTAAAACAGCATTTGACACTTTTATGAAGCAACCAATGCCAAGAGCAAGAGCTTCTGGTTCAAGACTTAACGACAGCTTACACCTCAGTTATGTGCACAATACACACAGTTTTCTTCACAGATGCACCCCATTCTTTCTCTTCAAGGTTTCCATCCTTCCTGATTGCAAAGAAGTTCCTGAGAGTCTCTGCACTGACTGGTGCTGGCTTGCCTTGCTGTGTGGGGTTGTCAGCTGCAGCGTCAGCACATGCTGCATGAATAACAGAGACTGCTGAGGACCACTCCCTGCAACCAGAGCCCCAGCTACCACTTAGCATAAGAAACCCAGATTAGCGGAAGAACAAGATGGTTCCTGCATGACTCTGACAGATCACTATGGCTATGTCTAAAAGAATAAATTAAACAGTGCAAGGGAATGTTCCCAAGCAAAGGAACTTGTCTCTATATGGAGCTTGTCTCTATATGGCTAAGTTGTTAGAATGACCCAAACTGGCATTTAAGTCTCCCAGACAGTCCCTGGACGTGCTTGTAAACCAGCATGGGCTGGTGGTCACTCCCAACAGTCACTTTTACTGTAAGCACCCTGTTCTAAAGGGTAAAAGAGCTGAACAGCCATAGGCAGACAGTACTCTGACTGTTGGCCTCCATGCCAGAGAGCAGCCCTGCCCAGACGTAACATCCATAACTATAGATGTCAGCATTGGCACCAGAGTCACCACCTTGACTCTTGGCAAACAAGGTTCAGCACACAGACTCCTTATAACACACCAGGGGGCAATTATCGGTCTGGGACATTGCCAAATCACCCATTTCCCAGCAAAAACTCTTAGACAACAACTTAGAAATAACTTCTCTGTGAGGGTTTCCTGAATTTCTGCAGAAAAGAGTTTAAGATTAACTAGGCCAGTCAGTGACAGCAAAGATCTCTGCCTTGGAGATTAAGTCACAGGTTCCAGTCCCAGCTCTCAAGCATGTTTGTTTATTTTATTCACTATCTGTTTAAGATTTAATACATAAACACTGCTTGGGACAAGAACAAGAGTCTACAACTCACCCTTTTTAGGAAAAATTCCTGATAACAGGATTAAAGACTTGTGCTTGTTCTTGTGTTTTCTGTCCGGTTGAGTGGCTCTTCAGTTCTGTGCTGTGCAACTAAAAAGCTTCAAGGAAAAGGGGAACAACAGACCCTAAGATCATCTCTAGTTTGGAGAGTCCACTGAATGGTTTTGAACTTCTTCAACATAAAGAGCTCGTGGGTGTGTTACCTATCCCCAGGGTGAATCACCCCTAACACCTGATCCAGGTGGACTACAAATTAAGTAACTTTTCCTTCTCTTCCCAGTTAATTAATCATCTAGTCTCATAAAAGTAGTTGAAGCTGTTTTGCTCATTCCCACAGATACACCATTGGTATTTTCTGAATACCTTGGACTGAGTCTTTCAAGGAACTAAAGTAGCAAATCAAAGGATCCCAGTTTGGACTCAGATAAGATAGAGAGTTGCAGGGTAGAAATTTAAGCACCTTTACGATTTCACCAGTGATAACAAGACATTTGCAGACCTGTGGATTTCAGATTTTTCCTCCTCAGCTGATACTCTAAATTCTAACTATATTCCTTTAAAAAACTGAATTGAGAAGTCTATATGCTTCAGTGATCCCATGTTTCTCTGTCCCTGTTTTTCTTGTTGTGTATAGCTAGCACTATTTTCCTGCTTATGGGTGGGCTTTTAAGAACAGCTACTGAAAAATAGGAAGTTTTTGTGCTGTTAAAGACATCCTTGGATACAGTTTTCTTCAAGACTGCTGAAGTCTGACTTTTACTGCTGCTGTTAGATCAGTATCAGAGTAGAGACCCAATGGGAAACTGAGAATGAAGTTACCTTTCCACCAGGAAGGAAGAAGGCGAGAAAATAAAGCAAAGGATAAAAAAGAATGTAGAAGACCAAAGTGAAGGAAGAAACAGGAAGAGACAGCTTTGTCCTTCAGAGCCCTAGAAGTTCATAATCACGGCAGTAACTCATTATTGTAATGCTTGATTTGACTAGATGGTAAAAAAAAATAATTTCCTGCAAAGCTTACTTTTGCATAGTGCTGCTTAAAGTGGGGCTCTTAAATTCAATTGGAAGTATAAACACTTATTTCAGTGATTTCATTGGAACGACAAAGTGAAAGAAATGCAAGATTCATAAACCACAATGTGTATGTTGGGAATGTTTAGGTTGAACTGAGAAGTCAAAGGTAACATACCTCCACCAGAGCTCACCCTCTCAGTATCTCAGTCCCTAGTACTGGCACGATGCTGAATCGAATTCTTCCAACTCATTCTGGTTGCGGGGCCAAAGAAAGATAGCTCACGTAGAAAGTAGATTTTACTATTTCTCATTAAAGGACTTGAAATTAAGAATAAGGCTTATGTCCTGCATTTGAAAAACAAACTTGAGAAATGTTTCCCTGTAAGAAAAAGCAGCCTGTAAGAATGGTGCTTTGAAGAAACTAAATCTCTTCTACACTAAATTTTGGACCTGTCTGTCCAGTCTTGTTCTAATCTGAAGTTAGGCCAATATTTTGTGAAATTAAGATGAGCACTTTTTTGAGTTGTATTACTTCTAGGATTCTTTCCCCTTTTTAAGTAAGGAAGGGTGGAAGACAGTCCATCTGATTTAAGTTATTTTGCTGAGAATTTCTGCCATATTTTGAGCATGTTCCAAGTGGCAGTTGAGATATAAATAGCAGAATAAACAAACAGCTGCGCAAGCAAAGTTGAAAAGTCAGAGACCAACGAGATTATCGGTTGTTTCTGTAGCACTTCCAGCCTGCCCACATACCAAATGCGATACCATGTGACAAACAAATTCTTTATTGCCAGCAGCTGTATTTGGGGGTTTCTTCATTCCCCACTTACTCATTCTGAAGTATTTTTTCAGTATTTTCATTCTGAAAAAACAGAAAATTATATTAAAGCCACCAACAATGAAAGTACCATGCTTTTTGTCCAAAATCCTAGGTTATGTGTTACATTTCATGGTGCTTTTAAGGTTTCTTTATAAACATAATGGCAGCTGTATGTTTGGGGAAGAAATTCTAGAGGTAAAAGAAAATATTCCTCCCCTCTAAACCTACTCTTATTCAAGGCTCTGAAGTGGGAAGATGTTTTTTACCCAATATTTGCCTACAAATAATATTTGTGATAAAATAATGATCAGGCATAAGATTCTCTGTATATCATATTTGATTATGAATACTACTCATTTGGCACTTCTTCCTCACTACAAGCACAAAGAAATAAGCAATCTTGCATAATGAAAACAACAAGAATAATGAGTATTGTTAGAATGCCAGTCTTTCAATTCTCTCTACAAATGCAAATAAGTTGAAATGTATTTACTGATTGCTGAATAAATACCTGTCTTCACTGGGTTTTGACTTGAGGTTATGTCCTCCAGTTCACAGGAGAATTTTTTTTTCACTAAATTGAGTCAAATACTTTTTTTTTTTTTTTACAGGGTTTAAGTGTATGTGACCAAAATGTTTAGATCTGCAACATGTTCCAGAGCTCTGGTGCAGAAGATGATTTATGATTCTTGCCTACAAGAAGCAAAGCCTCTGCTGAAAGTACTATGAATAATTACAGTCACTTTAATGCCTTGAAATTAAGCAGAAAATTGAGCTTCTTTCATTTATTTTATTGCCAGTTTCAATAGTGAGTAGTAATATTTGAATGTACTGTATTCGTATTCTGTCACTAATGTGCAACAAAGGTTAAAGTGTGTTTTACAGATCTACAGTCCAGAAGTCCTTTTTAAGATACTCTGAAATTCCTCTTCCTATTTTGACATTATTTATCTGTTTTGACTTATTTATTTTAGTGGAAATTGCAATTTGTCCTTTAAATGTGCCAGGCCTTTTTAGAGTCCTTGCAGTTCATTTTCAAAATTGGATGTAGGTCTGCTCTGTTTCAGGTTCCCATGTCAACATTGAAGTGATTCCTTTTTAAAACCCTGAGTTTTCATTGTTGTTTTCTTGAGTGATGGTCGCATTTGTGAATCCTGTAAGTGTGACTGCAGTCTGCAGTTGGAGACAGTTAATCTAGGAACACTTATGTGCTACTATTTAACCACAGTCTCATGGGATGAGCTGAGCGGAAAGTATGGGATGTCCAAAACGTTTGCTATATTGGACAAGAAAATAGAGCCTTTTGAGCACTTTCCAAGTACTTGTAATATTTGACCTATCCATTAGTCATATTTGGTCTATGATCTCTGGAGTATCTTTTATAGGAGGTGAGCTAATAGCTGCAAAAGATGGATAGTCAGCTAAAACACTTAAAGGGATACAGCGTGTCAAAACAAGATGGAGCTTCTCTATATTAATAAAGTAATATGATAATATGCCCATTACCAGTCTCAAGGTACTGTAGAGGGGGAACTGGTATCATCATTCCCGCCTGACACATAATGAGATCCAGTGAGATGCCATGGTCACCCACACAGTATATGGCAGAGTTTAAGAATAAAACAAAGGTCTAAGAAAACATTGTTATAGGGGCAACAACAGCCTCTGTAACAAACTGCTGACTGCCTAGGTAAGGCATGGGTGGGGAGAGAAGCAGAGCAGGGCAGTGAAGGGACAGAAGAGAAGCAGATGTGAAGTGACTTCCCCAAGGAAAACCAGTGACCAAACCAGACTCAGAGTTCATGCACCCACCATCGGAGTCATGATCACCCCATCTGTAGGACTTCCACGGTACAGTGTGGAGGGCTGTGTTTTCCTGAATGATCCAGTTAACATTTATGGCACTGAATATCCAGACCACTAGAGGACTTTTAGAGGAGACTCCTCAGATAGTGGTAGGCAAGAGTTGGAAGAGGTCACCATTACTTTCTTCAAGGTCTTGTAGATGTAACTATTTATACCCAGTCTCTTTGTGTTAATTACCATCCCCAATAGTTCTTGACAATGAGTCAAGAACATTCCTCTCTCCTTAGACAACACTGCCAGTTAAGTTCTCAGATCAGTATCCTTCAGATTTCTCTGTGCCCCTTTTCTTATATAGAAATATCTTTATACAATTGCAAAACTCCTCCAAAGCTTTTCTTTGCCAGAACACCTCACAGTGGTTAAGAAACTGCTATTCTGAAGTGTTATTGCACAGGTAAGTAATTGTACAAGTACTTATCTTCTGTCTGTATCTAGCTGTAGTCTCTAGATTTATAAGCACAGGGCAATCCAGGTTAAGGAAAAAGGTATCCATGAACTATCAAAATATAAATATGCATTGGATTTTGTTTCTCTCTCTTTAAATCTGTTTAACCTAGAACATGATCCTTGTATGCAGTCAGCTAGATATGAGGAGAGATTTATATCAAAAACACTGACTTTCAGAATTCTTCCTCAGCTTTTACTAGGCAGGATATGTCACTGAGAAATTAAAAAAAAATAAAATATTCAAGAATAGCTGTTTTTCTTGGGTAACAAAAGCTTTGCAGAAAGAAGCAGAATGGACCCTGCTCAGACCTGTCAGGAGAGTATTCTTTTCTGTGTAGTAATGGTAAGATTAATAGGAAACATGGAATATTGCTGGGACGTTACTCCTTGTACTGGTACTAGCAATTGGTAGAATTAAGAAGAAATGCAGGTCTCTCATATTTCTAAATTACTTCAAATATTTTTATGCCTTTTTTATATCAGCATGCACTGTGTTGGTTTTATTCCATTTGCAGCAGCCAAGATAATCTAGCTTCAAGATGATGATTCTCACCTTAATGGCATATGTTCCAGAACTCTTGCTTTGTAGCCAGTGGTTAGGTAATACTTGTAAATGCAAAGGTTTTTTGTTCTTCAGTGTATAATCTGGGTCCTAAATGCTGAAAAAACCCCACCACTTTTACCTCTTAGTTTAAAAATAAGATTAGGAAAAGAAAATTATAGTGGTCCTCTTTCTCTAATGAAATTATTATTGTTACCAGGTAGAGAAATATTTCTAGCAGTGTGGGTGGGTCCTGACTCTCTGACAGCTCAAGTCTATTCATAGAAGTTTTCTTTAGTTTAAGACAGGTACAACAGTATGGAGAATCTGACACCTAGTGTAGATTTTTAATGCTTCATGTAGAAGTAGAGCAAAAATCTGAGATTTACTTACTGAAATATTTTCTTACCTTCCATAATTTAAAACATTTATTACTGTGGTTTTTTATTTTTGTCTATTCCACCTGAATGTCTGAAGCTCACATATCTGTATGGCAGAAAAACTTGATGATGTACCTCATTTAAAAAAACCTAAACATTTTGCTCAAAACAGAAGCATGTCATGTCTGAGAAAGGGAGCTTAACACTCTCTCAACCTTTAATGTCATAACATTCACAGTAATGAGCCACTTTACATAGGGCTTTGATTACATTGGGTGAGAAGGGGGTATAATGGCTGACATGAATATCACTACATTGAGCTCTTCAGCTATTATCTCTTCCCATCAAATGCAAATCTCTAAACATATAATGATTTTCTGTCTCTCTATTCCTATATATTGCAGTAAAATGTCTGAGACAGTTTAAGGAATCAGAATTTCAGATTTTATTTCGTTTCACTAATCTTGTGACATAAATGCAGCTCAGCTTAAATCACGCACTCAAGCTGAGCTTCCTGTTTTGCATGTTGCTCTGCCAGTTGTCAGCAACAAGCCGAATGGAAAACAAAACCGGTATCTCAATACCTGAACATCCTTTATTGTAAATGATTGCAGTAGTGCCATAAAGCTACTTACAGAAAGAATATATATTAAAGGTATGCATGCTGTGCCTCTAAAGTGCTTATGTTGCTATTTGAAGACAAATGAAAGACATCAATGCAACAAACAAGAAGGGAAGAAGAAATGAGATATAACACTCTTACAGTCACATAAATATTTAAATGTCACCTATAACTATAATTGTCAATAACTAGATTAATACAACTGACAACAGCGTTTCCACAAAGAAGTTGTGATAAATTTGAGGGGAAAATGTCACCCTGTGTCTTGTCACTGGCTCAAGCTAATCTGAAGTCCTGAGATGAAATGCAATCTAAAGAATTACATCTTCTTGTTTCATATGGTAACAGGCCATTTTGTATGGCTATAATTTGGTCTCAGTTGACTTGAAAATTGCTCCAGGCCACCATGAAGTCTTTGAAGTTGATAATACAAAATACAGAAATTTTGCAACATACGTTTCTCAATTTGATTGTTTTGCATGGCTCATTTTTCTCCATTCCCAGGCATTAACATGATCATTTCAGTTCTTCTGAAAACACAATGTACCTTTGCAGGTTGTATCACCCATTCCACAACAGTTGAGTCAATGAGGTCACTCAGTGCTTTTATTATATTTCAAATAAAGAACAATCTTTAGAGAAATAAGGAAGCACAGATAAAATAGGCTGCTTCCCCCACCTGTCTGAATAAGTGCAATTCAGAAGTTAAAAAGTGCTAATAAAATAGGAGAATGAAACATAAAAAAAGAGCATCAAAAAGTTGTGGAATGGAGAATAACAGCTTTTTTTTTTTAAAGTCAGCGACAGGCTTGAGTGTTTAAAGTGTATAATGTGAAATGATCCAGATGAAATAATTATTTATCATTGGCTAGCACAGAGTGAATTCTAAATGGAAAACCATTTTCAATTAACTGGTCATGCTACACTTACCTGAGGTTATGTTGCATAATCAATCATGAAGAAATGTTATTTGCCTACTGTTTATGAGCCAGATGGTTCTAATGTTCATTATAAAACTAAAATACTATTTAAAAAAGAGAGGGCGGCAATGGCAAAACTTGCCTCCCACTGCAAAAATGAATAACAAAAGTAAGTTGACACTGTTGATGTTTAATGTCAAAATATTTTGGAGAGATGGATCATAGCTGTTGGCATCTAACATCAGACAAAACATGGTATTACCCTTCTAAACTAATTCCATGGCTACTTTTATCATTAAAACTATTCACTCTTGTTATATTACTGCAGGTTATGAAAGTAGAAACAGGTAATTAAAGTGGTATGTAAAGGGATGCACACAGATGGTCTGGTATTCCCTCTTCCTATACTGCAAGATGGCCAAGAGTCCCCTAAACTAGCGTCTTTATGACATTATTTGGCATCTTTCTGTATGTGCCTTGAAGTGGTTTCTCTCCCAAGGGAAGGCACATTGCACTCCCATTCCACCCAGACCCCCCTTGCAATGCAGCTGCAAGGTCCTCCATCACCCAGCTCTCCATGCACCTGGAACTGCACTGTACTCATGCAGATATACACGTAGCTTCAGGCCCGGTGTCACACGTACGGTGCAACACAGCCACAGTAAACGTCTCACCCTGTATCTCCTTCTGGAGACACCTACTCTAGCATGATAGAATTAATATTTTTCAGAAGGGATCCATGATTTTGTGTTCCTCTTGAACATAACATGTGTGACTACACCAAGCAAAAATCCTTCCCAAATTTGAAGATGAAGTCTCTACTGCACTGGGGTCAATGGCAAATTTCCCTTTATCGCTGAAGCCGTGTATCAGACCTGATTCCTCTACAGTCTCTCAAGCTTCTTTGCTATTCTCCATCAGAATTTCTGCCTATTGCCTACTTTTCACTAGTCAAATATATTCTCAGGGTGAATTGTTGTTGTTTTCAACTTGCCTACAAAACACTCACAAGCACAGAATGTAATTTGTTCTGGCTTTATAGTTGCTTAGTGTAAAGAGTTTTTTGTCTCCAAAAAAAGATATCCAGGACCTTTTGTAATACAAACAAATATCAATAATGCTCATGTGTTGGAATAGTCTAGGTTTCCTGCACTGAAACATTGAGTTAAAAATTGATACATGTGTGAGGAAACAGGAGATGATGTTCAGGATAATTGAAATAATTCTTAAAATTTAACTTGTGTCAAGTAATAAAGTAAATGGATAAATGTATTTATTTGATTTAACAAATACATATAAAAATATACAAGTGATGATATTTGTAACATATCAAAGGGGAATTCTGTTTTCCACAAACTCAACTATTCTGAGTAAATTAAAAAGGACTGCCCTTGTGCTTAATAGTAAGCATGTGCATAAGGATCTGAGGAACAATTGCATAGTAGGAGACATTATTTGCAGAGGGCAGCAATAATATAATTCTAAATATAATCACTGAATCACCCTAGGATTGCAAAGCACTTTATAAAAGCTAGTTAATTCTAGCTAATTCGTCTATATTGAACTCTTAATCAGAGGAACTCAGCATCTTTTGTAGTAAGTAATTAATTTTATCTCCTGTGATCACAGTGAGGTAGGAAAATATTACTGTCAACTCTCAGATTTTGAAGGAAGTCGAAAGAATTGCCTCTTCTTAATGGTGCTACAGGTTACCTGCTGCCTCCAGCACCCCATCTCAAATGGCACACTGGATGCTACAGACTTGCTGCATGCTTCTTGCAGGTGCTTGGATTGTTTTTCAACCAGTGACACATAAGACAGAAATAACACCTGACAGTCATGACTTAGAATCCCTGAGCTAACTCGTAGAAGCACATTTTCGCTAAAGATGTTTAATTAACAATTTGAGACACTTCTACACCTTCTTTTGTAGCATCTTTATTGAAATCAGTTTCAAACCCTTTTCAGTTGCCGTGTTAAACTGAGTGTGCATTAACACCAAGGTCAGCAGAAGGATGGTGCTAACAGCGGCAAGACGTGTTACAAAGGGAACTGAACCCTGTGAAACAGAAAAAGCAGCTTCCTAAGAAGTGCTAATGGAAGAAGGCTATGGCTGGTTTTCAAAATACTGGTTAAAGTGTAGTTAGTATACCATCAGTATAGGATGCACACATAACTGCAGATGTGTTGTGTTATGCTGGAACAACTTTTGTCATACAACAGAAATAGGCCTTTTCTTCTTAACCTTGCCTACATGTACCAAAGGCATGAGTTGTGCACATCAATAGTGTTGCTTATTTGCTTACTGTGTATTATTCTTCAGCTAGCGGGTAACACAATGGTAATGTGTACCATGTAACTTACAGGTAATGTGCCTAGAACCTGTTCAGCCAGGACATAAGGATTGCTTTACAAAAACCCACTTGATGAGACTACCAACACATTTCATTCCCCATTTCATCTGGATGGCATCCCTTCCCTCAGGTATGTCAACCACACCACACAGGGTGTGGTTGCAAAGTTGCATCGGCAAACTTGCTGAGGGTGCACTCAATCCCACTGCTGTGTCACCAACAAAGTTGTTAAGCATCCCAAACACCTTTTGAGGAACACCACTTGTCACTGGTCTCCACTTGGACATCAAGTCGTTGACTCTTTGAATGCAGCCATCCAGCCAATGCTTTTTCCACCGAGTGGTCCATCCATCATATCCATGTCTCTCCAATTTACAGACAAGGATGTTGTGCAGGATAGTGTCAAATGCTTTGCACAATTCCAGGTAGATGATGACAGTTGCTCTTCCTTTATCCACCAACGCTGTAACCCCGTCATAGAAGGCCATCAAATTCATCAGGCACAATTTGCCCTTAGTGAAGCCATGTTGTCCTTCTCTGCAGTTCTCTGGCTACCACTAAGAAATGCCAGCAACATTTGGGAGATGAAAGGAAAACCAGTCTACATTCCTGATATTTCTGTAGACACTGGTCAATCACTTGCTTATCTTCTGTTAGCTCTCACCACAGCTCCTCCCAAGCAACTTCTTAGGGAAAAGGCAGAAAATCTGTCTTGACTCATCTCATAAAATAGCAGGTTCTTAAATTCTAGCTGCTATCTAAGGTCACAGACAGGAAATATTTGATAAGAGTTAGCGAGTAATCCTCTTCAGGGATAAGGATTCCTTCTTGGGAGTGAATACTGCAGGGATTTCAGTGGCAGAAGAGGATCTCATCTTCTTTCCCTCCCCCATTTTTCTGTCTTCCAAGAATGGAGTCATAAAAGTAGTTTTGGATGCGTACAAAAACCCTTTGAACATTGCTGGGAGTCAATGGCTGATATGACCCAAGATGCTGCGAAGAAGAGAGAAAATGTTTTTCGGGCTAATGACACTAATCCCATTAGAAATAGCAGTTTTGGCTTAAGGCCAATGTGTTTGGTGCACAAAGACTGTATCAATAGCTCAGTTAGATGAGGTTCGTTGTCCAAGGTTGTCACGTCTCTTTCTCCACTCTTTTTTAAATCAAACTAACTGCACAGTTGGTACGCTTTTCTTACAAATACACATTGAGATCTATTGAGACATGAGAGAAAGAATTACATTATTTATAAAGAACTCAAAGAAGGACTTGTAAAAAATGAAGATCTATAAGACTGTTTGGAACCTGACCCTCACCAAGTTCTGTTCTGGCACTGCTGCAGAATTCCTTTTAGATTATGAAAAAAAACCTGTATCTCTCTTAACTCCTCCTTTCCCAGATAACGCCTGTCAATACTATCAATACAATATTGCCAATTGACAAAAACTGTCAATATAAGGTGAAGTGGGTTTGGTTCAGTACCTATAATTGCTACCACAATACATGTGAAAAATAACATACAAAATAAACACCATATGCGTGGATGTTGTGAAATAAGGCCATCATGAACTCAACCAGCTTAGTTCTACAGTTCATACTGAATCAAGGATTCTCTGAAAACTCTCTGCTATCAAACCTTTTACATGGAACTGAGAGAAACAATTGTGCTTAAGAGTAGAAGCTTATCCTATGTGCATGTACTAAGTTAATTAGTTAAATACACTGACACTATGCATAAGTATATATAAATCTTATGTCCATGTGCATGTACATGTGTAAGTATATGCAAATAGAACAAAAACTATAATAGGGAAAAACCATCCCTGGTTTTTGTGGTGGGTATTCCAGTCAGAATACGCTGATACACTGCCTTTCTTAAACTCTCTGCTTTCAAATCAAAGAGGAGAAATGGAATTGCATTCCTTTTCAATTGTAAAACTTAGTCAGCACTTTTAGTTCCAGAGACGGTATTGGTACTTTGTCAGAGCAGTAATTTAATGCAGGCCCACACACAGAAATTCAGACCAAAAGTGCTCTATCAACAATGCAGTATTCCCTCCTCCTGCAGTGTAAATACATTTCAATTTATTGAAACCTGAAGGTGATTCACTAGGAAAAGGTAAGAAATCATCTTGTCCTGAGAGTTATTTATAACCCTAAAGATACAGGGACAAATCCAAAGTGATCTTAAGAACGTAAAACAGCCATTCAAAGGATTCGGCTACCTAGATCCAAAAATACTGCACTGTAGTCACTTGAATTGAAACATCTACATCCCCTCTGTGGCAATAAGGAAATACAAGTGTATTGAAAACCTGCAATAGGCCTAACTGAGTATAGGCTATATACTATAGCCTATAGTATATAGGCTATATGGTTGACTATATCAATTATAGTTGACTATATCAATTATTCAGATCTTCTTTCTATAATTCACCTGATTCCTAGTGCTGAGAAACCTAGTTTGAGATGAAAAAGAAATTAAATATTCAATACTCAAAATCAATACTATTACTCTACTACTTGTATTTACCCTGACAAGTCATACGGTTTATTTATACCACCACCACCATTCATTCTTTAACACAAAAAATCTTCACAGAATTTCCTGTTTCGACATCATCTGAGCATCTTGCTCCACAGTTCCTAGAGAAATGTGTGCAGAAAGATCTGCCTGTAATTAATTAAAAATTGTTTATAGAATCATAGAATAGTTTGGGTTGGAAGGGACATTTAAAGGTCATCTAGTCCAACCCCCTGCAATGAACAGGAACATCTTCAACTAGATCAGGTTGCTCAGAGCCCCGTCCAGCCTGACCTTGAAAGTTTCCAGGTAGGATAAATCCAAAAATATAGCTTATGAGAAAAGAAGACAGATGTCTATGGTCATTTCAGAGCTTTAATTAAATAAATATGTTAGTCCTTTGCTGCAGATGCTCCACAACAGAACACTTGCATAGCAGAATATCTGTCCAAACAGCTCTTTCAGTACTATCCAGGCCTCTTCATCAATAAAAAGGGCTTTGCAAAAGATTTATATTTCCCTCACCACCCTCCTAATGTTCTCCTTGCCTAAACATATCTATATTTGGATTTAAACTCTATATTGTGACATAGCCTCTCAATGGGTTTTCCACAAAGAGATCTTGTTCTTTCATTTGAATTCTAAGCCCATACAGCTCTTACTAGGTGTATGCAGGATTAGGCTCAAGATTTCCAAGTCCCATGTCTGAAGAGATTTTGTGTCTGGCTCATGTCATTGCTCTTCAGGAGGCTTGAACTCAGACTCATCAGTTAGTCAAGTCACCTTTTTTGCAGGCCTTTTCAAGGTCCTTCCAGCCTGAATCCCTTGCCTGACTCTTCTGCCCATCAAAGATGATGCCCTCTGAGACACTCTTTTTAGGACACTTCTTCAGCACCCATATTGAAAACACCACAGAGGCATGAAGCCACCTTCTGGTCTGTCACCTCTCATCATGTGAAGTGGCAGCTCAGGGTTTACAAGACACTTTATCCACACAGTTTATTCAGGGGCCAGGAACATGGCTTTGGGAAGGAAAGCAGCTCTTCAACTCCTGCTGTACCCTGATCACCAGGATGGGAGGGCAGCCACCTTACCTTTGGACAGATTGGCGTAGACAATGTTGTAGCTATGTCCAACCCTGCTCTTCCCTTGACAGTGCATTGACTGCTTCTAGAGGAAAGCTCAGCACTTTATGGAAATCCTGCCCACTTGGCACAACAATTGAGGTTACAGAACTCAACAGGAAAAGGCTCAAATTCAGCTTTCTGCTGGAAACTTTGTCTATTGAGTAGGAGCTACTCACAAAAACAAATATTTTCCCAGGTTAGATGGCACAACAGATGCTTGTCTGCGCCTTCATTTGAAAAGACAAATTACCCTTATGAAAAGGGTAATGACAGAACAGTTGTGAGACCTCCCAAACATAGCCAAATCCTCCATAAACAATATCTAGACAACATCCTCTTTGAGTCTTAATGATGTTTGGTGTTGTATTTGCAGTCTGAGAGTGTATTCAAAATACCTGCCGGGTATAACTTTTATACCTACTTGACTCTGCTTCCAGACGTCAGCCAAACTAGTACCTGTATTTGTAGACTAGCTGTTTTCAGTGAGCTCTAGTTTTGGATCAACAGAAATGTGTGCAGTCCCACAAAATCCTTAGGGATTATCTAGGTGGCAAGTTTTGGCCAGATTGCTTTCAGAATGAGTCTACTGTGTGCTGAAAAGAGCGGCTGTGGCTTAGATGTGTGAGGATCTGGTTTCCTTCCCAGGATCTTCAGGCTACTCAATCTGATATCAGAAGATCACCAGTACTAAGACAACTGGTTTGCAGGACACTGGATACAGTGGACTGCCTAGAGTTGGTTGACAGTGGGATAGAGCAGGAGCTAGTGGGATAGGCTGTGAGGCTACAACACCATCAGAGACCATAGGATTGTGGGGAAGTCAACGTAAACCAGTCAAATGCTAGTTATCTATGATACTTGCAGGATGCCTACATGATCCTTCTGTCCCACTGAAGCATCCTTTTTTTTGATCTCTATTGGAACGATTTCAACAGAGAAATGAGTTTCAGGTGAGGGCTGGCCTGGGAGCTGCATGTTTGAAACCACTCTGGCTCAACGGAAATTCAGTCTTGGCTCTCTTACTTCCTAGGGGAGCACTGTAAACATTAGTCTATTAGTTACAGTCAATTATTGCAGAAAGACTGCAACCAGCTTCCCCCCATTTTCCTGTCTTAATGACAAAGCTGTGACTGAGCTATCAGAAAGACTCCAATATAGTTTATGTATTTTCAGTGTGTCCTATGAACTGAACTGAACTTCTTAAAGCATTCAGGAAAGACAGGCGGATCCATACTAGGTATAAGGCAGGCAAAAAATGTGGCTGGTTATGAAGTTCCTTTCAACCCCCCCCAAAACACATAAATCTACAGTAGAAGAAAGCATCAGGTGAAGTTCAGTATCTTAGGCACCTGAATTTGAAAAGTTTAATCACAATACCCTATGATAGAAGACAGCGTTAATGGTTTAGTTACAGAAAGTATGGCAGCTTTATTTAGGTCACACGCAGCTCACGAAGCAAACTAAAGAAAAATGCTCTGCGAGCCACTGACCCTACCGGAACCAACATGTTCTGGCCTTCAGTTTTAGTAAAGCCTTTATTGCCCCTAATGTAAATAATGCTTGCATAAGGGTCACAGAATTGGCCCAGAATAATACTCTTCTAGACCAAGTAATAAAGTTGGTTTTATCTCAAGCGGTGAGATTAAAGGTGGAGAATTCACTAAGAAACACAGGGAAAAAATGCACAAAGAAAGTAGTATCAACATTTTATTCGTGCTGAGGTAGCCTGCCTTCTTGTGGAACAGTCAGATGAAATATTTGCAGTTTATGTAGTGATATTTTTCACCTTTATTGAGATGTTAAACAGTAGGAGCAAGGAAATAGCACGCAGTATCATTTACACGTCACAGCGTATCCAAATTACACAAAGGCAGCAGCAAATGCCAGCAGTTACCATATGAGCAGCTGCACAGAATCCCAAAACTCCATCAGTCACACAAGCACTGCAAGTTGTGCAAGCATCAGGAAAATGATGTTAAAAAGGTGATTGGGGGGAAGGAGTGTGTGATTTAATGCAAGCCCTCTCCTGACAAAGAGGAAGGATGCTTGTTGGTAGTGAAAGGTGGATTATTAGGTGGTGAAGGGGGGATTGGCAACAGGCTCTACTGGTGCACGGGTGACAGAATCAAATCTGTCACTGCTGCCTCCTTCATACAACATACAGATTGTAATTTTGCATTAAAGATGGGCTGGATGAGGTCTGGTGACCATTTGAATAGGAAGGTGCTGCGGTGTCTCTTCAGGTGCTAAGGAAGATTTGGCCTGACTGAGTTCATGGTCATGACAGGTTCAGTCACAGGTGGGCCCTCGAAGAGACTGAAGATGCTCGTTCTATGAGGGAGACAAACACACTTTTAAAATGGAGGGCAGACACCTGAAAAATTAAGAACCCAGTGTATCTTACAGCTCCCATGACTTACTGGAGGAGGAAACTGAAAACTAAAAGGAAAAAAAAAAAACAGCGACCAAATTTTAATTCCTTGCTTGGTGTTTTGTGCAAAGGAAATGATGCAGCTTATGTTAATTTAGTAAAATTAGTACTGACATGTCTGAGCAGTTGGACAAGAATATGCAATTATATTTGACTGCAGAACAAGAACAGACAATTGTTTTTCATCTCTACTTTATGTTAAAGAAACAGCTGCTATTTTAATTTTTCTTAATGCTAGTGCATTTTTGCTGTTTGGAAAATTAAATAAATGGTTACAAATGAGGCATAACAGAATTTTTTTGTTCAGACTAAGCTACAGAGAATAAATATTTAAATGTTCTTTAGTTTACTGGTGGTAATTCTAGATAAGACAGAACATAGATGCCAAAGTTTAGTTCCAAAATTTATATGTAAGCCTTGCTATGTGTCTAAAGCCCCCTCACTTCCCTCTCCACTCTTTACAAACATCTCTTCATTCAGGTACATCACAAAAAGAGCTTCCTTATACATGCAAATATGCATACTAAACAGTTCATAAGACAAGCACTACGGAACAGCTACTGGGTTCTTTTTGCAAATTATAGCTACAGATTAAGATGGATTTTTAAAAAGACATATTAGCATTCCCTACTGCTAATTCTGAAATAAATAAAATGATAGTGGATCAATTTTTGAAAGGTTAAGTAGTTCTGGTTTGATTACATGTTTGAAAATCCACCCTTAGACTCCTGCTTTGGAAACTGAACTTGAAATTTCCCTAAATTTACAGCAATTACTAATACAGAAGTAGTCCTTTTTGGTACTTTTGAACATCTGCTTTTGATCCCTATCTGAAAGAAGAAATCCTTTGGTGAGAAACAGTGGAGCAAAGATGTAACATAGCCTTTCAAATCTCATCATTTATTTAATATCTTAGTAATCGTTACCTTACACCAAACCGTTCCTCTGAGAGCAACGACACCTGAAGAGCTCAGACACATTTTAAAGCTCTGGTTGTAGGCAATGGGTTTTGCATAGGGATTATCTGAAGGACTCCAATGGAAAGGGGATCTTCATCATGCTAGTGAGTGCAGCAAAATGCTGAGTAACTTGCCAAGCTACCCAAAAGCATCCAGTCAATCACCATCCGTGCAGGACAGGCCTTTGTGGATTACTAGTGCTCACTTCAGATTGCAAGATCAAAAGTACCATTGGTATCCACACCCAAATATAGTTGCTTTCATTACTTGTTTTGTTATTACACTCAATATTGAAAAAACAGCTAGAAATTATACGGCTTGCAAAGCTGGCAGGAGAACACTGCTCATAGGTGCACTGCCATCTTCTGGGAGAAACTATCCAATTTTCAGTCAGATGAATTAGCCCGTTTTCTGTCCAGCGTGGTGAAGATGTGGATTTCCAGCTAGCCAACAGTACAGCTAAAAGCTTTGCATTTTGATTTTATGATCTCTGGCTTCCTTCAACACCAAGAAACAATCACCATCACAAACTACAGTTATGAGCACTAACACATCAGACTGCTTAGGAAAATCTCTCTCATGGCTACAGAAGGCAAGAGATCACTGTAAAACATTATTTTCAAACAAAGTGTTCAAAATTTTTAACTATTGGTTCTACAATTCCTGCTCCTATTCAATCATCCAAAGGAAAACATAAGTGGTTGGGTTCCACGTCCAGTCAGACATTCATTATGAGTCTGAGACATATTAGCCAATCTTCAAATAATTAAAGAGTTATTTTGTATCTATTTTTTTTCCTAATGATGCACACACACAGCCTCTGGAGCAGGCTGTTAATAACCTATTTCATAACATCTTCTATGCTTAGACAGGTCAGCTGGAAATCAGCTTCATGAAGCGGTATGTGTCTCTAAAAATATTTTAATACTGTTAATAAAGAGTCCGGATGCCTCAGATGAAAAGCAAACACTACAGTCTTTTGAAATATTTTTTCTCAAAATAATTCTGTTCTCTTTCCCAGAGAAAAATCTTTCACAGAGAAAATCAGTGCCCCATATCTCTTGCAGAAATCACATTAATTTGTAAAATTTTTAAGGCTAACATATACCAAGTCTCCACTGCCCTTTATAAGGCAAGTTACAGATGTTCAATCTGTAGGTCCTGCAGTGCACAAGTAAGGAAGGAGAAAAGAGAAAAAGTTTATTCCATCCTACTTTGTGAGTAAATGTTACTGAGTGAAACAACCCGTTTAACAAAATATCTGTTTTATCAATCCTCAAAAAAGAACAATATATTTCGCTGCTTATATTGATAAGCCATGGACATGCCAGTTACTATCAGCTATGCCAAAGAAAAGCAAAAAATTAATTTATAATCACCAAAATCACCAGGTTTCTTAACTTACCCTCTTTCTATTCTATCTCCTTTTGTCATAGGCTGGAAGTATGTCAGACTGGGGAGGTTTGAAAGGACTACCCATTAGCCAGTGCTGAACCTCATTTTTGCTCTTTACACTAATATGCCATTCCCAACCAGTTTATCAGTTAATGTCCGCAGGCTCTCAGTCGCGCTGCAAGGAACTGCACTCGTCGAAATACATTTTAAAGCAAACGCCTTGTCTTGAAATGAAACAAAACAGTTACTATGGCTGATAAATGCTGGCAAACTCAGGACGGGGTGCAAAGATTTCAGGGAGGTCGGTGACTGCTCCTCTGCCACCACCTTGTCACAGCTCAGACTGACTAACACAGAACAAGGTTTCATTTGTTTAGTGGCTGTCTGCTGCCAGCTGCTTTTCCCATGTCCTGTCTAACTGACCTCTGGAGGAGCCCAGCTGGGGCTCTCTGCCCTGTGTTTTGAGGGCGAAAGTTAATTGCAATCAGTTAAGCTACAATGATGTTGACTAATGAACTCAACCCAGGTATGTATGTTCAGACTTTCTGTTACCAAGAATACCTGTGAAGCTCAGAGAGATGTCAAATAAAGGCATTTTTCAATCTCTGTTTACTCTGCAACTCAGTTTGACCATTTTTAGATTCCTAAAAATGGGAACGTCTGGGAGCTCACAAGTTCGAGTGTTAACTAATGGGAAAGGCTGCCCGATGCAAATAGCAAACTCTTGTCAAATACCTTCTTCTTCTCCTATTATCTACCCAATTAAAAGAACCTTGCAAAGAATGGTAGTCACTGGACATAAAGAGAGGTTCAGTGACATCAGTAACGAAATTCATCTTCAGTGCCCCCAAGGAAAGCGTATGCACGCAAACAGGGGCTGACAGAAGGAGGTATATATTTCCCCTGCACAGTTCTTCCACACTGTAAATACCCTTCAGAAAATTTACAACAGACAGCAGAGAGGTACCAAAGTTTGTTCTGGGGTTGGGAGAGGACTGGGAGGCAAGGAGTGAGTGATTTCTTTTTGGATTGTGGTGCACAGAAATGGAATTATGATCTAAGTGTCCGTTCTCACTCACGTCAAATAAAAATGAGACAATTCAATTTGAAACTGGGACCAGATGCATTACCAAGATCCAAGCAGGTTTCCGGAGCTGCAGATGAATGGAAATAATTTGCTGACCAGATAAAATCAATCCGTGGTTTTGTCAAAGGCAACAGTCACAAAGTAACAAAGTAAACAAAAATAGTATTTTTTTAATGCTGAATAGAATGCTGCAATCCCACAGTGTCTCAGGAAAGAAAAAAAAAAAAAGAAAAAAAAAGGATTTGGAGATAAATTTCATTAAAAGAGGGATATAGAAATACAGTAGGTCTGGTTTTGCTTTCCAGACAGGATTAATATAAGCCACCATGCTCCTCCCCTGGGAAAGTCAACGCGCCCTGTGGGACAGCTTTTATGTCCTTCTCTGTGTTGAAAGAAGATGCAGAAACCATGATGACCTAGAACACAGGACCTTTCCAAAACCAGATTTACAAACAGCCGCCATCCATGAGATGAGAAACAGAAGGACTGGAGGGGCCTGTGGTACAGGAATTATTAAAACCCACTGAGCATAACTGTGACTGCTCAGACTGCTTTGCCCCATATGGGGGCTTCTTTCACCTTGTTTTCTTCTGTAAATCCCTGACGTCCTTTGCACCGACAGTGAAAAGCAAGTAGCTCTTCTAGTGTAGACGGCAGTAAGCAAGTGAAATTCCAGAAAGATTGCAGGTTGTAAAATCATTGCAAATTAATTTTCCTGTCCATGGAGGTAATTAACTCATGACGTCACTGCTTGACTCCACACTACACCTGCCAGTCCAAAGAGTTTGTTCCCAGAGCAAGAAGTGCTTGAGCAGCTCCCTCCATCACCTCACTCCAGGACCCCTGCCCTTGCTCCTTGCCCTCCTCCCAGCCTCAGCCTGGCAGAGGCTTTTCCCTGGGTTTCCCAGACTCACCTCCAGCTTTCCGAGACTCCCTCTGACCCGGGACCACAGAAATACTTTTGCTTGCCAATAACTTCCAAGGAACAAACACATATCTCTTCCCTAGGCTAGGAGGAGAAGGGCCCTTCACCTCTCCTCTACATGTGTGCTCTCTCAGAGGACTCAGGCTGAGCAGCAGCTTCTGGCTTTCTTCCAGCCCAAGTCCATCTGAGGTCCATAGACTTGTATTGCTGACAGCAGCACATCCATCTGTCCTTTGTAGTGACAAGAGCTGCAACTTTCTAGTCTCCTCCTAACAACATTTATACGGAAGGGTCTAGAAGAAATAAAGATGTTCTGATAGAAATTACTCTAAATTATTCTAAAGCCTGCAGTGTTATTTAAGGATATACATTCGTTTTGGACACAATGAAAATTCTGTGGTTTAAGAATTAGTTGAACACCTCCTACCTGAATATGTCAAGACATGAAAATGAAGCATCAAAAATCATTAGATACTTAAGCAAAACAAGCAATATGTTTTTGCTGACTTTTGATTTTATACTGAAAGTGGCTTTCCTATATTCGTTAGGGGATAAGTTTTTTGACTGAGTAGGGATAGGTGCTGGGAAAAATAATTGTTTCTTTACACCCTCAGAATTCAGAAATGTTATTTCGAACATTTACAAAAGCATGAACTGCAATACAGTTTCTAGTGAACTAACCTGTGAAGGTCAAAATGGACAAAAATGATTGTGAACTTTCCCACAGGAAGAAATCATTGAGTTTCACCCATGCTCCCTTTCCTGTATGATTAACTGATACTTCTGAACCAGTAACAGATGACCTGCAGTAACCATTCACAAGGGGCTAAAGTCATAAATAGATACAGTCTCAAAAATATTTATCTAAAAGCAAAACAACTCTCAAATCAGCTGAGCAACATGATAGGTTTGTTTGGCACACATTAAGGTATAAGGACTGAATCTTCCCACAGCTTAGAGCCTATGCAGTTGTCTCAGATGATCCATGCAAGGAAGCCAATAAGAGATCTAAGAGCAGAGGGAAAAAAGATCAGATATAGTTATAAATATCTATGCTGGTAATGAATACAAGATGTCTGTATTTCATTGACGGCAAAAATAAAAATGCAGACCAGTTTTATCATGACTTTCAAACAGGAGTGCAAAGTTATAATTAAGCTCAGATCTCAACATCAATGGAAAACTCAATTGTATCAGCATCAGCAAAGTCTATATAATACAAATATCTATTAATAATGAGAAGCAACTTCACCAAAGTCATGGATAAATATAGAATAAACTTATTAAAAAAAAAAGACTGCAGAAAGCTGCCCGAACAGGCTGTGCTGGAAGTTAAATCTTATTAATACTTTAATGAAATGAAAGTTATCTTCTATCAGCACAACATTCTCTAAAGATTTAGGAAGCAGCCAGAAACACCTATCGAGGGTTCCAGCCATCCTCTGAAGATGTTATCCCCAGGAGCAGCAATCCACAAAACATCAGCTTTTTCAGTTCTTTTGTAAAGTTCTCCAACTGTTGTGGTGGCAAAGCAGAGTTAACTGCCCCATTAATTCACTCCTGGCTTTATCCTGCTGACAATAACTCACATGTCGGGGTTGCTGGTTCTTTTCTCCTTTAATCAAAGAGAGGAAGGACTGCACAGCCAGGTACTATGAGCGCTGCCTTTCTTTGGTTTATGGAGAAGGGCCAAAGACTAGGGGGAGGATTTGGGCTTTACTAGAAATATTTTCCCCTCCAGGTAAGGGGCCGTGCACATATTCCAGCTCAACTGGAAAGGAACTAAGCGAGAAAACTGGCCCGGCTCAGTGTGGCACAACAACATTTACAGTATGATTCACACATAAAACACTGGCTAGTGGGACACAGAGATGTAATTTGTTTCAGCAATACTTGTGGAAGGAGCTGAACAGGTAGGCAAAGCACAGAAGAATAAGACTACCATATCCCTGACTTTTTTCCATTCTTCTTTCACATTCAAACTTCAAAGGCGCTTGAATTTAAACTATGTATCTTGAAGCTTTATAGCACTTATGATAAACAATTCGGTGGCACAGGAAAGGTCAGTGTTAAATACAAAGAGATTTCATCATTCACTGTGTGAATGATGAAGCTTTACAAACCACAGAAGTCTGGCATCTATTCAGAAATTAATTGAAATATTTTGTTCAAAATTGCAGGAGACGGTACAAAGTTTAACGATTATGTAGCTGTTATACTATTTATAAGGCACTCTTCAGGCACACCCATGGACTGGCTGATCAGCATGTCAAACACTGTAAAATATATGAATGTAAGCAAAACATAACAAAAAAAGTTAGGTCCTGACTTTAAAATTATAGAGGTTATATTCCACAACCTTGAAGCCCGATTTTGAGTAAATTTAGTGCTTAGAAGTAATTAAAAAAGTAATAATGCTCCCCTAAGGAAAGAAATGAAATTCTACTCTAAGTATAAAATATGGCTACATTTATTATATCAGCACACTGAATCAAATCATATCTGAAAAAATTAAGAAAAGATGAAAAAAACCTGCCTGTCTTGTCTAAGGAGAAACAGATTGGATTGCAATGAACTAAATGGAGTCAAGGGGTTAAGGACAGAGGTTCAAAATACTAGCAGGGATAAAAATGCACACTGATGTATTCAAAAGAGCCCAGGGAAATCAGACTTTTGTGTGCAAAGCCTGTCAGACAACAAAATTTCCTGTTGCCATGGCAATTGAAACAAAACCAAACCCCATTCCCAATCACAATAGAAGGGTGGGATTTTGAAATTTCCTCTGGAAGAAAGTTTCCAGGGGAAAAAAAAAGATTAATTCAGAGGCATAAAAATATGTTGCTTCTGACATATGAAATGCTTTGTGTAGGTAAGGATCAGGATTTCATTCAGCAGTGCAGTTCATGTCTATTTATATAATTAAAATATTAATAACTATATGATAACAAATATACTTAACATACAAGAAAAACCTTTTCAGTACTATATGCAAATACGTGCATGACAAATCAAACAGATCACAGAGAACACGATTAAATATTTCTGGTTTGCATTTTGACTTTTAAAATCAGACATGAAATGGAATTATTAGCAATTCCTTACAAAGGTGCTGCTGGGAACGTAAATCATATTTGTATAGTACCCACATACCAAAATGAGCATGACGTTTTATGGTATGGAATATCTCTTTGGCCAGCCTGGGTCAGCTGTCCCAGCTGTGTCCCCTCCCAGCTCCCCGTGCACCCCCAGCCTGCTCGCTGCAGGCCAGCATGAGAAGCTGGACTGTCCTTGAGTACTTAGCAACAACTCAAAACATCAGCACCTTATCAACATTTTCTCATCCCAAATCCAAAACATAGCCTCATGCTAGCTTCTATGAAGAAAATTAACTCTACCCTGGCTGAAACCAGGACAGCTATACCAAGAGAAATTAGGCAAATACACCAAAGACTGATAGTAGCCTTGGAATTTGCTCATGGCAGACTGTCACTATCTCTGTCATGCTCCCAAGTACCTTTTGCTGAGTAAGAATTTTTTTCACTCTCTGTTGACAGGTATTCCCAGTTTCTTCCCCAAAAGTCCTTCCTCCTTTTCCTTACTGGTAGTAAGACCGTGGGAAAATATTGGCCAACACCACAAAGGATATCAACTTCTCCCCTTAAGCCCAAGACAGAGTCATAACAGCAATTCAAATGTACAAGGCTGGGCCCCATCATCTATCTGTTTTCTCCCCGCCACACCCCAAGTTCTCAGGCTAGGGACATCTCTGTGACACAGGTAGGTAGTCCAGAAAAGTCCTTATTGAAGCCCCTGAGTCAGAACCTTAGGGCAGCAAGTTTTCCCATCCCCATCAAAATGACAAGTTACATGAAATTTTGGACTGAGACAACTATGGAGTTGGGTCTCCATGAAGACGACAGTAATCCAGGGCCTTTTCAACTTTCTGGGTTTACGGCTCCCTTCCACCCACTCAGCAGAGAATTTTTTTTTTTTTTAAACCTGGGTCAATGGAGCAATCTGCTCTATCTTTACACAGATTTATATCAGCATGACTGAGATAATGACCAGCTGGAGCTGGGGTTGGGCAAGGGGCCGCAGGGGAGCAGGAGGAATTCTTGAACCATTTTTACCATCAACCCTTCATCTTCACTCTCCCTGGCTTGAGCTCAGCTCCTTTGCTCCCTAAACAGTAAAAAATATAACCTATGCTTTGTCTTCTTGCAAAAGTCTTTCACATACATTAAGATTGCTCTAACTGCCCAAATCTTCTCTTCTCTAGACAAAACAGCATAAATATTAAATAATAATATTATAACAATCTCTCTCTTGAGCCTACCTATCCATTTTAGTACACTCCTGCTTATGAACCACTAAGCAGTTACTGGTTGATGCTGGTTTATTTACTGGAAAGAGTTCTATTCGAAAAATATTCATCAATTATTGCAGAAGAACATAAATATCTATTTGTAGCTACTACTTAAAAGAAATAACAATTTCCTCTCTGATCAGCCTTCATAGTTAGATTCCTGTCAAAGGAATCACATGAACAGATGGTGTGCAACAGGCTTTTCATGTGCTTTCTTTTTTTGTGCTTCATAACGAAGTTCTTGCCCATAAACTTGTTAAACTGGGCTCATTTCCTTTCTCAGGATGTGATTTTCTTGTAACTTTTTTATTTTCATCTTGAGCAAACTAGACAATTCATTTCTCCTTGCCAATCACCACCTGAGTATCACACACATTGAGGGAAGGCACTGGATCAGCCATAGCAATCTTGGAGGTTACACAGGTTATTTATTTTTTTTCTGCATCAGAATTCTCCAAGGAAAACAAGTATTTTCCAAAGAATACAGCTAAAACTGGATGGAAACAATTTTTTTGTGAATAGAAAATTCATTGAAAAAGGCTGTGACAGGGAGACCAACTTTATTTCTGAATCCAGGATACGGTTGGTGGGAATTTTCCACAAAACAAACAAACTGAACAAAAACAAAACAAAAAAGGCAGGAGGGATTTTGGAACAGTGCATATTTCATTGTGAAATTTTCTGAGAGCATCTTGTTTCCAAAGATGCTGAAATGTTGCATTTCAACATATTCTAAAAAAATACTTTTTCATTGTGAAACTTTTTTTATTATTTCAAACCAGCCTAAAGTTAATTAGATGCAAAAGAATTAACCCCTCAAAATCAAATGAAATACTGAGTCAAAGAAAAAAAGCTCAAGGATTCTTAAATTATGGATTTTTTTAAACAATTTGGTTCAGCAATCAAAGAGAAAAATCTATTGTTTGCTGTAATAAATTAGACTATTTTTTATATAACTATGACAAGACAGCACAGGGGATGATTATTTTTTCCTCCTCATACTAATATGTCTTTTATTTTTTCTTAGACTTTTCATTAAAGACAGCTTATTTTAAACAGCTTGGCCAAAACTAAAATGAGCTCTTCCAGCAAGACCTCAACTTTTTCCACTTCTCCACAGTTAAGTCACCACTTTCCCAGTAACATGAGGTCTTCTTCAAGACCACCACCCCCTTTTTGACCACCACACTCCCCCTAGGGAAGGAGTGTGTAGATTGAGAGACAACTGCTGTCCTACATAGCTTAAACGTCAGAAAAGAAGGGCAAAAGACATGATGGAAACCAGAAGTGCTGGATGGCAGAATGGCTGGCACAGGATCACATGAAACTTCAATTAGAGCCGCAAGGGAAGATCACAGTCCTTTGTGGCCCAAAGCCACTGCTCTCCACCATGAGAGCCACCCGCCTGAGCCATCCCAGATCCGTCCCCGACACTCCATGCCCGCCTGCGTTGCAATACCTACAGTTTTCCCTTCCTGGTGGAAGCAGGATTGGCTCCTGATCCCTTCAGAATGGCTGTTCCCAAATGATCACAACAAAATGCTTAGCTGTCCACCTTCCCAGCACTTGAGCTGCCAAAGAGAACTTTTAATTAAGGTGTCAAAAACTGGCAGGATTGATCAGAGAGATGGTTTCTCCACACTGAGCTGATTCAGATTCCAAAGTCCTTTTTCAGTTTTTTTTTTTGTCCACTTAACAAGTGGTTCATCAGCTGACATGCCAAGAGGAAGGTATCTCAATCGCCATGAAAGGAGTTAGAGATAGGAAAGAGTCAGCAATTTTTCTTTCCTGTCCTTATTTTTTTATGGTCAAGTGTATATATAATTTCTTTCTGATGATTTAGTCCAACAAAGATCACTCTGATAACTATGGAATTATTTGGCCACAAGACTTATTATTGAAATATTTTTTCCTGCCTTTTTTCATGACATGAAAAGTCGTGCGTTTTTCTTCTCTTTTTGTCCTCCATCCAAAATTAATTAAACAATCAGCCCATGTAAGGTTTATAGAAAGTTTTTTTGTTTTTTGGACTGGCCCGAGGCTTGAGATAATAACAGCTATGTCTCCACCAACTAGCAAAAAAGAAACACAAGCATTTTTGGGTGTTGTGGGTTTCTGGAGAATGCATATTCCAAATTACAGTCTGATTGTAAGCCCTCTTTATCAAGTGACCCGGAAGAAGAACGATTTTAAATGGGGCCCTGAACAACGACAAGCCTTCGAACAAATCAAACAGGAGATAGTTCATGCCGTAGCCCTCGGGCCAGTCCGGGCAGGACAAGATGTTAAAAATGTGCTCTACACGGCAGCCGGGGAGAATGGCCCTACCTGGAGTCTCTGGCAGAAGGCACCAGGAGAGACTCGAGGTCGACCTCTAGGGTTTTGGAGTCGAGGATATAGGGGATCTGAGTCCCGCTATACTCCAACTGAAAAGGAGATACTGGCAGCATATGAAGGAGTTCGAGCTGCCTCAGAAGTGGTTGGCACTGAAGCACAGCTCCTCCTGGCACCCCGACTGCCGGTGCTGGGCTGGATGTTCAAAGGGAGGGTCCCCTCTACACATCATGCGACTGATGCTACGTGGAGTAAGTGGGTCGCGCTTATTACACAGCGGGCTCGAATAGGAAACCTTAAACGCCCGGGAATCTTGGAAGTGATCATGGACTGGCCAGAAGGCAAAGATTTTGGAATATCACCGGAAGAGGAGGTGGCGCGTGCTGAAGAGGCTCCACCATATAATGAACTGCCAGAGAACGAAAGGCAATATGCCCTATTTACTGATGGGTCCTGTCGTATTGTAGGCAAACATCGAAGGTGGAATGCTGCTGTATGGAGCCCTATACGACGAGTTGCAGAAGTGGCTGAAGGACAAGGTGAATCAAGTCAGTTTGCGGAGGTGAAAGCCATCCAGCTGGCTTTAGATATTGCCGAACGAGAAAAATGGCCAGTACTCTATCTTTATACTGACTCATGGATGGTAGCAAATGCTCTATGGGGGTGGCTGCAGCAATGGAAGCAGAGCAACTGGCAACGCAGAGGCAAGCCCATCTGGGCTGCTGAATTGTGGCAAGATATTGCTGCCCGACTAGAGAATCTCATCATAAAAGTACGTCACGTAGATGCTCACGTACCCAAGAGTCGGGCCACCGAAGAACATCAAAACAACCATCAGGTGGATCAGGCTGCTAAGATTGAAGTGGCTCAGGTGGATCTGGACTGGCAACATAAGGGTGAATTATTTATAGCTCGGTGGGCCCATGACACCTCAGACCATCAGGGAAGAGATGCAACATATAGATGGGCTCGGAATCGAGGGGTGGACCTGACCATGGATGCTATTGCACAGGTTATCCATGAATGTGAAACGTGTGCTGCGATCAAACAAGCCAAGCGGTTAAAGCCCCTCTGGTATGAAGGACGATGGTTGAAATATAAATATGGCAAGGCCTGGCAGATTGACTATATCACACTTCCACAAACTCGCCAAGGCAAGCGCTATGTGCTTACCATGGTGGAAGCAACCACCGGATGGCTGGAAACATACCCTGTGCCCCATGCCACTGCCCGGAACACTATCCTGGGCCTTGAAAAGCAAGTCTTATGGCGACATGGCACCCCCGAAAGAATTGAGTCAGACAATGGGACTCATTTCCGAAACAACCTCATAGACACCTGGGCCAAAGAGCACGGCATTGAGTGGGTGTATCATATCCCCTATCATGCACCAGCTTCCGGAAAAATTGAACGATACAACGGACTGTTAAAGACTACACTGAGAGCAATGGGTGATGGGACATTCAAAAATTGGGATAAACATTTAGCCAAAGCCACCTGGTTAGTCAACACTAGGGGATCTACTAATAGAGCCGGCCCTGCCCAATCAAAACTTCTACGTACTGTAGAAGGGGATAAGGTCCCTGTGGTGCATGTGAGAAACATGCTGGGGAAGACAGTCTGGGTTACTCCTGCATTAGGAAAAGGCAAACCCGTTCGTGGGATTGCCTTTGCCCAGGGACCTGGGTGCACTTGGTGGGTAATGCGGAAGGATGGGGAAGTCCGATGTGTACCTCAAGGAGACTTGATTTTGGGTGAAAACAGTCAATGATTTGAATTGTATTATGTTAATTGTTCAGTATGACATTACTACTATGGCTGCTATCTACCATATCAATGGTATTATAGTAAGAATCACCCAGACTGATGAAGAATGAGCTTCACCAAGCAACGTGCAGCAGTGATGAAACCAGAACTGGCTTCAGCAGCTTGCGCCCAACAAATCCCTCGAGATCGACATCTTCGACCTGCAGATCATGGACATGGACCGTGCCAGATGACAATCCAACACCACATGCCATCTCCCCTGCCCTGAGAGACTGCTATGATGGATGAAGCCCAGAGTCATGGACTGATTGAACTCCATAGACATTTTAAAGTGATGGCCCATGGACTAAGAGAGTGATATCTGTGTGTATATATTAAAAGACAGGAAGAGTAATAATGAATAATTGGAATGTATTGAAAAGTATAGGACCTGGGCATGACGTAAATGGTATGGAATAAGGGGTGGATACTTATCTCAAGCCTCGGGCCCCACGTTGGGCGCCAAAAAGGACTGTTGTGGTTTAGCCCCAGCCGGCAACTAAGCACCACGCAGCCGCTCGCTCACTCCCCCTCCCGCAGTGGGACGGGGGAGAGAATTAGGAAAAACCTCGTGGGTTGAGATAAACACGGTTTAATAGGACAGAAAGAAAGAAGGGAACAATAATGATAATACCAACAAAGGAATGTACAAGAACAAGTGAGGCCCAATACAGAAATTGCTCACCACCCCGTGATTGACAGCCCGTCCCCGAGCAGCGATTTCCGCCCCCCGGCCAACTCCAGTTTACGTACTGGGCATGACGTCGTATGGTAGGGAATATCTCTTTGGCCAGTCTGGGTCAGCTGTCCCGGCTGTGCCCCCTCCCAGCTCCCCATGCACCCCCAGCCTGCTCGCTGGCAGCCCAGCACAAGAAGCTGGACTGTCCTTGACGGCTTAGCAACAACCCAAAACATCAGCACATTATCAACAGTTCCTCATCCCAAATCCAAAACACAGTCTCACACTAGCTTCTGTGAGGAAAACCAGCTCTATCCTGGCTGAAACCAGGACAATGGTGAACTAGATTTGTGATGAGGAAGTCATCTGTATTTTAAAGGAACTGGATACTGAAATTACATGTGGGAGAACAGGATTTTGGCAACACAAAGCATTTCTTCCTGCTCTCATTCCTTTCACCCTTTCTTTTAGTTTGCTGAATAGCTGGGAACATTGCATGGATTATACAGCCTAACACATGCTGTATGTCTAAAAGGGGAGTAGGTGTTGCTAAAGCCCTCTTGGATGCTATAAAGTACAGAATCAAAGGAAAAAGAAATACCATGAAGTGAGCTAGACTGTCCCCTTCTCAGAAGAAATTTATCTCCCAGGTTACACTCCACAATGTCTATCCATTTTGAAATGACCACGGGAAGGGAGTCTCCACTTCACCAAAGTTGTGCTATGGCACAACCCTTTTCCTCGGAAGATGTTTCACTGCAGGAGTTGAGGAGAGGAAAAGCTTCAAGACGTGGGGGTAAGATTTCCCAACAAAGCATCTTTGCAGCATATCCTCTTTACAGACACAGCTCTTGCCATCAGCCCTTCTTTCCTGCTCCATTACCTCCTTCCAGCTGCTCTCATTGCACCTCTCCTCTGATTTCAGAACTGAAGAAGTGTTTTAATGCTTCGGGAAATTGGCATCGGACTTGAGAAGAACATTGTGGATAGGGCACAGAAGGCTGCAGTCCATGCGGTGCAGCTCTGCAGTAGAAAACCATTGGTGCAGAGATGTCATCTTCTTTCCACCCACCACCCTGAGCACAGAGAATGCAAGAGCTGCGCGGCACATCCAGCATGCAGATTCCCTGCCCCAGCCCCCAGATTCCTCCAACGCTTCTTTTCATATGGACTCGCAGTGGCCCTAAATGACTCTCCGAACACTGAATTCTCACCCAAATTTCATCATGCTACTCCGATTCCTGCCCTGTCATTCCTCCTGCACCAGGGCAGAAAAGCCAGGGCAAAGTCTTCAAGTCACATTTTCACCCTCGTCTCAGTGTTTGCTTTCAAGGAGCCCTTTTGTTCTCTAAACCCTTTCCAGATACACTACATCTTCTTGGGATTAATTAAAACATTAAGTGGGGCACGTACAGGTTTTCACGGGGTGACAGTACAGTGAAAGCAAGCTAAGAAAACCCAACGTTTCTGCTGCGAGTGCCCTTGGCAAAGACCCATGTTCCCACTTGCGTGCTCGCGCTGCATTGCCTGACGGGATCACTTTGTGCGCTCTGCACACCCCTGTGATGCAGCAGCTCCTCGGCGAGTGCCAGCACAGTAGATTAACAGAGGTTACCTTTGGTGCCAGACTTCTAAAAGCCTGCACAATAATGCTTTGACAGCTGTCCAGTCAGCCCGTATATGTCCAGATATATAAAATACCCAAAGCACTAGCCTCCCATTTACAGAGGCAGTCTAAAATCCAAGAGCACATTACGGCACCAAAAGCTGCAACTAGAACAGAACCAGATTAATACCTGAATTTCTATTAACCTTTCATTCACTGAACACTGACAGAATTTTAGTTTTGTGGCTTGAGATACATCTAATGTACCATACCTATGCATGAATCTGTGTGTTGCTTAGAAATGCTTCTGATGAGTTTTAAATTCATTCTCAAGCCCTGTAACAGTATATTTGACATCATTCCAGACTGAAATGCCATACTCTATCTTTTCCTTCAGATTCATTTGTCTAAAAAAATTCTCCAGATTAATACTGTCTATTATTTTGATTCTTCAGTCAATACAAAAAAATGCTAATGTAAAAGTGTGTGATGCCAAAGGCAAAAGGACAGAATTACAAAATAAATTATAAAAAATTCAAGCACCACCCACATCCTACCCACCAACCATTCTCTTTCCACACCTATAACTAGAGCTCATTTAATCTTAAAAATATCCAGCAAGGAAAAATACTGCTCTGTTGTTGTTCTGTTATGTTTTTGCCTTAAAAAAAAAAAAAGAAAATTTGGGACAACATGAAAAATTATTGTCCCAAGGGAAGGCGGGGGGGGGTGTGTTACAAAAAAGTTTTGTTCATTTCTAACTGCTGTAAACTTCAATGTGCCCTTCATTTCATTCAACAACCTCCATCACCACAGAACAGCAAGATTGTTACTCCATCCCCTCCTGAAATATTTAGAGAAATAAGAAAAAAATGTGTTTTCCTTTCCACCCAGGAGGCTTATGAAGCTGTGTTGTCAGACACCAGCATCCTTCTCTTTCATAAGGAATTCCTGTGCACTCAGTGAGCATTCAGCTGGCATTTTGGCACCATGAGTTATTTGTTCACAACATTTTTTTCCAAAGATCCACAATCCAAATATATAAGATTGCAACCTCATTTTCCAAAAACCAAAGAAATGGATACTTACTTTTGTACTTGGAGTTACACCACCTGGAATAAAATGCCAAACTTATTCATCTCCCTGTCTCAGGACCTAAGCTGGTCTTCAAATAATTGATAAAAAATTACCTAAAGTCCTAAAATTCACAATTCAGGAGCAGGGAAAATCACTTTCTGTGAAATGGATGGCATTTGATGCTGTCAAAAAATAATATTGGACTAGAGAATCTGTTTGAACTCTTTCACACTTGTAATTTCCAGGTTTCTAGGAAATGGGATAGAAACTGCAAGGATGATTTATAGCATGTGAAACACTTCAGAAACATCCAAAATCCAGCCAGCGTGAAAGGCAGAGACAGCATCACATCTAACAACTGGCTTAGAGAAAAGGACATATTGTACCTGCAACTCAAAGCCTGTGGGAAGGCAATGGATTATTCCAGCTAATGGAACGGGTTCAAGGTTATATACAAATCCCTACCTGTGGTTCAGTAAAAGCCCTTGGATTGACGCAACACAGAGTAGCCTTCAAACGGCTGCTGCTAAATATCTGAACCTTGAAGTTTTTCCTTGTTTCTGCTTTCTCTCCCAGGTGTCTTCTTGGAGATGTAGTAGGGCGTCAACACCAAATTTGGTGATAATATTTTACCTCCTCAAAGGCCATTTCATACAGACCTCATTATTTTCTCACTCAACCCCATACTTTTCGAGGGACAGCTGGCTACACACCTAATAGCCCCAGGAAAGGTCTGCTGAGCAGGCCCCAAGGCTATAGGGGTCCCTCAGCCTATATGCTGAATAACCATGAAGAGCTCAGTGTTAAGTGTGCAAAGGAAGAAAGGGAAACCCACTACCAGTGCCTGTGCACAGTCCCTTGCTCCTCCTCGTCACTGAGGCACCTGCAACATGAAAACAGAAAAACAATATTTCTGCAATTTCTCCAAGCCCAGATTTTTTTCCAGCTCCACAGCTGTAATATCAGGACTTAGCTCCACTATTATATTTATATTAATGCACAGGAGCAGATTTTACAACACATGGCACAGTAAGAATGTTTTATGTGGCTTACAGGAAGCCAAGAAATAATGCAAATTTGAGTGACAAAAGTACTGTCAACATATTGTGCCTGCCTCTTTGCCAACACCAGTTTGCTCCCTCTGGTATTTTATTACGTGTTTTTTTAACTACTACAGGAGACTGAACTTCAACTTGCAGATCATTACAAACTGTAACAGACATCTAGCAAGGCTTTTTTGGAAATTCCAGATTTTCTTGTACAGGAAGCAGTTTTTAGCAATATTACACTGGATTAATCCTTACCCAGTGGCTATCACTGACCAGCCTTCAAGCTTCAGAATGAATTCCTGTATCTGGCTCTATGCCACCCAAGTTCAGATACCTACATCAGAAATACAGTCCTTCCTACGTATACAGTGTTGAGAGGGGAAGGATGGCACCACCAGAGATTAATCAAGTCCCTACCTCTTGTCATCTAACACTCATCAGGTCTAACTTCAGCTACCTAAAGGCCAGGCATCTAACCTAACTAAATCATATAGGCTTGTTGTATAGCCATCTTCAGACAGGACCCTTCTACAGATAGGACCTTTGTGTAGATAGGATGTGTCATCTCCACTGACCAATAGGAGGTCTGTTGTTTCTCTGTTGACAGAGAGAGCCCAAATTACCAGCCACATAATAGCTGAAGTTAGGGGAAATTAATTCTGCCCAGGGTGCCTTTCTACATCTGTTGATTCATAAGAGATCCTACGACAATGACACTAAATTAGGTTATACCAATCTCTAACATAGTCATATACTATGATTTGTAATGGAAGGATTTTCAGTGGAAATAGTGACAAATGTCATAAAAAAATAGGTGATTTAGACAATATATAAACCATTAAACAGTAGAAAGCAACTAAAGGTTAAACCGTTGTAAGGCAATGCCTTTTTGAGCTCTACCTTGAAATAGTTTTGCAGAAACAGTGACTGCAGATTATCTTCATAAGTCACCACATGAAGCCATACAGTATTGGTTTTAATCGACATAATACGGTACCAGTTAAGATTTCCTCTTTCCCAGCACTGCATTGCCATAGCTGAAACCAGACAGACCCTTTCCAGCCAGGTACCAGGGACAAGTTCTCCTCCACAACCAGCCCCAGCTTGGGAATCCAATTCCTTGGCCTACAGGTTCATGGGCCTGTTGGAGGTGCTGGAAAGTCTCTCCCTCCCGATGGTATACGCAGTTTGGGGAAAACTGGTGTGTGTGCAGATGAGAGAGCCCTGGACCTGCTTTTCTGCTAAAACCCTGAGCAAAGGCTGCCCTCGACAGTGTATTCCTTACAAAGAAATTGACTGTAGGTGGTTTCTCAAAGAAAGTGTCACGTTTGATATTTAATCTGATCATATTATACACCTAAATGAGCTCTGCCCAGAGGGCATATACAATTACATATAAACTATATCAACCCCCCAGGAGCTCTGCCTTTTACTCTTTAACTACCTGTAACAGCTATCAGCCTACACCACAGTGAATTACCACTCCTTGTACCACCTCAGTTGTGCCAGACAGGCGGGAGGGCAATGCCCAGAGTGGAAGTCAATAGCAAACTCTTGTAACCTGTCCAGAGACACACAGTCACTTTTTCTTCTGCTAGATTGTGCTTGGGCCACAGGCCCATCATAAAAAATGAACTATAACTACACAAGAAATTAAAAAAGAGGTCTCAGCAGGTCATGACATTCGGCTGTGCTTAGAAGAGATACCGCAAATATTGTGCAGTGGGAAAGTGCTGAGACAGTGTTAATGGCATCGGCTGTCTCTTGATTGACACAGCATAAACATTTCAGAAATACAAGCAATAGCTTTGCAGCCATACAGCACCAGGCAGCAATATTTACCGACTGCGACCGAGCTACTGCTATCAGTCACAAATTGCACATCTAGCAGAGAGTTATTCTGATTTTGTTTGAGAAATGTCCTCTTTTGAATGAAGAGGTATTAGCAGCTTCACAAACACTGTCAGCTAACGAAAAAATATTAGAGAAACTCTCCACAGCTTAGTGGTTTTCTGTCACTTGCTCTAGATGTTAGGAACGTGTGGAAATGAATAAATGTATTAATACGCAGCAGCCTGTCAGGAGCCCTTGGCACGCTGCGAGCCTGTGTACTGCATTTGCCAGTCAAATCTGCCTGACACTCTCAGCATTCCCTGACAGCAACCCATTCGCACGGGGTCGGCATGGAGTCCGCTTTTAAATGGTAATATTTCGCATGATGGTGCCTGACACTAATTTCTACCTAAGCCATAAGTGATATTTCCTTCACAGGCCTGACACAGATGTGACGTTTATTTAGCTCATGTTTACACTCATTCATTTGAGCCACATTGTGACTTTTCTTAGAAAAAAGCGCAGCCTGCAAATGTGTTAATCACTGCTCATATACACAGCAGGAGTGCTCACTAATTTCATCCTTGATAAAATTCTGCCTGCTGCCATCCAGGTGGATGGCACATGCCTTTCTGGACTCAGAAAGACCCTTGTTCTGGGACAGAAACAGGACTGCTGTACCACAGGCTGCGTGGGAAGGGAGGCCAGGGTGGTAGCAGGAGGGCGTGCAAGGAACAAAGGGGAAGAAAAGGAAGAAAAGCATTGGTGGAAAAACCAAGAAATAAAGTGAAGACAAGTGAGGACTCTTTCCATCAACTTCTTTCTCTTTTCCTTTCTTCTAAGGTCTTCTCAGGCTTTTCTGTCATCCCTTCTGATTGACAGCTTCCTATCTTCTCCCATTCCTCTTTTCTCATTCCTCTACTTTGGCGTTTTCCCACTTCAAACACACAGTGAAAAATGGTGGCAGGGATAGAGCCTGCTCCCAGCAAGGCGCGAGCTGTGGGCAGTTGGGTGATACCTCCTGCCAGTTGGAAGTTGCTCAAAAAAGGAACTACAATGTGGTGCAGTGGTGTCTTGCCATGCTACACTAGGGAAAAACGCTGCAAAGACAGATGTTATTCTGGAAATAATGAATATCGAAGGGGAAGCATTTGCCATCAAGACAAACAAACTAATAACATGCCAGGAAACTGTTTTATATAAAGACAAAAAAACCTCACCCATACAAAATGGGATGTGTATTGAAACAGAAACATCTTCTGTGCTTTGGTGTCTGAAACAGAGCAGCTGGGTGGAGAGAATTTAGGATGTGTTTTTAAGGAGAAAAACATATGGTATGGAATACAAAAGCAAGAAAGACATTCTATCTTTCATTGATACTGATATTACATATTGATAACATGTAACTCTAGACCAAGGAAGAAGACAAATTAAATAAGAAACAGTCCCCTCTTACACTTATCTCTTGCTAGCAAATTATTCTACTAAAAAATTTTACTAGCAGGAAGAACATGCAGCATCTCAGTATTTGCTCTCATCTGCTTTTTTCCAGCACTCAAGACTTGTGACACTCTCTAGTACCAGTGCGCGTTACAGGACCGCAGTTCTGCCTTGAGGGGAGTACCTTTTGGCATGAAACAGGGCTCACATCCTGCTCCCAGGATGTGAAACCAAGGTGCTGGACTTATTCCAGCAAAAGGAACAGATAACAACAAAGCCATTTTTTAAGATAAAACTGATTTGATCAAAATATACACTAACATACACTGCATGATACATAGATACGTACTTTACCTTCTGATATGTTTCAAAAACATGCCTCATTTTGCTGCATAAAAAAAAAGAGGAACTTAAACAGCGTCAGACTTAAGATTGATTCATATGATTGATAAAGAATCTATCAACTTTATGACAAATTACTAGTCAGCACCAGTAAAATTTATTACAAGAAATATTATATTCTGCAATACTTGGGCAATGATTTATAAGTAGGATTAGATTTTTCAGTCACAGTTTTTTTCAACGATTTAATACAGATTTCTTGCAGTTTTTGTTGCATTACAATATTTTACATTGCTTTTGAACTTCAGCAGCAATGTAATATATCTTTATACGGAGATTACCAAGAAAGTGTCTTTGGACAGACAGTAATTTTTATCCTGTTATTCTTCTGGTTCCTATTATATTCATATGCATGTACATATTTAATATCTTATATCATTGCATCTTTGTAATGCTAACTGTTCACTAAGAAGAAAACACATTTAGGCTAACTTTCCCTTTTAGTATTCCTGCACTAACTATAGGAAGAATTAACCTTAATTTACCTGTGACGTATCACATACACTTACGACACTCAGCAAGTAGTAAGACAAATTTTGAAGTTTCTCCAAAGCTCAAAGTATTCTAAGTTCCACATTGTTATATTGGTGCACAACAGTCCTGAGGGACATCTCTTTCTGAGGTATAGGTTGATCCATCCCATTCTTTTTTGTTTCTCCATCTCCGAAAGAGGTAGGAGCTCTGTGCCTCAGTAAATACCAGTGCACCTCAGCTACTCAGTGTATTTTGCAATAGAAAACCTCGCAGACATCTCAAAAATCAACCCTCTGTAGAGGCTAAAATCTATTAGTCAGTTTTACTCAGTCCTGAAGTCAATTCCTAGTGAGTTAGATCTGCCCAAGTAGAAACTGAGTAAGGGCTTAAGCATTTGGCCCAATAATTAAAAAAAAAAAAAAAAAAAGTGAAGACTCTCTTTGAAGAAAATAACATCACAGTATCTTCAATTCTCCATTGCTCAACCTCTGATTTAGTCACTAGACAAATGAATGCAAACGAGTGTTCAGAAACACTATGGACTTCTGTAAAGTCCTCAAGTTTCTCCAGCACTGCTTTATGCTAGGCTAGAGCTGGCTTTTTTTTCAAATAACCCTCAAAGATCCAGTTTGAAACAGCAGGGTTAGCTGGCTGCATAAGAAATCCCTGGAGAGGAGAGGAACGCACAGAGCTGCAGCACTCTGCCAGGCAATGAGCACCGCTCCAGCCCATAGCACAAACCAGGAAAGCTGCCATCACCAACAGATGAGCCTCAGAAAAAGGAGATGAAATAGTTTAATATACGGGTGCCCACATGCAGTGCCCACCCTACCTCTCTGATGGGTGATACATGGTAGAGGAGAGCATGTCCACACGTCTCCATTGCTTGGTGTTACAGCCTGGACTGAGAACCAGCGCAGCTGAGGTGCTGCTCACATTTGCTCCTTCCACCGAGGCAGTAACCTCCAGTAAAGGAGAAGTGCTGGCAGCAGGGAGCAATAACTTCTAAAGACCACCACTGATGTTTGCTCCAGTGCCCACAAAACAAAGCCTCTGGGGAAGCCACCAGGGTGGCCTTAATCACAGCAGAATCCTCTCCAGGCACCAGAATTGCTCTCCAGGAGGAAGAGGTGGCTAAAAGGTATAATAAGCTCCTGTTGTGCCCTACGCCACACGCTTCGTCCTGCAACTTGTGATTTAGACCATTTGAGATCTGATAGAGCTTGGCCATGCTGGAGACTGGGAAAAATATAGGCACAATGGGATTAATTTATTTTAACAAACTAAAAATATATGTGCTTTTGGAAAGAGATTCATAAATATTATGCTTCCATGGAGTAAAAACAATATGTACCAATACATTTTCTGCCCCAACTTAGGAAATGGGTTCCCAACTCCAAGATTACATAAATGTGTTAGTGACCATAGTTTTACATGTTCATAATTCCTTCTTTTTCCTGAAGGTAAAAACTTCATTGACTTGTGCGATAGCTCTTACATGTTTGTAATATATCTCTACCTGAACAGCAGCAAATTTTAAAAGCAGATTCTGTATAAACTATCAGATTGCTGCAGGAAAAAAAAACAACCAAACAAAAAAACCCCCACAAAACCAAACAAACACTGATCTCACATTTAAAACTGTTTTTCTGACTTTTTCTCCAAAAAAATGCATAACATTAGCTGTGTAAAAACTAAACCACCATATGAGGCATATTTTAAAGCCTCATATAAACAATGAAGATTGTATGGCACCCTCAGAGCAAAGAATGTCCAAATATGGCTGAGAGTTAAGTACCCTGAGAATTAACTGCTTTTAATAAATTCACTGAAGTTTGTAAGTCCATATTTACCAAGAATCAGAAGAGAAATAAAGGGAAGAGAAAGTGATTCAACTCATTTTCCGGTACCATTTTCTAAAGATGTTGTGTTATAAACATCCTCCATATCTTGAATGCTAGATGCATCCGTCGAATCTTGGTCACTGACTACAATTCCTACTGAAGAAAGGCTAGAAATGAAGGAGTGCATCTTTTTTGCATAAATATCCCTAATGTTAAAATAAGGTAGGTCATTACATTTCTCTTTGCGATCATTGTTGCATTGGTCTGGATCAATATCTTTTTGTTTTTGATAGTACTTAGAAAACTTATTGAAAATAATGGTGATTGGAAGTGCTACCACTAGTATCCCACAGATAATGCACAGGGTGCCGAGCAGCTTTCCAGCAAGTGTGACCGGGTAAGTGTCCCCATAACCAACAGTGGTCATGCTGATGGTTGCCCACCACCAGCAAACGGGGATGCTGTGCAGTTCTGATGAGTCATCATCTTTCTCCACTGAGTAGACAAGCACAGAAAATATAGAAATCCCAACAGACAAAAACAAAAGCAGAAGTCCAACTTCCTGATAGCTATGTCTCAAAGTGGCGCCTAAAGACCGCAGTCCTACAGAGTGCCTGGCTAGTTTCAGGATGCGAAATATCCTCATTAACCGCAGGATCTGAACCACTTTCCCCATGTTTTCAATATCTTCACTTTCTTCTTCTTTCGTGTCCACAGCCAAAGTGGCATAAAATGGGATAATAGAGACAAAATCAATGATATTCAGTGGTTTTTTCCAGAACTTCTTTTGACTCGGAGCAGTGATGAGCCTGATCACTAGCTCAGCAGTGAACCAGATTATGCACGTAATCTCCACGGCTTCCAGCACAGGGTCTTCAATCTCCCTGTCATTGGCATCCAGCCTTTGAAACTCTGGCATGCTGTGAATGCACATGGCCACGATTGACGCCAAGACAACACTCAGGGATGACACGGCAATTAACTTGGCAGAGAAACAGTATGCAGGATTTTCCATTCTGACCCAGATCTTTCTTCTTATTTCACCAAAACACAGATTGTCAAACTTTTCCAGTTCTTTATCAAATATGGAAGACTCTTCGTTAGAGGAGTCTATACTTCTGTCATTGCTTTTCTGATCCCAGTCTTTCTCAGGACCTTCTTCTTTCCTTTCTTGGTATCGGTTGCTGCAACAGGAATCAATAAACAGCTCATTTATCCCCCAGTACTCTATTTCCTGGCAGAAGGAAAAGACACAAAGTTCTTCCATGACATGAAGTTTGCCTGTATAGTAAAAATTCAGAACATATCGGAACAAGGAAGGATTCCTGTCAAAGTAATATTCCTTGTCCACAACACTATAATCATCACACAGTTCTAGAATAGCCTCTTCTGAATGGCATTTGAGAAGTTTCCCAAGTCTGGTATGGGGAAATCGGAGCAAGGTGCTTTGATCCACTGATTGCTTAAAGCCACCCACGTTCAAATTGATCAGTTCTGCATCTTTGCCAGGTCTATGGAAAAATTCACCATAACCCATTTTGAACAGAAGAGTTTCACTGCTGGTGCCCAACAAGATTACATTGAACCTGAAAAGGACATAAGATATTGTTAGAGCATTTCATTCAGTTTTGCTCTTGTGACACATACTTTTTTCCATCTCTGGTTATTATGAAATTTTATAGCAAAAAAAGAAATGAAATGATGAATATCATTATTCAGCATTTCACAGAAGTAGGTTTAAATCAGTTTGATGGTCTAGCTTAGCTTTAGCAAATTCAAAAGCAGTAGGTTGTCCTATTGCTAAGCTCTCCTTAATTTTTTCTAATGTGGAGGAAGAATGCTTAATTCTTCTTATTATGCCTAATAAAGCAGTCTCTGTATTACTATCACATTGAAATTAACACTCATGAGCTAAGTTTACTGCAATGAAATAAAAAAATCTTTGGGTTAAAGACAGAAAACTTGTCAAACCTTCAAAACATTTAAGACGAAGCTTAAAAGCAAGTGTCTCTCAATTTTGGTTTCAGTAGAGCTGAATGTTGCTCTACTACGATGTTGCCATTTATAATCCTCTACTTGCAACGTTACCTGGTTGAATGTGGACTGCAATTATTTCTGCTGTCATATCCATTAATTTCTTTCTAAAGCCATCCACAGAAGAGCATTCTGTATTCTTGAAAACATACCAAATGTGCATTTGAAGCTTTCCAATTCCTGACCTTAGAGTTTTGTCAAGTACATATTTGGGTATCTGCTCCCTTGAGGTATTTTTGTACTTGCCTTCCTACTTACCTGGAGCGTCACAACCTTCTTACGACCTTGGTCAGTTCCAGAAGCTCTTCCTATTCTGCCACAGCATAGCCACAACCACTATGGTAGTGCTGAGAAGTTGGTGTTGAAATGCCATTTCTGGAAACAGGAGTTATCAGAGATGGAAGTTCCACAGAAATTTTGCCTCAGCAGGTAACTGTGGACACCTGCAGAGAGACAGAAGGACGTATCAATGTTTGCATATTTTACTGTAAGTTAAGTAATTCAGCTGAAACTGAATTGAAAAAGGTAGATATAATTACTATCAAATAAGTTAACTTTTTCAGGAGAATTTAACTCTTGCTTTCCTTCTAAGGAATAGTTGTCTTCAAGACAAAATTGTCAGTTCTTACACTTGTCATGAGATTATATATAACTTCTGATCATGAGGAGAGCAAATTGTTTTGACCTCTGACACTTTAAACATTAGCTGATGTTTAAGCTAATTTATTTCAATTTAATACAGAAGTCAATAAATTTTAAATGTGACAAGAGAGCGTCGTAATTCTCCAGTCCTAACAGATGGACTCATATCATGCAAAGAAATAGCTTTGGTGCTCTTTAATGTCTTGGGAAAGCTACTTAAGAAACACATAGTAATTTCTATACCTGTCCACCTTTCAGTGCCTCATGCAGTAACATCAATTATGATTCAAAGTTGGCACATGTTAGAGTTTGAATATTTTTTGCTGCTCCTCAAGGTCTCCTGATTCAGTTAATGAAGGTCATTAAGGTTATATCTATTTCCCTGTTCACAGTGTGTGCAGCATGGTTGCATCCCTGCTGTATGTCAGCATGAGAGAGGAGCACCGGCACTTCTTTACGTAAAGGAAACCTGGGCATACTCATCAAGCAGGAGTCACTGTAGACTTTAACAAGTGCCAGAGTGGATGGTTGGGATAACTGGACCACAAGGATGAGCCCCACTTCACACCACCAGAACAAGTAGGAGGCAAAAGAAAAAAAGAACCCCACCCCACAATCTTTATTCACTACCAGCTAGAAGAATTCAGCTTTCATTCAGCCTCAAGTACTTGTACTAATGGACTAGTTCTTTTTCAGCCATATAGCCCTACTACCTGAATTTGTAAAGATATTTTTAACTTGAAAAGCAAGTGTTTTCATACTGTAGCTCCAAATAAAAGACCAGAGCCATGGGATCTTGTGGAGAATGGAAGACTCAACTGAGATGAACTGACCTCTTGATATGAATCAACTGTGAATACCCTGGGCAAAGACAAGTCTGCATCTCCACCACTGCTAGCTAAAGCTCCATCAGTCACCCAAAGTAACTCATGGTGCAACTTCTTAGGCACCTCTATCTAATCCAGAACTGATCTCCTCATCATTTTTAAAACAAACTGACTGAACTGGTTGCATTGCAGAGGTGGAACCATTTTCCAGCTACTGATCCCAAGTGTATTGTCCCAAATGGGCGGATCCAGTGAGGAAGGGACCCACTCTGCTGCAGAGCTCCCAACATCCTTTTACTGCAGCAAGACCTAAAGGGAGATAATCCCATCCTACTCCACAGTAGGGTCAACCCTCGTTCTTGTCACTTGTTGATTATAGCAAAAGACGGAAATTGGTAAAGCCTTAAAAACAGGGTTCAAACGTCTGATTAAATGCCAAGAAGAGCAGAGGGAAATGGAGATACAGATCCATGCTGGGAGGGAAAGCGCCAAACTGCCTGGAGAGCTGAAGAGTTTATCAGTCAGAAGTTGAATACCTCCAGCTGAGGCTGTTTCACAGTATCTGTAAAATGCAATGATTTATTTTCTCTGTGACAGAGACACCTACTGTTCAGAGGAGCAGCCACTGCCTGCAACTGCCATGAAGGAAAGGACTTCTGTTGCCTTCTTGCAACTCCAGTGCCTTCCAGACGGAGTGAGAACAGACAAATAGATTACTCTTTGTAATTGTAAAACTATTGTAAAAAATAGTGTACTATCCATGGTGGCAGGGTTTCAGGGCATGAGTTAAGGCACATCAGGTTTTAATACAGATCCATTTTTCTGTTTAGGGGGAAGTTACAAAGGACTTTCTGAGCCATGATCTTCTCACTCACCTCTCCTTTAACTTCCTGACATGCAAGGGTTTTTTTAGGTTTGTCACAATTTTCACTAGAGATATACTCAGTGCTGTTCTCTCTTACTATTTTCCTTGTATTATTTTTTAATAGTCCTTCACATGAGTAAGAACACAGGTCTGATGCTATAAACCTCACATATTCTATTTCTGTTTCTTCACGGGACTCATTCCAACCAAAGCTGCTGAAAATCTCTTAGGAATCTTCCTGTGTATAACAACTACTGACACCTATAATACATGAACAACCAGGCCCAGAAAATGCTGAAATTACATATTTGCTCTGGTAATTAATTCTGCAAAAACAGATCTCTATCCAGAGTGAGTTTTATTTATATTCCAAAAGAAAAATGTTACTTTGAAAAATGAGAAAAAACATTTCTTTTCTACAAACCTCTTTAAAGAACTTATCTTAAATCCAAATTAGTTTGAAAAATTAATTTTACTTTGTGCAGAGCCTACCATACAATCAAGATAAAGTTCTTGTTCTGCGAAGACACGGCAGGGAAAGAAGCATTATATGAGACATACTGTTTTCTAACTAAGCAAGACAGAGAATAGTCAGTTTTTATAGCATGATAAACTGTGTACATAGAAACAATTTTACACCTTAAGGTGTAGTTAGAAGATAGGTATTTACTAGTTAAAAGAATGATTGTAAGACACAGTTGCTCCAAGCATTTCTCAAAGCTCAGCTTTTAGGAATGATTAAAACATAAAATAAAAGCACTCCACTCACAGATGAAGGGCAGCAGGACTCATCTGTTAAACAGTACCACACTTCACTCATGATCTAGATCCAAGCTGTGTTTTTACAACACTATAAATAAACAAAAAAAATAATCTCAAGGTCTGGGGTGACTGGAGGTCAAAGTATATTCAAAAACAAACTGACTCTATTTATTGATTAATTTCGGTGAGTAAAATCTCTGCTTCACTTTCAGCGATTCATTAGGATGAGAGCATTAGTAATGTAAGCTAATACTATAAAAAACAGGCAAGACATCAGATTATCTAGGGGCATTTCTGACCATAACAAAAACAAAGCAAGTTTTACTCAGGAGTAACTAAAGCAAGAACTCAGTGCTCAGCAAATCCATAGCACACTAGACTCTGACTTACTGTTAAGACAGCAATATAAACCCATATTGATTATGCAGATTATATTCATAATGGTGCCTCCATGTAACTGCTCTGTATAATAAATTCAGTGAGCAACAATTTAGTGCTTTGTTTTGAGGACATTGTAGTCATAATTTGTGCAAGATACAGAGAGAAAAATGAATCTTGCTTAGGAAGGCCATGATCCAGAACCTGCTGCAAAACTACTATTAATTGATTTTTAGATTAAGGCAAGAATGTACAGGAAAGTTTCATGACTTTGTCAAGAGGAGCTTCATGATCTGAAGAATGTCTTGTTTGACTTGCGGGGACCTCGATCCCTGAGCCATGAACCAGGACATTGTTATGCCAGGCACCATCAGAACAATTTGTGGCGTTTAGGCAAGTGACTCCAGTCACAGGGCAAAGACCACAGATGACAACTTCTGTTTCAGCACAACATGCTCTCTACTCAAGGGAACCATTTACTGACTCAACTGACTTTTTTACTCAAGGGTAACACTGTGCTCAGCTGGAAACCGTGCTTTCCTGGAGTGCCAAAGTCCGTGTCATGAACATCCTAAGAACATAGAACTACCACAAACTTTCCAACTCTCAACTTGAAGTGCAACATTAACCTCTTTGATCTTCTGTAAACAACAAGTATTCATATATAACATAATAAAGTGCTAACCATTCCAAAGCACACACTTCTTGCCCTGGAGAGAGTATAAGCAAACGCATACCAGATGTTAGTTACTTGGTTGCTTTAATTGCTTCAGTTGTTTCAATGAACTACTGGATAAGAACTCATATAGAATAGAAAATGAAACAAAACACAGAAAAAAAAGATGCTTACTGGAAGAATCAACATTATTTTCCAAGATGATGAAAAAAAACCAATAAATAGGAGTTCCAAATGTTAAACTTGAGGGCCAAATAAAAGCCAGTCATAAGGAAAGCTGTGTGAAAAGGACACGAACATTAGAATAAAAAACAAGACAAGAGGATCCAACTCTTCCCAATCCAATTTGGAGATGGGTTCTAGCCAGCGCTTCTGCAGTCATACATTGTTGGTGAGGCCACAGGCCCATTGTCTGGCTTGGAAGGGGGATAGCAAATTTCTGGGCTTTTAGCATGCTGTGAAATCCCTAAAGCTCACAGAAGAAGAGTCACAGAGACAGAGTTTGTATACATGGTCCCTTTGAGAGAGCTATGCCACAGATGGATAACATACCCCAAAGCGCTGTGGTTTCCAATCTCATCTGGATCAAACCCCTAAAAGATTTTATAGCAGCAACATGGACCCCATACCACAAATTTGGTTGTCAGAGAAGTTGCTCTTTCTCCATTATCTTTCACATAGTCTCTGCACAAAGTCGCCATACTCTGTGAGGTCCTACATCACAAGCTTCAGCACATCTTTTTTGATATGTTACACATTTGAGCATAGTAGTACCTCAGCTACTGGTAATTCCAAATTGGGACGGTTTCACTTTTTGATAGCATTAATCTTTCTGTGATTATCCAGTTACAATAGAAAAAAGGTTGAACTGATTTACAGTTGGATAGGCTATGTTGTGCTTTGCTACTTAAAATATTAAAAGACAGCACAACCCTACAGTTTCTCTACCAGTTTGCTTCATGACTATGTTGTGTATAGCTTCACCTCCTGCTTGCTACACAGTAGCACTTCATAAACCTCTCAAGACTAAGAAAGTTCACATTTCAGGATGTTTCCTCTAAGTTGAAAGGGTATAAATAAAAAGGGACAAGTCCTGCTCACACTGAAGTCAAGAGGGACACAATACTGATGTGAATTTGAAAGGACAGGCAAATCTCTGTAACTCTGCATACTATTTACAGAGCTCAAGGATAATTTTTCCCAAAGAATGTGATGATCTTGGTAGATTTCCATTTCAGGATTCCTAGTTCGGAAAATTGAGTTTTGAGCAAATTCACTCTTAAGAGTCTTATTTGGGCACCCAACCATCTCCAGGCACCAGATTTTGCCTCTTTAATGATGCAGACAACCACCTGGGCTCTAACTTCTGCTAATTTTCTGACACTTAAGAGCTTCTACGAATCACCCTAGATACACACATGCAGATTTAGACACAAAAGTACTTTTAAAAAGCTGTGGATATGACCCTAAGAAGCTTCAACTCAGGATCAACATTTTCACTGATTTTTTAAGTGTTTGAATTTGTCCTTTCATCATAGGGCGAATACTTGTCTAATGCACCACCTAAAAGTACTGTCTATGCTTTCTGACTCACTGAGCGTAGTAAGACATCTAAATGCATGTATAATTTACTTGCTCAATCACAATTAAGGATTTGGACTGAAATCCAGTTAGTATGACTTAAGCTATTGCCTGTCAGCTGGACAGTAATAACTGCTTTAACACACATAATTAAGCCTGAAAAATATAAGGCAGTATTACTTGTCACAGCTTCTTTCATTCTGATATAAGCTGTAACCATAAACTCACCTTTTTAATATTTGACACAGTGAAGTTAACTGCAAAATCATTCGCAAACAGTCTGTGGAGGCAGTTAACTTAAAAAAATCATCTAGCACAAATAGCAAGACCATCTGAAGAAACTGTTGTGTGGTTACGGTCATTCTGTGAGGCAAAGAGGATAAATTCATCAGCTAATTTTACTCAGTTGTAGTTTATTTTTTATATTCCATTGGCAGTGACATCCTTTATCCAGAATATTGCATTAAAATGCCATGAAAATAATAGAATTATGCAACTACATTTCCCTTAAAGTGGATTCAGTAAAACCTCCCAGGAGACCTTAGGTAAAGAAAATTTGAGTTTAAATATTCAAGGACAAATTTTGTTCTGATGTTACTTCCACATAAGCCTACTTGCCTAAGTTCACCTCTGGTACAGGTCTACTGATGTCACCAGACAGTTTCAGAAACTGAACTTGCACCAAATGTTTGTGTATTGTTACAATAAAATGGAGATCAGAAAGAAATTATCATTATTTGGAAACAACAGTACCTGCTAGGAGCACTGCTGACAATAAAATGTAAAATTATTTTAAAATGTAAAATTATTTAAGTATCAGTGAAAAAATAGCATTCAGCACAAAATATATATATATATTTTAAATCACCTCCTCCAAAAGACTGCATAAGGAAGTAATGGAGCTATTATAACTCAGAGTGGAAGAACACAAACAAGAACAGAAGAATAAGCACCTCCAGCCCATAGTTCATACTGCTTAGCTTAGGTGCACATTTTCAGGTGGGGTGAATCACCCACTGGAGAAGTCCACCTCTGTATTGATTTGATAAGCAGCCTATATGACTAGTGTCATAAGGTGTCTAACTTACATGTAACTGGCACTAGGTAAAATTAATCCTCCCAAAGTGAAATTCTGCTGATTTTCACTATAAGGATGCCAGCAAGGGCAGAGTACATGCCAAGGGGTGGGTAGGAGAAAGGGGCAAGGGAAAACTGCACCGGCTGTAGCAACATGACAGAAGCTTCTTTGGGAATGCAGTCTGTGATCTGAATTGCTTTCTTATGTACATAAAGAGCAGGGAGTGAGATCTAATACCACCCAGTTATCAGAATGTCATCTTCTAAAATGATTTAAAGGAGCGGGGGAAAAAAAAGGTATCCTTTTCCTATCCTGAAAAGCTCCTGGAGATAACACACAGTATGACAGTTAACAAGGCTTGCCGCTCGCAACATTCCCAAAGGCTCTGCAATTTATATTCTGTTCATATAAAATTAAAAGATCATTATCCACCTTAACTAAGTGGAATTGACAGATTAAAATGTGCTTGCTTGAAATTCTACCTGTAAATCCCCACCAATTAAACATAGTCTTAATGCTGCAGTTACAACACTTGTTGGCTTCCACAGAGAGCTGACCACATGAAGCATTTCCTTGAGCTATATTGTTCCAGTTGCTGAAGTTCACAGAAATATTTAAGAAGATGAGAAGGTGCCCAAGGCATTATTACAAGCAGGTCAGCATCGCTGTGGTTTGATGGTAAAATAAATTCTCTCTCTCCAGGCTAATTTTTTGTCAATCTTGTTTGACAGGTCATCTTAATGACACACATCAAGGGCAGAGTTTCAAAACAAGAAGTACAATATGAAGTGAACTCTGTAACTTGTAGTCAAAGGATCTCTTGCAACAAGGGCAGTTTCGATAGATTCCCTTCCTCAAATTAATATTCTGTACCCCTTTTTCCACTGAGTCCTACATTGTTCTGTGGTGTTGACCCTGCCTGCATTCCAGGTGCCCACCAAAGCTGTTCTATCATTCCCCCTCCTCAGCTGGACAAGGGAGAGAAAACATAATGAGAAGCTCGTGGGTTGAGACAAGGGCAGGGAGAGATCACTCAGCCATTACCGTCATGGGCAAAAGAGACTTGACTTGGGGAAATTAGTTTAATTTATTACCAATCAAATCAGAGTAGGGTAATGAGAAATAAAACTAAATCTTAAAATACCTTCCCCACACCCCTTCCTTCTTCGCGGGCCCAACTTCGCTCCCGATTTCTCTCCCTCCTCCCCCCGAGCGGCACAGGGGGACAGGGAATGGGGGTTGTGGTCAGTTCATCACACCTGGTCTCTGCCGCTCCTTCCTCCTCAGGGGGAGGACTCCTCACCCTCTGCCCTGCTCCAGCCTGGGGTCCCTCCCACGGGAGACCGTCCTCCATGGACTTCTCCAGCGTGGGTCCTTCCCATGGGCTGCAGTTCTTCACCAACTGCTCCAGCCTGAGTCCCCCCACGGATGCCGTCCTTCAGGAACAGGCTGCTCCAGCCTGGTCCCTGAGGGCTCACAAGTCCTTCCAGCAAACCTGCTCCAGCCGGGGCTCCTCTCTCTCCCCACGGGGCCACAGGCCCTGCCAGGAGCCGGCCCCAGCGCGGGCTGCCCACGGGGTCACGGCCTCCTTCGGGCATCCCCTGCTCCGGCGTGGGGCCCTCCCCAGGTGCGGGTGCAGATCTGCTCCCCCGTGGAGCTCCATGGCCGCAGGGGCACAGCCGGCCTCCCCGGGGGCTTCCCCAGGGGCTGCCGGGGACCCTCTGCCTCGGCGCCTGGAGCCCCTCTTGCCCCTCCTGCTGCTCTGGGCTGGGGCTGCAGGGCTGTTCTCCCCCATGTTCTCACTCCTCTCTCCGGCTGCAGTTGCTGTTGCTGTTTTTCCTCCTTCTTAACTCCGTTCCCCAGAGGTGCTGCCACCGTTGCTGATGGGCTCGGCCTTGGCCAGCGGCGGGTCCCTCTTGGAGCTGCTGGCGTTGGCTCTGTCGGACATGGAAGTTTCTAGCAGCTGCTCACAGAAACCACCCCTGTAACCCTCGCCTCGGCTACCAAAACCTGGCCATGCAATACATGTTTGCATTCAAGCACTTCTCCAATAAGCATCCTATTGTCACACCTACTGTGGCAATCTGTAGTACCACCAGCAGTCAAAAGCATCTGATAATGATCCCAGCATCAGATACTTTTCCATGTAGGAAAAATGACATGGAATAAAGGTACATCAACATATTTCTTAAAAATAATTCTGCATTCTCCTTCCATCATTGATTAGTCTAGAGTCTAAGGAGGTCCCCGGTGAAACTCTTTTACTCATAGAGGTAGTTTGGCTTTGAAAGGTTAATTACCTGAGCAAATAAGATGATGCAGATACCCAGACAGGGAAAGCAGGATGCCTGAGGTCACATAGCAGATCAGCAGTCCACAACCAAGTGCAGCCCACATCCCCCCATACCAATACTCTCTTCAGTCTCCTCAATATCTAGCAGTATCAAACCAGGTCCTGGTACCCTGAGGCACAGGATCAGGTACTTGGGCCCAGAGCCAGCGGTCATATGTATTCTGACCTATAGCAGGCAATTCCAAATTCTAACTGGGCTCAGTAGCCTCTGTTTAACACACAAGCTACTGCTGTTACCAAGCAAAACTACTCGACTGGGCTGTTAATGATCCTACACAAGCTCATTTTTTCCTGAAATATGTCATCAAATATGTCTTCATTTTTAAAAAAACCACGTTTATCTAGACTAGAAAATCTAAATATTGTTCCTGCATTTATAGCACAGTTTCAGGAGTCAGCGGTTCAACTGAGAAGCTGTGATGGCAGAGGTGAGAAACGGCTTGATCTATCCCACCACTACAAGTCCTCCAGGCCTAGCATAAAGGGATAAACAATTAGACATGATATTTTTTCTCTAATACACAGATCCATGGACCACCTAAGACTCTCCCGAGCTTTCAAGCAGAGCTCAGAGGTGAATTATACCTGCAGTGAACCATAACCCTTACATGTTAAGGAAAATAATATGGAGTTTGGTGAAATCCAGAATATTCTTATCTCTTGTAGAAGGGTAACAGAGAGTTAAAATTAAGATTTAACTCACTGCCAGGAAGATTCACATGATATTCAAAATTTTCCATTGGTTAGTTCATCCTACATTTCCTAATTGTAAAGGAAAATTAGTTATTCTCATTTCTCACTTTGGAGTCTGAGGAATCGTTCTCCAATTCCTAGCACAGATGACTCCTGATGCAGCAGGACTGTTGATCATTTCTGCTCCTAGATTACCTCTTCCTCCTTCTAATCTTTCTCCTTTTTCTTATTTTTAGAAGCAAGATAATGTTTCTAAAGGACACAGTCCAATAGCAACAGTCAGTTTCACTGCATGAAAAAGTTGTTCTCAACAATGACAAATCTATGCGGACCATAAAGTAGGGCTTTTCCACCTTATGCTGCAAAGAGACATCTATGAACACAAAACCCAGGACTACGTTGTAGTACATCATAGCAGAAAAAACTGTTGGGAGACATGTGAAATCAGTCTTGCCTGTGCTACCAATCACACCTTCACTAGCACTCAGCCAGAGGACCAAAATGGATAAAAGGGCAATTCAGCTGCAGATGGCACAGTGCTAAACTACTCAATTGCCTACCCATAACTTTTGCATCTGTTATAGCTTTACCCTGTAAAGTCCTGGCTTTGGAATAAACTGCTTAAAAAAATGTTTTCCCCACAATATCGTTATGGGTCTATCTCAGTCACTTTGTGGGCTTTTTGGTTTGTTTTTTTTTAAATAAATAAAATGGTTATGTTAATAATATACTATCGACTACAGAAATTAGGTTGGGAATGGACCTTGAAGAGTAATATAATTCAATCCTTCCCCCACCTCAAGGCAGGATCAGTTATTCCTAAACAATTTTTGACAGATGTTTATTTAATCTCCCACGATAAAGCCTCCCAAGAGAGGTTGTGGAATCTAGTCCAGTACTGGAATGCCCTTGTTCCCTCAAAATTATTTTCCTAACATGTACTTAAGCATCCTGTGCTGCAGTTCAGGCCCATGGATGTATATATGTAGAGTAGATTTGGAATGGGATGAAGTCACTGAGGATGGACAGCAGAAACAGGCTATCTACAAATTCTCCATAACAGTTCCCTTTCTTCCTTCGCTATATATCTAATTTTACTTGGCAGTCTGACTATCTACATGGTGTTTATTTTTTTATGTTTTGAAAAAAATATATTAATCTCAGACATAAACAAAGGTTTTCTTTACCACGGTGAAATTCTCCAAGATACTTGCAGAGTCTCTTAGGCAACAAGAACACAAGCAATTGTTACTGTGGATATTTTGGGTGAAACCTTCAACTGAAAAACTGTAAAAACCTTTGTGTTTGAAGCATGTGAGTTTCAGTAAAGGAGTCTGTGTTGTTCAAAAAAAAATTCTCTTGGTACAGGACAACTCTGAAGCAGAACTCCAGATCTCACTGATGTAAGTTCTATAGACTCCTTTGATCCAACAATCATATTCAAAGCATCCAAGTAACTTTTACAGTGTATGAGCATGCACGACATGAGGCCACACACTAAGGGAGGATGTGTAGAGGCAGCTGGAGAGAATATCTGCAAGAGAGACTCTCTTGAGCATAGAAACTTCTGGATGCAAAAAAGGAATTCGACGCAGCCTTCCAGCCAACACTGGGAGCAGCTGGTCCAGCATGCTACAGGTCAAGCCAGCCAGCTCTGTCCATCAGGTGCCATCCCATAGTGGGAGACAGACTGTAGCATGGTGCTACAGAAACGTTGATGCAGACCAGGTTCAGAGGACATACAGTTTAGAGCCACTGTGTAAGCCTTATCCATACTTAGGCATCTAGAAGCCTCAATCTCTTGGAGCACTGAGATTTTGGGACACATGGTCACTACTCCTATAGTGGACATTGCTGTTTTCCACCCCTCCTCTTGACTTTCCAGGTAGCATCACAAATTAATTTGCATTGAAAAGGTCCTTTGGAGGTCATCTTGTCCAACCCAATGTTCAAAGCTCGTCCAGTTAGAGCAGGCTGTTCAGTGCCAACTGAGTTTTGAATATCTCCAGGATTTCCCAAACTCTCTGAGCAACCTGGGCCAGTGTTGGTCCCCTCTTATGGTGAAAATACTTTTCCTAAAGTCTAAGCAGATGCTCTTTTGTTCCAACTTGGGTTTACTGGTCTGCATCCCATTGCTGTGCATGTCTGAGAAAAGTTACCCATCAGGTAACTGTAGACCACAGTAAGGTTTCCCCTGTACCTTCTCTTCTCTATATTGAACAAACCCATCTTTGTCAGACTCCCCTTGTATGCTGTGTGCTCCAACCCCCAACCATCTTGATGGCCTTCTGCGGGACTCACTCTGGTATGTCAATGTCTGCAGTGGAAAGCCCAAATCTGGACACAGTCCTTCATATGCAGTCTCACAGTGCCGAGCAGGGAGGAATAACTGCTTGTGTGGACCTACTGACTATAGCCTTGTTAATGAAGCCCAGGACGCAACTGGCCTTCATTGCAAGGGCATATTGCTCACCCATGTTCAACATGTTGCCTGCCCATGTCCTTTTCTACAGAGCTGCTTTCCATTCAGTCAGCCCCTCAACCTGTACTAATGCATGGGGGTACTTGCAGCCCAGATGGAATTTCTCCAGGATATTGAAATCCTTTTTAACAGCGCTATCAGTGTAGTATTAGCTATCTCAGTCCTCAAAACCCAAAGGTATTTTCCCTGCTTTCTTCAAGTTGGCTGTCCCCACAAAGCATTCAGCAAGAAAGGACATTATCCAGAAAATGTGTGAAGTACGTACGTGACAGGCTAAGATATAAAACTGCATCACTGCACCACTGTTCAATTGAATATTCATAGAAATAGCTGAGGCATTGTCATTGTACACAAAAAAGAACAGACAGCAAATAAGTTTTTCAACAAATAAGCATTAGTCCCACCAGTGCAATATCATTTTTTCAGGAAGTGTTGAGTAGCTACTAATGCCTGGATTTACATACGTAAACTAATACTGCACATTGGCACAACTTGGAAGGTAGTATATGTGCTGTGTGTGGGCTGCATTCTGGCAATGTTCATACATGTGTTTGCACAGCCTGTAACAATACAGCTATTTACTCAACCCAATGTCAGGCCCTATAAAGTTACTGGGGTGTAATTCTTACCATTGCCTTCCAGTGACAGAAAGTTTGGAACAGAATATAAAGCCAACACAAATGAGAAGGAAATTCAGAAGCCAGAAACAGCCTTTCCTCTCCTTCTTTCTCCCACCTCATTTTTACAAACATATTTTTCTAATGTCTAAGATGACCCATACAAATGTCCAGAGAAGAAAAGTGAAGACAGGTGGCTGGGTAAATCCTAATCCCACAAAGCCAGCAGAGGTTTTGCCAAAAACTTTAACAGGATGAAGGATCTCTTAGGTTTTTGCCTGGGCTAAACTTCCGATAGGCAGGTTCATAAAGTCCCACAACAAGCCCCAGGATTTCAAAGGCACCAAAATATGGAGGCAGTTCATACCAACAGGTCCAGCAGAAGATCTGAGACCCTGACTACATATCTTCAGAGAAAGTGCTAGATTTAATTAAGCATATGCAGTGTGTTGGAAGAAACTAATTTAAGAGCAATACATATTTGGTCTGTAAGCTGCTGCTTGAAGCGAAGTGCCACCAAACACCACTTTAAGCAAAAAACTGTTTGGCCTTAGCAGCAGTACTAATCCACAACTCACTAGGAGAAAGAGGAAGACACCAGAAATTACATTTCTTTTGGTCTGCATTTGAATGCAGTACTTCAGTATGTGCTCAGTAAAACCTTGGAGAGAAAAATGATGACTTCTGCCTCTCACTTCATTTGTGCAGCAGTTTCCCACAGGCCCCAGGGGCCCTGAAGATCTTTAAAGTTCAGACTTTGTACCCAAATACGTAAACACTTGATACCAGATGAAATCAGTAAAATTTATCACTAAGAGAAATATGTGTGACTGCCTAAGATCCAAGTCTCAGGCCTAGGGCCAGCCGCTGTCAGGGATGCCAGCTGAGACTCAGTCCAAAGTTTTCAGAGGGAGGTAGATATACATAAACAAAAAGTCTCTTTCAAGTCACACTGGACTTCTTACAATCTAATGAATAAACTTGTTCTTCAATATTTCGTTCAACTGGAGCTTTTGCTTAGCTCCAAGGACACCTTGATAGCTTAAGAAGACTGAAACACATCCCCTGCCTCTAGCACTTACAGAAGGCCTCAGAAAAGGCTGGCCGCACGGCCAGGAGATGGATGGAGCATCCCAGAGAGCCAGGAATACGCACTTTGCCAAGTAGCAAGTGCTCGCAGATTAGGCTTTTCTCATTTTTAAGATTCACAAGTTTCAATGTGTCCCACAACAACTCTTATTTGAGTGCCAAATATACTATGAGACCCAAAGAGCTCACTTGTCCCTAGCTTTGCACTTTTCTGTCATCCTAACAAATTAATAAAAGCAAGTGGGAAAAACTGCTCTTTGCCTGGCCTAACACACAGCAAACAGTAAAACAAAATCAGAACTGCCTAAAAAGAATAGCTACAAAAAAAATGAGACCATAAATACCGTTACCGTTTCCGGGCTAAATGCACTGAGTTAAAATATCGGCAAGGACCCACGCTACACCACTTGTTCAGCTCAAGCTTTTACCAGTTTCATGGGTGAATTTAAAGAGTGGTATTGATCTATACTGGCTGTCCTTTTCAGTGCAAACTTTGCACTGGACAGGGAGACACACAAGATCTTAAGCTAAGGCTTAAGAAGAATATACAAAGCAGCATTCTTTTCAGCTGCTTATTCAAGGAAAAGGTGTCTGCCACTAAAATGTCATACTGAAACCGTCATTCAATGCTTGTCACTAGCTAAGGCTAAAACATGGAGGACTGATTTAGATTTGTGCTGCAGTAATGAGCTGGTTATTTTCAAAATCAAAATCTAACTTATGGCTCTATTAGTTCTTCTCTCAACTGGCAATAAATAGAGTTCATAAAATTACAAAGTAGCTTTGGAATCATAATCCAGTTAAATCAGCAGTTACAATCATTCAGATAACTGAAAAATTTTAATTAAAAAAAAAAGAGAAAAGATATAATAAAACCTTCAATAAAAAGAAGTCATCTTTCTTTGGGATATATCCAATCCTCCACTGCCCCCCTTTTAAACATACTGATTGAAAAAAAAATTGTACATTAAAATAATTAGTAATTATTTTATGATAATTACTGATAATGATAAAATGATTGTAGATTTATCATTGCATCTCACAAACTGTGAGGTCGGTTCTTCTTTCACTAAAGTAAAGAGTGAGAATCCTCTTGCCCTCTGCAATATGTGCTCCGTAGCAAGGAGGTTTCTGAGCTGAAGCTTTCATGGCAGTTAATACTGCTGGAAGCAGCATCAGCTCTTGTCAGCTCAAGGAGAGGAGGTAGAAGAGAAGCAAGGAGCAGAGCAGAGGTATCAGAAATGCTTCTAATTTTTATCAAACTACCCAGGCTGTATTTTAACTCCTCCATCCAAATCAAAGCTGTTGATAGATTTTTCCTGAGTTGGTTATCTGCCTCCCACAGGTAACCTGCCTGTAGTTACATCAACAACAGCAATCAATTTGTTAGGCTCAGAGAAAAAGAACAAAAAAACAGAGAAATACAAAATGCCTCCTATATGGCACAGCAAATTGCTAATACAAGTAATAAGTAATAACAAGTAATACAAGTAAGCTAATACACTTAATAATAAGTTTTACAAGACTATCACAGGTTTTGTCCATAAATCTCATACATTTAATTTAAAACCGCCAGTCCCAGAGCAGCAGCCCCCAGCCAGCTTTCCCCCCGGGTGATACACTGAGCATGATGCCATATGGTGGGGAATGTCCCTTTGGCCAGGCTGGGTCAGCTGTCCTGGCCGTGTCCCCCCAGCTTCCTGTGCCTCCTCAGCCTCCTGCCTGGCAGGGCAGTATGAGAAGCTGAAAAGTCATTGACCTAGTGTAAGCACTGCTTAGCAACAACTAAAACATCAGTGTGTTACCAACATTATTCTCATCCTAAATCCAAAATGCATCTCTATACCAGGGACTAGGAACAAAATTAACTCTGTCCCAGCCAAAACTAGGACAGGCAGGTGCCTTGAGCTCCATGCTTTGGAAGGTGAACCTGAGACTTGAGAAGAGACCTGTTCAACGTCACATAGCATTCACATAGGTCAACATGTTCTACTTCAACATTCCCAAGTCCATAAAGCCTCTGTCTTTGCTTTGCTTTTAGTGAAAATCAAAGGAGAAGAGGGGCCAGCAGCCCTCTGCACAGATTGAGCTCTGAGCCTGTCATTAGAACAGCACTAGACTGGAATAATTAAAAACATGGAAAAATTAACCAGTTTTTAAGATATCAGTTGGCATCTAAAATGCTTGTCCAAGTTGATGAACAAAGGAAAAAAATGTACAAAAGACAAGGAAAAAAAGGAAAGCAAAATTCTCTGTCTCAGACAATAAATAACCTGTCCTCCTTAAACCAGCCACACTCTGTTTTGTCCATGTGCCTTTTGCTGGTTTTTACTGGCAGGCTGGTAAGACCAAAATATTTCCAAAAAAAGGAAAAGAGAAAAGTTCGTTTATTTGCCTTTACCCCAAGAGAATCCTGTTCTGGGCACAGGCGGCTCCAGCAGAATAGGTACAGCTCTGGAGCACTCACCTTGCCACCACAACTGCTCGTGGGGCGAGAGGGGACAGTGCACATCTTGCTGCTGCTGGCAGAGGTAAGGATGGTGCAATGCTGCCTGACTGCCACCACACGTCAGTCGATTCCGTTGGGTCACAGTCAGGCAGCTCCCCCTGCTCAAGTTCAACCTTTAAGACATAAACCTGCCTAGGAGAGATGGCAACAGACACAGAGCAAACAGAAGTCAGTCCAAAGGGTTAAGCCATAACGGCCTCCCCTTGTGCCACCTCCCAGCAATTCCTCACCAGCTCTGAGAGCCAGTAAATCAAGATCTCTCACCTCAGTCCCCACTCACCTGCCAGGGATGGGAAGTCAAAATGGATAAGGCACTTTGATGTGAAGGGTGAGAAGATGAGCAGGAGAGCTTGTGGATAAAGGGATTGGAGAAGAGAACATCACGCTAAGACCAAGGACATCAGGAGCACCTAGCAGGACAGATATCAGTGAGGGAAACAGTTTAGAGAGGCCAAAATGAGTGAAGCCTTTCTCAATCCTTTATATCAACATTACCAACAACTCAACCACAGAGACCACCATGCTTATTCCAGACCTACCCTAGCTCCTTGCAGAAGAGCACATGAAGTTCAAGGTCTCGGGCTTTATCTGTAACACAGCAAATGGCATGAATCCAAAGTAAACTAAACTCCAGAAAAAGAACAGTGACTACAATGGTACCTTCTAACACAAGTGATAAAGCTCATCTTTCCAGAAGACAAACATCTCTTGAAAACAAGATTGTGACTGTGGAATGAGCTCCCTCAGAAATTAAAGACCAACATGGTAAACACCATCTTCCCCTACAAGTAAGGTAAATATTTCAGAAGTCATTACTTCTAGATCAGAATGAAAAACAAAAGAAAGCTATTACAAGCAACTGTCACATACAGAACTCCCTTCTAAGAAAAAATGAGCAAGTGACCTTAACAGGTCCCTTTCAAACCAAAGATTCTATGATTCTATGATTCTATGAAATGACAGATGACAGGAGTTTAACACACCACTGTTAGGACTTTAGGTACATTATGAATAATGGAAAGTAGAGTATAAAAGGAAGAAGCATCAGTACAATATGGAAAAATAAAAGGGGCCAGAAGGAAATGGGGTATAAAAAAGAATAAATAGTAAAGGATGGAGAAGGATACTGGTGTTACACCTTGGAGCAGATGATCACCTGACATTAACTGGTGCAGAACCATTGACTGGAACAGGTCAAGGACAGTTGGTATCAGCTGAGGATTTGGCCCTCTACACAGAGCCAGACAAGAGCAATCAGACAGCATCCTGCCTGGTTTTCTGGGGGTGTTTTCCTCCTCAGGAAGTAAAAAAGAAACACAGGAAGAAAATAAAATAATCCCATAAATTAAAAAAGAGAAAAAGACTAAATAGAAAAAGAAAGGATGAAGAGCAAGAAATAAGAACAAAGAGATGGGGCAAAGGCAAGATGACAAGAAAATATCCACAGGTTAGTGGAATATATTTTATTTATTCATGAGCTCTGTTTTATTATGTGTCCTTGGCAGATATCCCATAACTGAAAATTTGCGAGGCAGGGAATAAAGCGAGTTAGAGACTTGAGCCTTGTTTTTAGTCATTAGCCTTGGGCAGGTCTTTTTAATATACGTGCCCCAGTAGCAAGTAAACAAGTTCTTTAAATCAACAGCCTTTAGACAGGAGGCATGATGCAAACAAATGGGCATAGCTAGAGAGGGATTCCAGGAGAAAAGACAGTAAGAAAGCATGGCCACAACCTGTTTTCAAGTAACCAAGCTGAAGGGACAGGTTGTTAGGAAAGATATTGCTCAACAGGATACAGTCTGCTTCTCGCTCTGACCCTAGCTCGCATCAGACTCTGCAGAGCATCTGCCTTTCACACGCACTCCTTGTTAATCGGCACTTACTTTACCTGAGAGCATGTGGGGCTCAGCTTGCTCAGCCGGCAGGGAGGAGGGATGCAAAGAGCAGGCAGCCACAGGAGAGGTGGCAGAGGTCTCTGGCAGTGATCCCGGCACAGTGGCAGGCAACATGTCTCCAATGCCGGCTCCGCTGGAGGCACAGCCAGAGCAAAGAGCAGACCGCTGGCAGATGCATCAACGCTAGGCGGGGAAAGCCCGGCTGTCTCCACTCTCCATAAGGGTTTAAGGTGCCTCTGCAGCTCAGCTCAGTCACTGTTGAACCTTGTTTTGCATTGAGGCTGAACCTGGCCCATGGTCTTGGCACTGAGTATTCATAGTTGATTTTACCTTGCCTATAGCTGTAATTCCACAGCTAAGCTGATACTGGTGGTTTAATACTGATTTATCATCTGTTCAGGTTTGAGGTGGTTTTATTCTTCTCGCCCTGGGAAATTTGCTAAGCCCTAGAGAGGGTGAGCAAAGAAATGCTTCTCCTTCAGGACCTCTCTGTTTCTACAAAGGATATTTTAGGAAAACATCTGTCCTCACCTGCCTCAGGAATCACAGAATCACAGAATCACAGAATCACTAGGTTGGAAAGGACCTTTAAGATCATCAAGTCCAACCATTAGTCCAGCGCCACCATGTCCCCTAAACCATGTCCTGAAGTGCCACATCCACACGTTTTTTGAACACTTTCAGAGATGGCGACTCCACCACCTCCCTGGGCAACCTGTTCCAATGCCTGACCATCCTCTCGGTGAAGAAATTTTTCCTAATATCCAACCTAAACCTCCCCTGTCACAACTTGAGGCCATTTCCTCTTGTCCTATCACTAGTAACTTGGGAGAAGAGACCAACACCCTCGTCGCCACAACCCCCTTTCAGGTAGTTGTAGAGAGCGATAAGGTCTCCCCTCAGCCTCCTCTTCTCCAGACTAAACAGCCTCAGTTCCCTCAGCCGCTCCTCATAAGACTTGTGCTCCAGACCTCTCACCAGCTTCGTTGCCCTTCTCTGGACACGCTCCAGCACCTCAGCATCCTTCTTGTAGTGAGGGGCACAAAACTGAACACAGGATTCAAGGTGTGGCCTCACCAGTGCCGAGTACAGGGGCACAATCACTTCCCTACTCCTGCTGGCCACACTATTCCTGATACAGGCCAGGACGCTGTTGGCCTTCTTGGCCACCTGGGCACACTGCCGGCTTATGTTCAGCCGGCTGTCAACCAGCACCCCCAGGTCCCTTTCCGCCGGGCAGCTCTCCAGCCACTCCTCCCCAAGCCTGTAGTGTTGCATGGGGTTGTTGTGGCCAAAGTGCAGGACCCTGCACTTGGCCTTATTAAACCTCATACAGTTGGCCTCTGCCCATCGATCCAGCCTGTCCAGATCCCTCTGCAGAGCCCTCCTACCCTCCAGCAGATCAACACTCCCACCCAGCTTGGTGTCATCTGCAAACTTACTGAGGGAGCACTCGATCCCCTCATCCAGATCATCAATAAAGATATTGAACAAGACCAGCCCCAGAACCGAGCCCTGGGGAACACCGCTTGTGACCGGCTGCCAGCCGGATTTAACGCCGTTCACCACAACATCGTTTTTTCACTTACCCGGTGAGGCGGGGGGGGAGCCCCGAGGGGGGCTCTTGCTTCTGGTGCCAAGCGCCCGGCACGTGCTGGGCGTGACCCACTCTGGGGACAGTGGCAGGTGGGGAGTTTGACTGGGGTGGTCCAAGCGTAACGCAGGTGTCCTAAGGCGAGCTCAGGGAGGATGGAAACCTCCCGCAGAGCAGAAGGGCAAAAGCTCGCTTGATCTTGATTTTCAGTACGAATAATGCTAGGGATCACACTGGAGTGAGTCTGCATCAGTTCAGCTGAAAACCTGTGTTCATCTCTTTTCCTTTGCCCGTGCTTACAAATGGGACTTTGAAGGGCTGCTAACATTTCTGTGGGTTGTCTTAGTGCTGAGACTGATAACAAGACATAGATGCTTAGATACGGTGTTCAAGGAAGAAGGTCTTGTCAAAAAGAGCTTTAATGTCCTCTGCTATGAATATATACAGATTTTTCCTACTTTAAGATCAACTTAAACAAATCTTTTCAGCCTGTATAAAGGAGGTCTAACAGGCAAGTAAAGGACTGTGACTTAGGAAATTTGGATACCATTTCTGGACCTTTCCCATTCTTCAATTCCTGCAGTTGAAAAAAATTCAAATAATGATACTGCACCTCTTTATAAAAAGAACTGCTTTGAAATCTATAGATAACATGCACCATATAAAACAAGGCATGATTACTGTCAGTTAAAGCTCTTTTATCATCATTTAGCTACCTACCTATACACAAATAATTTACAGAATTTCAGAACATAAAAACATCTCTGTCTACCTACAGTGCTATTTCAGCAGAAGTTTAGATACAGAAATTAAGAAGCTTTTTCCTTATTAGCCAGTTGTCTTCCACTCCCCCAAGTACTACCTTTTTGAGCAGAGAAATCTAGAAAAGTAGAAGGCAATGAGGAGAGGTTACAGTTGTCTGTAGAAAACCCTCCATTCTCATCACAGATGATTACTGGTTTCAACTCTGCTACAATGGGCATCTTCCCCCCAGCAGCAGATACCAAATACACCCGGTGAAGCTGAAAAGCCACCCCTGCTTCCTACTGAGTTTAAGATACCAACACTGATCAAATCCTACCAAAACTGTGAATGATTTAATCCTAACTACTTAGAGCAGAGAAGGATTTTGGAAAACACTGCACTCGTGACCGAGGAAAACAAGAATGCGTGGCTTGGGACATGCCTCTGAAAATGAGACCTTCCCAAGGTATCCCAAGTCTAACACCCAGAATTTGGCTCACACACACCCTCCGAAAATCCTAGCCCATGTACAAAGTGTATCCTTGCCTCCTCTGTCCTCTTCGGATGTTAGCCTGAGTACCTTATGCCATCTATTGGCCTAGACCAGCGGCGATGCTCTGAGGAGAACTTTAATTCTGGGAAAGCAACTGTGTTAAAAGGGATCTGTCGGTAGATCTGTAAATCCTGCTAATGGAATCAATACGCTGCCGCTGCTCAGATCTTGAGGTCTACCTTCCCCAGCAGGGACTCTGAGTTCAGCTCCCAGAATAACCAGCAGTTGTGCTTTGCATTAGACAAAAGAGAAATACTACTGACACAGGGCTCTCTCACACTGCACGCACTGGCGAGAAAATCCAGAAAACAAGCCATGAGGATTTTTACTTTCTTACAGAAGCACATAAGACAAGTCTTTTTATAAAAAGAGAAAGCCCCTTCAAAAATCCACCTGGATCTAAAATCAGGTAAACTATCCCCAACTTCATAAGTCTACTTTATATCGGCCATGCAGAGAGATGAGACTTCTCCCACATTTCTTTAGCTATAGAGGCTACTATAGTGGTTCGCCTGTTTAAACCTAGTTTACTTTTTAATCTGAAGGTGTTTTTAAAAAGCAAGGCAGAGCTCTGCAATGCGAAAGGGATCTCTCTTGATCCGCTCCCTCACAAGCCATTTAAAAGCAGCCGCGGAGAAGCCGACGGGAGAACCGCGCGGCCGCCCCAGCCGCGCCCCGGACCCTCCGCGGGGGCCAGGGCGGTCCCCGCCGCCTCTGTCCGCGGGTCGGAGCGGGGCTGCACGTCCCGAGCCGGGGAGCTCAGGGCAGGACTTCGGCGGAGCAACGAAGCCCGCAGGGGCTCACCCGGCACCAGCTTCACCCTCCACCCTCCTTCTCCTCCTCCTTCTCCTCCTGCCCCGGTCACTTCCCCGCGAACCGCACGGACAAGCCAGCGCGCCTCCGGCACCGCGCCGAGCCGACCTGTGCGCCCTCCCCACCGGGCCGCCAGGCCGCCCGCCCCGGGGCCGCCCCGCCGCGGCGGGGAGCGCGGCCGCGGGCCGGGGCGCAGCGGGCGGGCGGTGCTGCCTACCTGGAACTGCGGGCCGCCGCCGGCCGCCCCGCCGCGCTCCGCCCGGCACCGCACCGCGCAGCCCGAGGTGGGAGGGGAAGGCAGGCGGCAGCGGGCGGGCTCGGGAGAGTCCCCACCCCGGCCTCGGGCATCCCCCGGCCCCCGCCCCGGCGCCCGGCTCCCGTCCCAGCGCCGCAACGGACCTGCCGGCAGTGTCCCGCTGCACCCGGGGGTCTCGCACCGTGCCTGAGAGGTGCTGCCCCGCCTCCGGGGGTCCCACACCGCTCCCAGGGGTCCCGCTCATGCCCGGGCGGTCCAACGCCGTGTTCGCTGGAAGTTCAGCCGCGGAATCCTGCTCCGTGGCCCCGGGGGTCCCACACTGCCCCCGGGGGTCCTTCTCCTCTCCCGGAGAGTTCCCGCACTTTGCCTGGGGTTCCCGCACCTCACCCACTGGGTCTCACACCGCGCCCGGACAGTCCCGCTCCGCGTCCGCGGGGGAGGGCGAGGGTCCCGCTGAGTGCCCTCGGGGAGTCCCGCATCCACCCGAGCCCCGTCCCCGAGCGACTGCGCCGCTCCCTCCCGCAGCCACCTACCAGGGCACCACCAGGCAGCTCCTCTCGCTGCCACGACCCGGAGGAAGACGCGGGCAGAGGGGCAGCCCGCCGGGCGAGGGTGACGCTGCCGAAGCCGGGCCCTCGTGGGCGGGCTGGAGGCCGCCCCCCTGCCCCCGGGCTGCGGCGGAGCGAGCTCGGCGCCCGCCGCCGATCCCCACAGACCGGGCTGCTCGGTTTTACCTTCCTGCTTTTGTGCAGCGACGGTGCCAAGTACCGCGCAGGTAATGACAGCTCGGGCGGGATCGATCCGCTATTGATCCACTACCGCTGATTTGCTGAAGTGGCGAATACACGGCTTTATTTGCCGGCTGTAGAGCAGGAGATGCGGAGTGTCCCCCCCACATGCTGCGGAGGGAAGTGGTTTCTCCCCCGTATTACGCCCCGAAGTAGTTGTCTGCATCAAGGCTCATTTCTGCCTCAGTCAAAGGCAGAGGGGTGGTGGGAGGCCAGGCCAGCTCCGAGCGTCACTGCAAAGCTCAGCCGCGCCAGACTTCGAGAATGGAACATTTTGGCAATTCCACCGGTACCGTTTTGAAAACTGCCGAGTATGAACGTGGAGGTTTATCCTTTTGTAACAAATTTTGACAGAAATAAAAGTATTTCCTGTACTTTTGTCAAACTCCTCCAAACTTTTCCTTAAAAAAAGCCCTCTAAACCATCAACATCGTCATAACCAACTGCAGGATTTTGAAAAAAAAAAAAAAGAAAAATCTGCTTAGTAACTATTTCTGCCATTTTTTTTCTAATCAATCTTCCCTTGAAAAAAATCATGAATAAATGTTGCAGAAAATTCTCCTGTGATTCTCCTCAGTTTGGTTCTCGTTTTTTGTTAGAATTCATTACATGTTTTAAGCAAAACAATTCAATAACCCCTTGCTGTAGAGTCAACATAAATACTTACCATGCTGTTGTGCTCCTCGCAATAATTTTGAAGTCTTATAAGTATCCACAGTTGTGAAGACTGGGGAGAGTAGGGATCCTAAGAAAATATACTTCTGATTGTGTTTACTGGTATTCCCTTAAGTTATTATTGCTGTGCAGAAAAGGTTTTTTTTTTAATGGTGTATACTTGCATTAATAAATTGCATTGTTCATTACCTTCCTGTTTCATTAATCACAGAAGTTTTAATCACTGCAGAATATGGCTTGCCCAGATATTACATGAACTCTTCGATGTTTTGCACAGCAATTTGCATTTCTGCTACATTTTTTTAAAAAACCCATAATTAACCAGCAGTCATATTAAGATCAAAAGTAATGACCTGCACATTTAGTTATAGAAAGTTTATGAGAAAGAAATGGCCTGAGTGTGGAGTGAATTTCTCACAACTATCCAAATACAAGAATGCGAACAGAATACTTCCTGAAGACAAATGAGGTCATCTTAGTGGGTCATTTGGAGATTTCAGCATAAAATTTGAAAGATCCTGCAGAAATATTGTCACTGACTTTGGAAATGATACTGCAGCACAACAGCCTGTCAGATGGTTATGCAACCGAAGTCATCACAGGCAAGAACAAGATGCTGGAAATTGCCCAGGAAGGTGAGCAGCAGCTCCGGGGCAGCAAGGGCACACACTCTTCTGTTACACTCAGTGAGATCTGTAGTGGCAAAGGGGATGTGGTGGGCTCATTGCTCAGGTCGACATGACTGGTGACACTGGTGACCCTGTCCTTAGCTACTGTTGTGGCCACTGGATATGTCCCGCAGTCCTGCTCTGCCTGGCATGGAGGGCAAAAATGCGCTGTCTTGGCTTCTCACCGAGCCTGCTAAACTGCAACCTGCATTATCATAAGTTACAGCTCCTTACATCAGCATGATCTTGCATTGCTCTTTTCTGGACGACAGACCCAGTCCCTTGGGGGCAGCATATTTAGAAATTCCAGTTCCCTCCTCCAAGTGTTCTGCAGACCAAGACATCTTCTCTTTTTTATCTGCATCAAGAAATATCACAAGAGTTAGGAATTGCATTTATTTTTGTATTTGATGCATCATGGTTTCTTTTCATATAAGCAGCGTCTGAGCACTGAGCTGTCTGAAGGAGCATTTTCCCTTACAAAGCAGTTTTTCATGTGCCTCCACTAAAACACAGCAACTCTCCTGAGCTGCAATCATGTTTTTACACAGAGGGCTGACTCGAGGATTTTGGCAGTTTTTTGCATCTTCATTTGAAAACATGCCCTGGAATTTGCTTGACTCGTTCATCTGGAAAAGGAGAGAAGTAATTTCTAGCTTCCCGATGCAGGAAAACTTACTGGCAGCTGTTTATGGTGGGCATGAGCTTAGCTGCTGGCAGTGGGGAGAAGAGAGGAAGGGAAATCTAGACTATAACACCATCATCTTCATTGCGTTGCAGTGGTTTATAATATTGCAAAATGGTATTAACTATTGCTCACCAGCTTAAAAGGATTGTGAGATGAAGACTCTTAGGGAAAGTGGCATATGTAAGGCTGGCTCACAGTACCTTGTGCTCTAGGCAAATAGAAATATTTTTATTCATTACAAAGTGTCCAGACTAGTTTTTACAAATATTAACTCCTTCAAAGCTGCTGGCAATAAGTTAACTCAAGACAAAACTGTTGTTTTAAATACCTCTTCAGATGAGAAGATTTTCACCACTGGAGTGAACCGAGTGAAAAGTTTGCACTAGTGAACATATGGCTACATCGGCAGGGATTGTGACCCCCCATAAAGTGGCTTACATCCTTTTTATGGCTCTCTAAAGCATGCAGGGAGCCTATCCAAAGTCAAGCTGCCACTGGCTAACCTAAACTGGAAACAACAATGCCCTGAGCACTGTTGTGCATGAGTTTGTTGTGTTTGTGTAACGCTGCCATCCCTAGGGGCTGGCCATTTCCCCCCCTTATTTGTTTTCTTCCCTGAATTGCCTTCACTCGACCAAATTCTGTCAGCAGTTACACCAGGGGGACCCTATTAAAGGC